>NC_140489.1:91807947-92300447 GCF_964271855.1 Acomys minous | reverse complement strand
GAATCCAGCCCAGATGAAGAACATGAGCAAGTATTTGGGATTATGGATGGGAGATAACTTGATAGAAGTTACTAGAAGTAGATGGCATGGGATTGAAACAGGGATCCCATGTCTGCCCCACTATGGGAGGCAATTTAAAGGACTGATATCTGCCCTGCCCCAGGTTAACTAAGGCTATCTTAAAATATAACAAGTGTCTGTGTCTTGATTGATTGCTAGCTGGGCCTACAGATAATACTTGTAATTTTAAAGACAAAACCCCTCCCTTTCTGTTCTGATCTCACGCATGCTAGGAAGGTACTCTACCCCTGAGGTATTGATCCAAGTCCTTTTTTACCTTTTATTATTTTGTGACCAGGTCTAACTAGTTGTCCAGGCTGGCCTTCAACTCTCACTGTAGCCCAGGCTGGCCTTGAATTTGTGACCTCATCTTGAGTATCTAGGAATGCCAAGCCTGCTATTTCATAGTCTGAATACACTTTCACCTCCACCCATTCTCTTTCCATTCTCTTTCAAAAGCATTCTCTTTGTATTACCCATAGGCTCCAGCAAAGGTGCCCAGTTTGTTCTGGCCACAGCCTGTTGTCTCCTATATAACTGGATATGAGGCAGAACAATGATTTGCCTGGTCTTAATTTACTCATGGAGTGATGAGATAATTATGCATCTCACTAACTGAAAACCACAGGTTTTCCCTGCTGCCTGGACACTCATCTGAGACTAGGCAGACCTTAAGCTATTGTTGTTTCTCTAGAGAAGGCTGATTTCTTTAATAGAGTTAGGCCAAGAGATCAGCCAAAGTCCAGGATTGAAAGGAATCTATGAGCTCATCCACCAGCCTTCCCTGGGATGCTCTCTGAGAAAAAGCCCATCAGCTCCCTGGGGACCCTTCACAGGGAGCAGGCTGTACCATCCTCCAGTACCAGACATGCTCTATTTTTCAACAATATGAGCCCCTCCCTCAGCCCTGCCCTCCGAGGCTATGTACAGCACTTAAGGTTTCTCAGTCAAGTTCCTGAAGGCACACCCCACAGATGATGCTATGGAGAGCTTGGAGTGGGTCTTTTAGACCATCCCTGTCCTAAGAGAGATGGCACATGGGCATCCAGCTCTGCTCTGAGTAAGTAGGGTAGTTACTTAACAGAGGTCACAGACCTTTGTCTCCTGTTCTGGGGTCCCAAGACAGGGTTCACAGCCTTGATTTATGTCCTCACCCTCTCGCCCTTCAGACTACTGAGAACGACAGAGATACCTGTGCTGTAGGGTTCCCTGTCAGGCAGCAGGGCCCGCACTCGGCCATCTGCCTCCTGGCCCTGCCTCTGAAGGGTGTATTGGATCTATCCTCACCATTGCTTCAGCTCTGGATCCTTTGATGGATGTTCCAACAACAGTTATAACTTCTCATCAAGCAGGGGAGGCTCCTTCCAACTGTGGTCTCCATAGTCAGGTCTAAGATTCTTACTTTTCTGTTGCTGTGACAAAACACTCTGACATAAATACGTTAATGGAATAGAAGGGGTTGTTTTGGCTTACAACTGCACTGGGATATAGTCCATTGGGGTGGGACATCATAGCAGCAGGCAGGGAAGACATGGTGTCAGAAGCAGGAGACTGGCTGGTCATATAGCATCCATACTCAGCCAGCAGAGAACAAACAGGAAATGGCTCTCAAGACCCACCCTCAGTGACACGTTTCCTCCAGTGAGGCTCCATTCGTAAGAGAGTCTCAAGCTGAAGACTAAGTTTCAGACACATGACCCTTTGATGGACAGTTCATGTTCTACCTACCATAGTGTAAGGCTGATTTGTTAGAATTTCGTTTTATTATTTTTAAATATTATGTGTGTA
Organism: Acomys minous; assembly: GCF_964271855.1. NCBI lineage: Eukaryota > Metazoa > Chordata > Mammalia > Rodentia > Muridae > Acomys > Acomys minous. The sequence goes on along the minus strand of NC_140489.1, from coordinate 92,298,599 downwards.
TGAAGCATGTTTCCTGAAGTTCAACATTATATGGCTTCATAGAAGATATGTAAGACATTTTGTTGTTGTTGTAGTTTTTCAAGACAGGATTTCTCTGTGTAAACCTTAGCTGTCCTGGATTCACTTTGTAGACCAGGCTGGCCTTGAACTCACAGATATCAACCTGCGTGTGCATCCTCAAGTGCTAGGATTAAAGGCTTGTGCCACCACACTGGGCTCATGTAAGATAGTTTGTTTTCACCTCAGATTTAACTCAAGATGACCTTAGCTACCATACTATGAGAGCTATTTAGCTGACACTGTTTTTGAGCTAATTTGTATCACAACCCCATAAGGCAGGGACAATTTGTCATCCTATTGCACACATGGGGAAACCAAGGCACTGGCGTCTAAACAGCTTACCTGAGGCTGTACAGGTAGGGAAGGGGCAGCCAAGATTCAGACCAGGCTCCTGGATCCTCAGTTTAGGATCCTAATCTTGACTTCTTTCTGATCCGAGGAATACTATTCTGCTTTACTCAGTCTAGAAACTTAGAACCACAGCTAGCTCATCAGAGATACTCAGTCAATAGCCTTCAACTAAGCAGATGCAAAAACTGAATAGATGAACAGGACCTTAATTCAGGAAGTCGCCAAGAAAAGCACTCATTTTATACATGATCTGCGTAATTCAGTATATGACAGATCCCCTCATAGGACCACAACTCAAAGTTGCCACAACTCAGATGGCTGAGCTGTACCACAGAATTCCAGATTCCTGTGTCAAGCATTTCCTTTCTAAAGATTGCTAAGGGCTTTCAGAGGCCACTGCTCAGGGTACCCTAGCCTAAGAAGTGCTGATTTGAAGTAAAGAATCACACAACACTTTATCAGCAGGCACAGTGGGTGATAGGAACTGGCGGACACAATGAGGGAGCAGGAGCGAGTCCCCTGTGCCCAAGCGTCTACTTATCTACATGCTCGTCTGAAAACCAAGTGGCCATGGCAATGGTCAAGTCTCAACTGGAACACCAGGTGCAGAGCGGAGGTTCAAACCTAACAGCAGCTTCCATTTGTAAATCACGTAGCTCACACCCAAGCCTGCCTCCATGCATCTTTCTAATAACGCTATGTGTGTGGCCCTAAAAACCTCAGTGTGCTTCAGAATTGCATATTAAACATCATAGGGCCTAGAGGAAAAAAAGAATTGAAGACAGCATTTAAAAAAATAGTAGCAAGAATGCTGATACAACCAATAAGAATTATTAGTGGTGATGCTCACAGAGCACTTATGGATCAACTACTTGGTGTCTGTCTGTGCCTATAAACATGGGTGCAGCCTCCTTTGAAATTAGAGTCTAGAAAGGTGTTTTTCTTCTTAATCCAGAGCTAAGAATTTATTGAGGGTGTAGCTTCCCTCACTAAGCCATTGCTCTAATGCAATAGGAAATAGGAGTGTGCCCTCAGAGCAGCAGCAGCTGGCATAACCTGGTTGAATGCTTCACAGTTGGGGTGTCTCTGGGCACTTCTACAAATTGTCAGCTCTTACTAAGTCTGTCCTGTCTGCCATTGCCTGCTCCTCCATTGTGAAGAGGCTGCCCCTAGCTCCCCCACCCAAATTCTCTCTCCTGTTTGGAATACACACAGGATGGTATCCCAGTTGGCATAGTTCAGATTTGAACCTTGAGTCTATATGCGTTGTGTTTTATTCTGCTGCCTTGTTGTGAGGATGAGTGTGAAAAAGCAAAGCAAATGGGGGTCTGTGTTCTGGGGCTGTGTTGGATAAGAGGGGCTAAGTCTGGGCAGACACCTATAATGCCATCCCTGGGAAGGGAGACTGGGGTAAGAGGGTAAGAGTTCCAGGCAACTCTGCTCAGATGTAGTAGACAGGCAGCACAGTTTCCTTGTGGGTCCCACAATGTGGGGAGTAAAGAGTACTTCTGATATGGACTCTGCACCCCTCCCATGTGTTGATCACTTCCCCCCTGGTGGGGCAGCCTTGCCAGGCCACAGAGGAAGAGCATACAGGTAGTACAGTTGAGACTTGATAGGCTGAGGTCAGATGTTAGGGGAGGGAGGGAGAAGGTATGAGGGAAGGAAGGTGGGATTGGGAGATAACAAGGGAAGGGGCTACAGTCGGGATATAAAGTGAACAAGTTAAAATTTTTTTTTGAAAAGAGTTGCAGGCCAGCCTGGGACAAATAATATTTTGGTTACTTTTCTATTGCTTTGACAAAACACCATGACCGAGGCCACTTATAAAAGAAAGCATTTCTTTGGGGTTCATAGTTTCAGAGAGTTAGAGTCCATGACCATCATGGCAGTGAGCAAGGCAGCCAGCAAGCATGGTGCTGGAGCAGTAGCTGAGGGCTTACATCTGATTTGCAATCATGAGGCAGAGAAACACACAGAAAGAGCTAACCGTGAATGGCATGGGCCTTTGAAACCTCAGAGCCCATGCTCCATGTCACACCTCCTCCCAGAAGGCCACGCCTCCTAATCCTTCCCAAATAGTTTCACCAAGTGGGGACTAAGCATCACATATGAGCCTATGGGGCCATTCTCATTCAAAACACCACACATAATAAGTTTTAAGGCCCACCTGAACTATATAATGAGACCCCTGTTTTAAAATATAAAACAAAATACTAGGCCATTAGCATTGATACTCAAGCATACGTCAGCTTGGCTGGGCATAGGTTGGGATTGAAGCCTGTGGTGTGGCCCAAGCCCTCCTTACAGAATGAGAGTACCTCATGCGACCAGTGCTTAGAGAGTGTTTTATGATGCATAGAATTACACTGAGTCAGTAATAATGACAGCAAGCTAAACAAGGACATCAGTCCTCTAATGGAAGGATGATGTGTTTTCTTAATAGGCTGAGATTGGTGAGTGGAGGACAGCTACCTTCTCGACACCCTGGTCCACTACAGGTTTTCTGGCATGAGTTCTGGAAACAGCTCTGGTGTCAAGAGCTCAGAATGGTTTCACAGAAACAGTAAGGGATGGGGGTCGGGGTTCCAAAGTCATCCATGCTACATGACATGTGTGTTGTCTTATGATGTGTGTGTGTGTGTGTGTGTATGTGTGTGTGTGTGTGTGTGTGTGTGTGTGTGTGTGTGTGTGTGTGTAAGAAGGGAGTATGAGTGAACTTTCAAGGCCAGAGCATGGAAGGTGCTGACAAGGGCGACTGGAGAAATGGCACCACTGTTGCAAACCTCTGAACTCAAGGACAGGACAAGGCTCATGGGTAGAGCATGGATCAAGGACCCCATAATGGTACCCTTGTTCTTATTTTCACATTGAATTGACTTTTCAGTGAAACCTCCTGGATCTCAGTGTAAAACCAGTAAATCAGTAAAACTGATCAATATGAAGTTCTAGGAGTCACTAAAAGGTCAAAGCCATGGGCTTCAGAGTCTCAGTCCAGGCAGGGCCCAGTTCTTAAAACACTTCTTGTAGGTCTGTATAAGCCAGGTTTCTGCTATTGTAACAAGGCACCAGAGAAAATACTTACATAGGGGGAAAAAAAGGCGACTTCCTTCAGACCATTGTTTCGGAGGTTCTAGTCCATGGTCACTTTGGGTCCAAGCTGAGGCTAAAGCTCAAGCAGGACTAAGTATGGACGGAAGTAGAGTTGCTTAACCTAAGGCACAGCCTTCCCAGACACATTCTGGGGAACTATTTCCTACAACCAGTCCTACCTCTTAAAGTTGCCCTCACTCCCAAAGATGCTATGAGCAAACGTACACATCAGTGGTGTCATATTACCACAGATGAGGCCAGAACCTTGCAGATGTAATTGTCCCCCACTTCCAAACACTACTGCATTTCAACACATGAGCTCTGGGAGCGAGGCCCAGTGAGCTAACCAAAGCGCAGATTTCTCATTTGAAAAGTAAGGACCCGAATTGATTTCGCAACAGTGTTAAATAAAATGATTTCTTCAGAGGTCAGAGGGAGTGGATCCAGTCCACAGGAGGCATGTATAGCAACAAACACAGCGTGCTTCCAGAAGCTTCTATACTATTTGAGGTGAAAAAAAAAACACGTTGAAAGCAGAAAATAATTGTGCACATATTTCAGAGTGCCAATTTTGTAGTTCAGCCAATTTTGTAGTTTGACTCAGTTCATTTCCTATGGAAACACGTCTAACAATCACTTGGTGAGGGAGGGCGTTTAGGCACTAGTTTCTCCACATCTCATCATAAAATCCATTAGCAATATGGACAAGTGTTTTTTCTAAAGTCTTAACATCTTTGTTCTCATCTGATTGCTACGCGGAGCTTCAGAAGTTAAACAAAGACGCTGTCTGGAGGGACCTTGACAGTGGATTTTCACTTCTTCCAGGGAAAGCTCTCCGACTCCCCCTCCCCTATGGTCCACAGAGACTTGGATTGAGAGGAAAGGAAGGAAGCTTTTCTTAGCAGCCATCCTTGGGAACAGCCCTCCAGAGAATGGCATGCAAGCCGCAAGCATAAACTTGCACTTGAGAGTTTTTAGCAAGGCCGGGCAAGATGACTAACACAGAAAGGGTGCCAATCAAGAGCGCTGGCAGATGTCTCTTCACAATGGTAGGTGGCCAGTGAAGCGTTCTCTCAAATATTTGCCTGTCAGCCCCTTGCAGGAGAGCCGTTTTAGCTCTGCAATAGATTGCTTCTTTGTGACTGCCGCAGCTAGGCTCGCCTCCCATCGTACACGCGGACCTTATGGAGTCGTAACGGGGAACCATTTCAAGCTGGGAACTACACAAACCCGATCCCAGATATGACATTTGATCTGCTGAGCTCAGCCCACATACCTGTGCCCTGCTGCAGAGCCGGACTTCCCTGTCCCGGGTAGCTGCTGAGGCAGGGCAAGTCTCGCTTCTCTCCACTGTTCAGTCCTCCCTGCTGCTGTACCTCTGGGTACCCCGATTTTCACACATTTGCAATGTCCACGGTGCGGGAGGTGGTGTCTTGTGGCACGAACACTGCTTAGCATTTTCTGAATACTAGAACCATTTAAGAAGCACGTGTCCCACACTACATAGCTAGAGATGAATATGGAGTTTTCACACTCAGTAATGGTAGGTGATCCCGGATTTATTCTCTCATATGAACTTGGTGATTGTAAATGCCACAGTCTAACATCATTTTAAAATATGTTTGTGGCCTCAGAGACAATGGGAATTTGAACTTCAAGCTCACCTTTTCTCTTTCCAGGAAAAGAAGAAGAAGCCCTGTAGACACAGGCCCATGTGACAGGTTTACATGGTGGCTGGTGTCACTGGTGTTGGCTCAGGACACATTCCTGACACGCATTTTGGTGGAAGACACATAATTTGGTGAAGCGAGCACTGAATTTACATTTCTCTGCTCTGCTTGGCTACACAAATGGCTGTATTGTGCAAAAAATTTCAATCCTGTTATGATCAACAAGATGATAACCTTTCATAAAATAAGCTTACTTCTATCACTCATTGAGTGTAGCCTTTATAAAATCCGAGTGCTGACTCAGTTTGAGGAGCTAATTGACATGATTAGAAATTGAATAACATCATTTCAGGGTTCTGGAATGAAGGAGAAACAAATGGAGGAAAAAACCAGCCCAACCACCAGGAGGAATAATAGGAAGGGACCATGAATGAGGCCGTCAGGCTCTCTGTTGGTGATTTAGGGCTTCAGTGGTAACTCTGGTTGTTCCAGGTTCTTGTGTTCCAGAACAAGGAATTGGCCAGGAAAACCAGAGACAGTATACTAGCAAAAGAGGAACAGAGCAAAGAGAGAGAAAAGTTAGAAGGTCAGTGGGACCTGCTACACAGAGACGCACCTTATGTCATAGAGTGGACGATTTGTGGCTCATTTGCACAGCATGGGATTTGGGCGCCATTTTCATAGTGTGGGCTTTCTGGTGCACACTCTGTTGCATGTGGGTCTTCATAAAACTTCATCTTTCATGTGTCTCATAAGCATCTTAAATCTCTACCCAGGGGTGTGCATTTAAGTATTATAATGAGCCACAGTTCACCTTCATCTGGAGCACCTCTGTGCCTGTGGCTTCAGCCAGTTCCTAATTAGCCAAGGCAGGGTAGGTGTGGGTGGGTGGGGCAGTTGCATGCTAATTTGCAGCCTTTGCATCTGGTTGGTCCTCACTCTGCCCTGCTCTCCTCCTCCACCAGCACATGATGGGTAAGGCCAAGAGCCTCTTGTCTATCAGATGGAGCCATGCTTGTTATCTCTTTGAGTTTTCACCAGGAGAGAGAGAGACAGACAGACAGACAGACAGACAGACAGACAGACAGAAAGACAGAGAGAGAGACAGAAAGACAGAGAAAGATGGTATGTTTGTGCTAAGACAATGTATTCCACAAGCACTGGCCAAGCTGAACAGCAAAGCTCACACTAAAGATGTAAACCAGCTCAGAACTCTAAGGTCTTCGGAGGCAGGAGAAGGGAAGATGGAGGCAGAGGTAGAGGTAGACAACGATAGTTATAGATAGAGACAGAGGCACAAAGAGAGACAGGTAGAGATACATATAGGCAGAGGCAGAGATGGGGATAGGAAAGACCTAATTCATTCTGAAATTTTTCTAGAGATGCACTTTAACCCAAAGAAATAATTGGCAAAGAACTAAGGCACAATCAGATCACCCCAAAGTTAGGAGCTCTCGTTTCTTGCTCACTTACGAGCTACAGTGCTCTGTGCAGGTCCCTAGGGAGGCATTCCCCAGTTTCCTCCATGAGGTAGGGACAAGCTTGCCTTGCAATTAGGAGCAGAGGAATTCCCCAAGAAATGTTGCACATTCAACCCTAATAAGAATATATTGTACCATTTAATGCTCCAAGTGGCCCATTTGGTTGGAGTATGAGGCTGAATGCATTCCATATACATCTTCATTTTCTTCCTGGATTTCTCCTGGCTACCTTCTGTGTCACAGTTAAAGCAACAGAAGGCTCACCCAGGGGTCTGACCAGACACCGTCATTTGGGTGCAGGTAGGATTTCCTTATTGGGTAGAAGAAGACTTTTCTGAAATTTAAAAATAATATTGCTTTGTATGTGAATAGTCTTTCTTTAGGCTGATAAAATGTTTCCTGCACGTCACTGTGTATGATCTTTAACAAAACCCATGTGCAGATAATAGTCTCAGGTTAGTGAGGAGCCTGCAAATTATAGACATGAAATGCTTTATGTAAGTCTGACAGATGGCGTCCATGGGATCCGAACCACAGTTTCCCAGTTTGCTATTCTCTTTCTCTACAAACTACCCTGAACTGAATGTCACCAAGCTACAGCTCTTGTGTCAGGGGTCCTGAGGCTGAGTGTTTGTAAAGGTACCTGTTGCTGCTCTGTATGTCTGGAGCCTCTTTGCGATGATCAGAGGGCCATGGTTTCCGGTGCTAGCAAGAGCAGCGGCCTCATCTTAGAGCTGCCTGCAGTCTGGCATCCCTCTGTGGACTGCTGGTCAGAATATTTGAGCATCTACTGCTCCTTGGCTTCCTGACACCTGGGAGGCGAGGTTGCAAGAGTAGACCTCACTAAAGACCCAGGAAGTTGTGAGCAGCTCACAATCCAGCCTCAGAACTTACACTGTAGTCGCAGGTGCCTGTGTTCAAAAGGAGGGGCAGAGTTCCTTTTCCTACTGTCAAAGTTACGCAAGACAGAGAGCAGGTGCTCTCTGTTACTGCATCTACCTGTGTAAAATATAGTCATTGACTAACTGCTGTGTAGCCTGCATAAGAAACTGATGTGTACAAGCACACCAGAGAAGATCTGAAACTGAATATGGAGGCAGAAAATCTGAACAAATACCTCACATTGAAATCACGTTTACTGTCATAGACTCATACAGTGACTGAACCCTGGCTCAAATCCAAAATAAACCAGTAAATAAATAAATAAAAATAAAGAAAGAAGAAAAAAGGAAAGAAAATGGCATCAGAATTTCAGAGTAGGGCGGTTTATGTTCTTTATACTTCACCATCTTCTATTGATTCTCAGCCTTTAAAAGCAACAATCTGTGCCTTGCTTTCTTGCACTTTAAAAAAATATGTTTTTTTTTAAAGATAGAAGCCTGTGCTAGTGACATTTTAGAGGAGAAAGGGAAAGTGAAGATGTGCAGTTTGACTCGCTGTCTTTGTGGCTGAAGCCTCCCCCTGGGTGGCTCAGTGCTTTTTATTGTCCCTCAGGTCCACCAGACTCAGGCATAAAAGTCCCAGCTGGGCCACTTGAGTAGGTGCGGAACCCTTCCTCCCTCCTGCCCTCTAAGAGCAAACAAAGAGCCAGGAGAAAAATTAAGATGTGAAAAATAAATTTGACATCTCAAAGGCACATGCGGGGAAAAAAAAAAGCCCTCGAAGATTACCTTCTTCTCTTTTCCTTTTAAGAAAAAGGTGACTTCTTTGAGCTGACTTCTTTGTTCCCCACTGAGCTCACTAATGTGTCTTAATTATCCCACTCTTTATTCTTCACAGCATCCAAGTTCCCTTTATTATTTGATCAAGTCCATTTCATCAGCTGCACAAAAGTGGTATGTTCGGAGACAGAAGAAATTAACCATGAAATGAGCATCTCCTAAATATTGGTTATAATGCCCCCATTTGTTTGTTTGTTATCTATCTATTTATTGAAGCCTCGTTCTGATGGCTCTCTCCTGAGGTCTAAATGGTGAGGAGATCTAGGGGGCTGGGATTCACTGGCAGGTACGTGGTCAAAGCATTGGGCCCAGCATCCTTTGTTTTCACCATTCTGCTAGCATGCTCCTGAGAATAAGTGAGTGGCTTGTCAGAAACCAAGAGCACAGTCCCGGAGCACAGGAAAACGCTTCCTGAATTTTAACCATTGCTGTTTCCACTGGACAAATCTGTTTCCATTACTTTTCTGTTTAAAATGCTTTCTACACCCCTTCTGAGTATCAAAACCTGGCCTGGACCACCTGGACTGTGCCTATGGGGTCCTGCCTCTTCCCTCCTGGGCTCCTTCTCCCAGGCTTACTGACCCTCCTTCATCTTCTAGAACATTCTGAGTTTTATACTCTAGGAGAAAGGCAGAAATGTCATCCCCCGTGGCTGAACTTTTTTTTTTCTCCTTCCCAGGTCCTCCACTTTTCTCCCTTACTCCATCCTTGCTCTACCCTAATGCCCTTTCCATCCAGGGCAGGCTAGGTCTCTGCTGTATACCAAGCCACCACAGGTCCTAGTGACACACTGTGTCCTTCCTGGGGGTGTCCTGACTTGGTGGTGTGGAGGGAGTGCTGCCACTAATGGCAGCAGAGATGGGGCTACTGTAAATGGTTGAACTGAGTAGAGCCTGGAGACCGTGAACACATTTCCTCCTTAGGGGACAGAGGGTGGCTTTGTGTCCCTGTTATGAATGCACGTTGCTGGAGAGGCTCTTCAGTTAGGCAAATGTGAGGCTAAGACCCTCCTTCCACTGGTTTTGGAAAGATCTGAATGTACCATGACATTTCTAGCTATAGGCTCTGACTTTCTATATGTCATGATGCCTCTATGGGCCTGTCCTTATGTGGACCGTGACATTTCCATAGGTCCTGACTGTATATGGCCATGGTACTTCCATAGACCTTGCGCTTTCATAGGACCACGATGTCTCTGTGGGCCCGTCCTTTTGTGGGCTGTGGTGTTGCCACAGGGACTATCCTTTTGAATGGCCATTGGGCTTCCATAGGTGCCATCATTTTTACGTCCTTTCCAGCGTGACTCTCTCATCTCTCCACAGCCTCCACAGCACTCTGTCTACCACTTTTCTCTCCTCTATAATGAAGAAGGCTTCCTTTTTCTTTTAACCACTTAGCCTTGAGCTCCCAGACAGCTTCCCACCATACCCCGAATACAACATCTGGATGGCAATTAAATGACCAAGTGTCACCAGCAAAGCGCCTCCTACCCACCAAGGCTGTGTCATACAGATAGCCAGCCTCGCTTACTGTTGAGGTTCAGTAAGTGATAGTAATTCTCACTAATTTCAAACTCTACTTTCTTTCCTGGGAAGAGACCAGCCGGACATGAACAAATGTAAGCCCTCTTCAGGAAAAGCCAGATTTCATCCACCTCCTCAACACCCCCTGAGGGAGCCAACCTAACAGTCCCCACCTAGGCTTGAAAATGTCACCTTAAGAAGTGGATTGCATAAGAGCCCCCAGTGGGGAAATCTTTTATGATTGTACTTTGTGCTGACAACAGCTCTAAATTAGAGGGTGCAGCTGACTGGAATGAGCTTAATTCTCCATACAAATGTGGGTTCTCGGAAAGAAATCGCTTTTTTCAGGTCTAAAAATCTATTTTATCTCCCCCTAATTAGGAGAATATGTAAAGCAAGAGTAGGGGAATGGCGTTCAATTTGCCATAAAAAGCAAACCCAGTAGTTTATAAGATCGCACTTCCCAAACAAGCTCCGGCCCATTAGAGGAGATCATACATAATTCAGGACTCACTTGTTACTGTGAGTATCATGCAAATTTGCTCAAATTACATTTGGAAAAAAATGAGGTTCATCTTCCAGCCTTAAATAGACTATTAGAAAAGGGGGAGACGGAAAAGCCTCAAAGATGCAAAGGATTCCAGTGACTTCTGTGTGAATGTGAGCGGGAGGCTTCAGGTGACAGAGTGGAAAGCACCGGATGGTAAGTCCCTCCCGCGCAGAGCAGGGACCCAGCAGGCAGCACCTGCCTCCATCGCTTGTGCATGTCTGCTTTGCACAAGCATCAGTTGCTCCCTCAAGGGAGGAGGCTTTTACTCCGGCACCTTTCCTTGCTGATATTGTTTGAACATTGTCTTTCCAGAAGGTACCTTTTCTCCCCTTGCCTTGGCAGCCTCATCAAGGCCTTATCAAGCACCTGCAGACTCTCAGCTTCCACTGCTATAGGCTGTGACCTCCTCAGGGTGGCGTACTTTTGGTTGTCCCTTTGAACCCCGACAGCACAAAGGCTCCTAAGTCATGGGCTTTAAATTTCTGTTGTCTTGATGGACAAGCACACCTGACTTTAAATTTCTTTTCCAAAACCCAAGGTGCATCACATTTTTCAGAAAAGAAAGTTGACGTTTTCTTTAAATAATGCCTTATTTCTTACTGGGAATAGATTATGTGAATTCTTATTGCACATAATTGAAAAATATTGCAATCTATAAAATAGTGTTGGTTTTTAAAAAAGGTTTTAGAACCTTCCCACACAGAGGTCCTTGTGGCTAAATCAGTTAACTGCCTGACAATGCTTGTGTGCACATGAATCTGTGTGAGAGAGAGGAAGAGCTGGTGTGAGAGGGAGCCTGTGTGTGAGTGGGAGCATGTGTGTGCCATGTATTTGTGTGAGTGTGTGACTATAGGTATGAATGTGTGTGCTGTGTTAATGTGTGACTGTGTGCTGTGTATGTGTGTATGTATATGAATATATGGTGTGACTGTGTGCTGTGTGTGTGTGTATGTGTATGAATATATGGTGTGAGTGTATAAGTGTATGTATGTGAATATATGTGTGCATGTGTGTGAGTATATATGTGTAGTTTTGTGAACATGTGTATGTATGTATGAAGTGCATGTGTATATGTGTGTGAGCATATATGTGTATGTGTGAACATATGTGTGTATGTATATGTGCACATGTGTGTGAGTGTATGTGTGTACATGTGTGTGAGTGTATGTGTACATGCTTGTAGGTTTCTATCTTCCTTCTAAAATCCACAGAGGAGCTCTATCTTTTCATTCTTCTCTCTTCAGTGTTAGGGGTTAAACCCAGGCGCCTTGTGCATCCTGAGTAAGTGCTCCACTGCCGAGTGACATCTCCAGCCCTCAGGATTCTAATTCTTATGCGTCTGCAGAGTTACAGGCTTAGAACACTTAACTGCCTAGTGAAATTTTGATTTCACAGCAAAATCCAGAGAAGGTACAGGTGCTTTTCACACACCTGCTCTTCTCCCACACCTCTGTTGCAGATTGTTCTCACATACATGCACTCCCATTCACAGGCACAGGTGGTTCTCACACACATGCACTCCCATTCACAGGCACAGGTGGTTCTCACACACATGCGCTCCCATTCACAGGCACAGGTGGTTCTCACACACATGTGCTCCCATTCACAGGCACAGGTGGTTCTCACACACATGCACTCCCATTCACAGGCACAAGTGGTTCTCACACACATGCGCTCCCATTCACAGGCACAGGTGGTTCTCACACACATGTGCTCCCATTCACAGGCACAGGTGGTTCTCACACACATGCGCTCCCATTCACAGGCACAGGTGCTCACACACACATGTGCTCCCATTCACAGGCACAGGTGCTCACACACACATGTGCTCCCATTCACAGGCACAGGTGCTCACACACACATGTGCTCCCATTCACAGGCACAGGTGGTTCTCACACACACATGCGCTCCCATTCACAGGCACAGGTGGTCTCACACACATGTGCTCCCATTCACAGACACAGGTGGTCTCACACACATGCACTCCCATTCACAGGCACAGGTGCTCACACACACATGCGCTCCCATTCACAGGCACAGGTGGTTCTCACACACACATGCACTCCCATTCACAGGCACAGGTGCTCACACACACATGCGCTCCCATTCACAGGCACAGGTGGTTCTCACACACACATGCACTCCCATTCACAGGCACAGGTGCTCACACACACATGCACTCCCATTCACAGGCACAGGTGGTCTCACACACATGCGTTCCCATTCACAGGCACAGGTGCTCACACACACATGCGCTCCCATTCACAGGCACAGGTGGTTCTCACACACATGCGTTCCCATTCACAGGCACAGGTGCTCACACACACATGCACTCCCATTCACAGGCACAGGTGCTCACACACACATGCACTCCCATTCACAGGCACAGGTGGTCTCACACACATGCGTTCCCATTCACAGGCACAGGTGCTCACACACACATGCACTCCCATTCACAGGCACAGGTGCTCACACACACATGCACTCCCATTCACAGGCACAGGTGCTCACACACACATGCACTCCCATTCACAGGCACAGGTGGTCTCACACACATGCATTCCCATTCACAGGCACAGGTGCTCACACACACATGCGCTCCCATTCACAGGCACAGGTGGTTCTCACACACACATGCGCTCCCATTCACAGGCACAGGTGGTTCTCACACACATGTGCTCCCATTCACAGGCACAGGTGCTCACACACACATGCGCTCCCATTCACAGGCACAGGTGGTCTCACACACACATGCACTCCCATTCACAGGCACAGGTGGTCTCACACACACATACACTCCCATTCACAGGCACAGGTGCTCACACACACATGCGCTCCCATTCACAGGCACAGGTGGTTCTCACACACACATGCACTCCCATTCACAGGCACAGGTGCTCACACACACATGTGCTCCCATTCACAGGCACAGGTGGTTCTCACACACATGTGCTCCCATTCACAGGCACAGGTGGTTCTCACACACATGCGCTCCCATTCACAGGCACAGGTGGTTCTCACACACACATGCGCTCCCATTCACAGGCACAGGTGGTTCTCACACACATGCACTCCCATTCACAGGCACAGGTGCTCACACACACATGCGCTCCCATTCACAGGCACAGGTGGTCTCACAGACACATGCACTACCATCCACAGGCACAGGTGGTTCTCACACACACATGCGTTCCCATTCACAGGCACAGGTGCTCACACACACATGCGTTCCCATTCACAGGCACAGGTGCTCACACACACATGCGCTCCCATTCACAGGCACAGGTGGTTTTCCTTTCTGGTGAGTTTAAAGGGAGAATCCAGAGGTTTCAATTACAGGAAGCTACACACACACAAAGGCTGAAAAGGTTCTTAGAAACTACTCTTTAAAAAAAATCAAATCAAATCAAAACAAACAAAAAAGCCTATATGCAGATGACCTGACAAACTTCCCACTGCTCAGCCATACTACACCTGATTCTGCACCAGACTTTTGAGGCTGGGCTAAGATTTCAAGAAATGTGCACTAGAAGTCAACAGAGTGTTTATTTGAAAACTGTCGTATGCTGTATGCTTGTAGCTGTGGTTCTCAACCTGTGGGTCTCGACTCCTCTAGGAGTTGTACGGCCCTCTCACAGGACTCCCCTAAGACAACCAGAAACCATAGATATTTACACTATAATTCATAACAGTGGCAAAATTACACTTATGAAGCAGCAATAAAAATAATTTTACGGTTGGGGGGGTCACCACAAAATGAGGAACTGTACTAAAGGGTGGCAGCATCAGGAAGTGTGAGAAACTGCATACAGGATACTCTTTATTGATAATCCTGACCACATCCAGAAGCAAATAGTCATAATGAGAAAGCAGTGTCTGACCAGAGAGCCACCAACTGGTGAATAAACACAGTGTGCGGTGCCAATACAAGAGGTATATTGGTAGCTGGAAGATCATCCTGCCACAGGAACGACAGAGTACTGACTTATAGTACCATATGCTGATAACACTTATCCAAATGAAAGAGTCTAGACAGAGGCCACATACTACACGGTGACATCCATCGGAAATATCCAGAATTAACATATCCTTAGAGTCAGAAAGCAGACAGGCAATTTTCAGGGAGCGGGAAGAGGGGAGAATAGGGGTGACTTCTTGATGGAGTTGGAGTTTCCTTTTGGGAAGATGGACAAGTTCTAGAACTTGATGTGGCTGATTTCACGGTCCTGTGAATGTGCAAAATGCCACTAATTGTGAATGTTACATTGGGTGTGTTTTACCATAACAGCAGAAAGGCATGTCAGGGCACACTGATGAGCGGAGGTGCTGCAAGGGCATGGCAGCTTTTGCTCTTAGGACATGACCTCCACTAGCCAATGACTAAGGCCAAACATGACTTCAGGCAAAGAACCGGTGAAGTCACCAGAGAGCTCAAACAAGAGGCCTGGTCTCTTCTGTGTCTTGCCTGAGTCCGACTCTCCTGTTGTGTGTCCTGGACAATACAAGGGGGAACACAGTGGCCCTTCGAATTTCCTCTGAAGCATTTACTTTTCAGCTACTCCAGCTGTCAGTTCCCTGCCAGAAGCTTGGTGCTGGAGTGATCAATAAACCAAACAAGGCCATGTGCAACTGGGGAGTTTAAAGGAGATAATTAAACAAACTTCTCATGCAAGCACCCTTACGGGGATTAATTGAGATTTAAATAATTAAGCCTCTCTGGGTATGCTAGAAGAGAAATGCAAATGAGGAAGGGCTCGGATGATGGTACCAGGCCAGGCCCAATGTACTGAGAGAGATGAGGCATGGGTACCAGCTTTATGTCCTAGAATCCTAGCTCCTCCCATTTTCATACATCCATCTTCTTCCTGAGTGCAAAGCCATGCCCTGCCATTCCACGTCATCATCTCTCCCTAGATTCTGCCATGCCTCCGGGCCAGTCACCTGCATGGGCTTCCAGCTTTAGCAGAATTTAGCCTCATTGCCCCATCTTCTTTGCATGGCCTGGCCTGCTGGTCCTTTGACCCCAGCTACTTCCCCAGCTTTCTCTCCTCTCTGCTGAGGTAGAGAGGGCCTCTGGGCTTGTGCTTCCCTTTCAGCTTCCTGCCCCTGAGCTGTTGCACACCCAATGGCATTCAGCCCCATACATCCTTACAGCTTGCCCTGTCTCCTCCTTCAAAGAGAAACGTTTATGTGCAAAACTCATCTCTCAGATTCCCAGCTTCTCCCATAGGCAGCTTTGCATGGCTGACACAATGAATGGGGCGTCTTGTAACTTGTGTTAAGGAAAGGTTAGGGAAGGGAAGGGAAAGAAAGGGAAGAGGAGGGGAGGGGAGGGAAGGCTCAGACTGGAAGAAGCAGATGCTCTTTGGAGAACAGAATGTTTCCATTTGGGGAAGGTAGGATGGCACGTCTTTTCTGCATGATGTAGGGACTGCACACAGTCTTTTCCAGGAGCAGCATCCACGTTTGGCCTGTAGACACAGGGACAGTCAGTCACATCTGAGGGGATTAGCTCTGGTCAGGTCAGGCTTTGACCCACAGACTGCAAAGAACTTAGCTTTTAGTGTTTGTGTTTGGGCACAGAGGACCCTGAAGCTGTAGTCCTGAGGGTACCTGGTGTCCTCTCAGGGATGTAGCTAGAGGGAGCTGAGCTTGCCAGTATACTTTTTAAAGAGAGAGCGAGAAGGCAGGCGTGGGGGTGGGGGGGGCAGGGGTTGGGGGTTGGGAAAGAGAAGCATCTCCAACTCAGCTTTTATCAACTGTATTCATCTATAAGCAGAGAAGCTCCCAGTGAGGAGAGAATTACGACAATAAACATGTCCACTGAGTCTTAGCAGCTGCGAACAGTGTTGGGTGAGAGGCCTCTGGACACTGCTCATGTATGCATCAAAGGTGGGGGTGGGAGCTTGAGGCAGGGATTTGGCAGGGGCGGGGGAGGGGGAATCCCTGCAGCTTCAGCATGGCACTTGAGCTCAGTCTCAAGGGTACTTGTTTTTAAAGAGGTTCTGGTCATTACTTGGTCTCTGGCTCCCTTTCAGTGCCATATTTCCAATCACCTCTGAGAAACCCGCCATTGGACTTGAGAGAGCAAGGCAGCCTGGCAAAGTTAGATAAAAGGATGGGTGTAAGTGTTTAAGAGAAAAAAAAAAAAAAAAACAAGTCCCTTGGTAGGGACAGTATAGATGCTGATTCAGTTCTCAAAAGAAGAACAACCTTAATATCGGGGGAGCCTTGCTGGGCGCAGGTAACCTAGATACTGCCTCTCAATGAAAGCTATAGATTTGTTTCCAAGCTGGATCTCAGTGGCTTTCAAATCACAGCATCTTGGATTTATTGCACGTCATTAGCCACTGTGCTGCGACACAGGGAAGAAGTGAGAAGATTAAAGTAACAGCTTGGGCCTTTGAGAAAGAATTTGGCCAGTCTCTGCTGTCTGGAGTACACTGTTAAATCATTATCACCCGTTAATTCTCAGCATAACGTCAGGGAGGAAAGTTATTATCCAAGTGGCAGGGAGTTTTCAATTAATTCCACAGAGCCAGGGACATGTTAACTGGCTACTTTTGAGCTGGAGATGAGTTTCTTGGGGGAGTTAGAATGTGGATGGGCAAGGCTCCCCAAAATCAGGACCTGATGTGAAATGTATAGCTCAGTACAAAGTAAATAGCAATGAGTGACAAAGGCAGCTTGGGGAAGAGTTTCTTTTGGCTCCTTGTTTGAAGGCACAGCCCATTGTAGTTAGGAGGCCGGGTTGCAGGGGTATAAGGCTGGTCATAGTGCAGCCAAGAAGCAGTGATCAACTAATGTTGGCATTCAGCTCACTTTCAATTCTCAGAACCCCAGCCCATTGCCCACATTCAACGTGGGTTGTCCCTTCTCAGTTAAGCCTTTCTGGAAGCACCATCCCCCGCCACAGACACATTCAGAGATGCGTTTCCATGGTGATTTTAAAACCAGTCACATTGACAACTAATATTAACTGTCTTACTCCTATCCCCCAAATTAGTTGTGTTTCAAGACAGTGGGAGAGCAAAGCCTTAAACCGAGAATAAGAACCCTCTGAGAATGAGGCTGTGCGACTCCAAACTTATATGCCTGTGAAGTGGGCTCTGCTCCACGGCATTCTGAATTGATAGAGAAAATGCCGTGCAATGGAAACAATAGTAAAAAACCATATCCTGAAGTAAGCTAACTTGTAATAGATGCTTAATCTTGCTGGTGCTGCTTGTGTGATGAGGATCCTGTGCATCCTTATTTGTGATCTTTGGCTAAGATACTGCTCGCTTAGTATCATTGTAGAAGTGACGTGTAATTTTTAGTGGGCTTAACTAAGCCTGTGGTCTCCAGTAAGAATTCAGTAAACCTCAGTTCACCAGCAGCCTTGTGGTACCCTGCCACATCCTCTCACACCCCAGACTTCCAAATGTCAGCATCTTCAGTTCTTGGTTGCTGTCAGAAATAGCCAAGACACTTCATCATCCCTCAACTGGTGACCAAGGAAACTGACGTAGCAATTCTTTGGTTCTGTCACCTCTGAGATGTGAAAACTTTGAGTTCCGCATCTTACAAGGCCCCTGAGTTTGCCCAGTGGCCTCAATCTCCCCTTCCAGCAGAGGGAGCTAGCACACTACTCTTTTCTCACTTGTTCTTTCCTATAGCTTTTGCTGTCCTGCTAGTAGGTAGGTCATATGGTCCCTAAATTTGTATCTAGTGGATCATCACTACAAGGACCCACCCCTTCGTGTTCGCAGTGAAAAGAGATGTAGAGAGTGCTCAAAACCAGGAAACTAGGGTATTGACTACATCTGTTTGGAAAGGAGTGTGAAGACAGTCTGTTGGGAGCTACTGTGACTTGAGCAGGGATGACATGACTTCCACTGAGTGGCTACAATAACCCAACACACTGAATGCCAGGATCCAGCCTCCTGAAGCCCCTTCCTCAGTGAGGGCACCCGAACACTTCCAGGGCAAAGA
Organism: Acomys minous; assembly: GCF_964271855.1. Lineage (NCBI taxonomy): Eukaryota > Metazoa > Chordata > Mammalia > Rodentia > Muridae > Acomys > Acomys minous. Next base: position 92,280,176 of record NC_140489.1, on the reverse strand, counting down.
GTCAGGGGGCCCTCCACTTTCCTGTGGGGATACTAAGTGTACACCAGACATCAAAGGTCTCACCACCTGGACCAGAACTTGTCATCTTTCAAGCAGAGGGAGTACATGGGGGACCTCGTAGTTTTCTCCTCTGGCCCCTTGTCTTCAGCAGGTCCACACTGGAGACTGTTCTACAGATGCTGGGGCCAGACAAAGAACGCTCAGACCTTCAATGTGAGGTCGTTCTTCAGTGTTGCTGTGCCTTTGTTGTTATGCAGAGTTTTAGGATTTCTTTTGAGCTTCCTTGTGTCTCACTTAGTGTTATTTTATGTGTGTTTAGAGTTAGTTTGGAAATTGCAGATCTCTCTGTCTCTGTCTGTCTCTTTGTCTCTGTCTCCTCTTTACTTTCTTTATTCCCCCTTTGTCCTTTTTTTTTTCTGCCTCCTGTTCAGAATTGGGTATAAAGAACTTCAGGCTTCACTTAGAGCAAAAGGTCATAAAAAATGCTAGTCTGATACATCTAGGGATGCCTTCACAGAATAGTGATTCTTTTTTTTAATTTTTTTCTCCTTTATTAATTTATTCTTGTTACATCTCAATGGTTATCCCATCCCTTGTATCCTCCCATTCTTCCCTCCTTCCTATTTTCCCCTTATTCCCCTCCCCTATGACTGTTCCTGAGGGGGATTACCTCCCCCTGTATATGCTCATAGGGTATCAAGTCTCTTCTTGGTAACCTGCTGTCCTTCCTCTGAGTGCCACCAGGTCTTCCCCTCCAGGGGACATGGTCAAAGGTGAGGCACCAGAGTATGTGAGAAAGTAATATCCCACTCTCCACTCTACTGTGGAGAGTGTTCTGTCCATTGGCTAGATCTGGGTAGGGGTTTAAGGTTTACAGCCTGTATTGTCCTTGGCTGGTGCCTTAGTTTGAGTGGGAACCCTGAGCCCAAATCTGCCTATCATAATGTTCTACTTGTAGGCTTCTAGGGCCCTCTGGATCCTTCTACTTTGCCATTCTCCCATGCTTCTTTCATCTAGAGTCCCACTAGAATGTCCTCCCCTCTGTCCCAGTTTCCTGGTAAGTGAAGGCTTTCGTGGGACATGCCCCTTGGGCTAATATGCAGATATAAGTGAGTATAAACCATTTGAGTCTTTCTGCTTCTAGGTTAGCTCACTCATTATGATCATTTCTAGCTCAATCCATTTATCCACAAATTTTGGGAATTCCTTGTTTTTAATAGCTGAATAGTATTCCATAGTGTATATGTACCACAGTTTCTTTATCCATTCTTCTACTGATGGACATTTAGGCTATTTCCATGTTCTGGCTATTATGAATAAGGCTGCTATGAACATGGTTGAGCAAATTTTCTTGTGTGCTGGAGCATCTTCTGGGTATATTCTTATGCATCAAATAAAGTATATAAGTTCAAAGACAAAGCATAGTTAATAATGTCTCCCTCTATTGATATATGATAAAACCTCAATTTATTGCCTAAGACTGTGGTTTCCAATAATTAATTCAAAACAAGATCTAATATACATATAACCTTCATAAACTTGATGTAAAAATGAACATAAATAATAGTTTTTATATACTAGCAACCACTGTAAGATGATGTAAATATGGTATGTTGGTAATAAAGATTCCAGAATTATTAATGCTAGTCTGACTTTCTGTTTACTTTCATAATGGAGGGAAAAGCTACATTTCAGTTAGAGATGAATGAAAATAAATATGTTATTATTTTCCACTCATGACCTGGGTTACCTAGTTTCTATCCTCTAGCCTTTGTTAAAAGTCTATCTTAGAATTTGATGAGCAAGCTGAATCTTCATCTTCTTTTTTCATTTTTCCTAGCTTCAGTGACAACTTTCTTACTCCCCAGTGAGGCAGGCAAGTGTAGGGACTAGCTTTGCAGCCTAGGACCCCACTTGGCTTGGGCTATACACATACCCCTCTTCTTAATAAGACACTTGTAAACCTAGGAGTCTCATCTTCACGTATAATGCTCACATACCTGACTTTGAGCAATTCATCTGGTAACCTATTGGCAATTCAGGACCCTGCCTGCATCAAGCTGCGTGCTCCACTCTGCATGCCCCACTCTGAGCAATGGAATTGGTTTTCCTTCCCCTTAATAACATCAGACTTGGACACATCTGGAATGGGAGTAGGAGACCCATCCACCTTGAACTAGTTTAGGGTGCACATATAACAAGGCAAATTATGTCCCCAAAGTGAACGTTTAGGGAAAACTCCTACTTACCATCTTATATCTATCAATAATTTGGCATGCACATAATTAACATCAGACACTTTGTGGGAAGGGGAATTTGCAGTGAGCAAATGCCTACCTAAGTCAAGCCTGTCAATCAAAGTATAGAACCATGCAAAACTATGCCTCTAGTCACCAACCTCCTTCTCTTGAACCCCATAAATGGAAGCCACAAAAAATAATGGGGACCCTTCTCCCCTTACTCATGAGGCCTGCTGTCAGTCCTGAGAGTGTGCTCCTTTCTCATCTGCATTTTCTCTTAAACTGTATTTTCCATGCTATCTTGTAACATGTGAGCTAGTTTACTTAATTTGTAATAAGAGGGCAAGGACCTGGAAACACCTGGCCCAGACTTGGACCTCCAGGAACACCAACAGAATAAGAGTTGGGTGGAGGTGGGGGCAGGTCTGTCTCACCATTGCCACCTTTGGGCACACTTGTTCACTAGGGACTAAGACAATAGCATCGGCCTTAGCCATCAGCGTGTTAGTTAAATGGAGAGATGAAAGAAACGTCAAGCTCGTATGTTGGGATGTCAAGCTAGGGTCTGTCCCTAAATATAATTCCACTAAAACTCACCATTGCCCATGAGGAAACCCAGCTTTCATGCTGGTGGACATATGGGCTGCTTGGAACTCGGCAGATAATTGTATCCCACTCCCATTTGGCCTTCCTTCAAGATAGAAGATGAATTAGATATTGAACGAAATTATTGGCTGAGTGAAAAAAATAGATGTTCTTGAGCCAAAAAAGAATAAAAGAGGTGGAGGGAAGCTGTGAATAGGCCACTAGAAAGCGACAAAGGCGTCCTGTTGTGGAGAAAGGTCATATGCAGAAAGAAACATTCAGTGCAGAGACTGATGTGTGGAAACAATACTTTCCCAGGGTGCCTCTGGCAGCCCCTCAGCGTGTGGGGGAGGGAAAGGCTGTTGCTGGTTAGGGGGTGTTCCTGTCTATGCTTTCACTCACATTTTAATACTATTCTTGCTGGAGTCCCTCTTTTTTCCCCCTCCTGGGCACAGGGCTGCTCACTTCATGCCTTTCTGATGAATGGCTCCTGCAATGGCAGACTACCTGGCCTTAAAGTGTCAAGAAGAAAGGAAATAATTTGGGTTCAAATTCTTACTCTTTTTCGTTATACCCAGGGGCTTTAGATAAGTGCTCATCCTTATAACTCTTACCTGCGAAATGAGAGCAAAGAATCAAAGCATGAGGTGTACACAGTGCAGGGGCAGCACCCAAACAGAGAGCTGGTAAAGGGCGTGGAAAAGCACCAATAGTCCTAAAAAAGGAGCATTGGCATCAGCAGCTGTGCCTTTTCACACCTGGGAAGAAGTAAGACATGTTCTCATCTCCAGTCTCCAAGATGAGCATCCTTGCTGCAACAAGGATGGTGGGCACTGCACTATATCCCGGGCTTATTAGTGTCCAACACCCCACCTCTTAACCTGTAAAGTGGGATGATGGTCTTATCGACAATAGACTTGCAAGTATGGATGAACTTGGCATGATTCTGAAAATATTCCTGTGAGAGACACTGCATATCGGCATTACTGTGCCTGTTTCCAGAGCTTGTGAGGTCTCTGTGCTGGCATCCTCAAGCCTTTGCTCTTTCCACTCTCAGCTTGGCTATCATTCCTCTCAGTTTTCCCAAACACAGGGGATGTACCCATCTATCTCTTCTATCTCAGTGCCCACCTAGGTCACAAACTCTCAGGTATCCTTTTCCAAGAGGATAGCTCTTTTGGTGACTATGAGTGGGTCTCCAACCAGCACAGCATCTCTGACTGTCTAGATGCTGACCTGACAGCATGCATGCCTCAGGATGTGTCTCTTCATTTTTAACTCCAATCTATACACCAGGCACTACATATTTCTCCATTATTTATGTTTCTTAATAACTGCACTCTAATGTAGTGGCAGATCATCATAGGCTTATTGCTACTCATGATTCTTGTGGGTCTTTAATGATATGGGACAACTGTTTAGTGTGGATAGAAAATATCCTTTACAAGATCAAATGTGGAACACTTGTTCCTCAGCTGGAGGAAGTATGTCACTGGCGCATGCCTTTGAATGTTGTTTCTGGTTTGTTTCTTCTATCTGCTTCCTGTTCACCATGCTGTGAACAATATCTGTCCACATTCTCACTGCTATATATTTTATCGTGGGCTCAGAATCAATGAATCCAAGGAGTATGGACTGGGGTCCCTGGAATGATGGAACACAATAAACGATTCCTTTCCTGAAGATATTTGGTGATGGCAGATCATAAAACTAATGTGGCAACATGGGAGGAGCATTATGTACTTTTCTCACTGCTATGACAGAATATATGACAAAGCAAGTTAAGGAAGGGAGGGTTTGTTTTGGCTTCTTGAAGGTACAGTCCATCATGATGAGGAAGGTGTGATGGCAGATGCATGAGGTGGCTGGTCACATTCTGTCTGTAGTCAGGAAGCAGAGAGAGATGAATGCTAAAGCTCATCCAGCTTTCTCCTTTTCATTAAGTCTAGGATCTCAGTCCATTGGATGATGGTGCTGCCCACATTCAAGGTTAGTGTTTCCCCTCCTCAGTAAACCGCTTATGAAACATGAACATATACACATCCAGATGTGTGTTTCCATGGTGATTCTAAGTCCAATCAGGCTGACAACCAAGATTAAACATTACACATGGAGACCACTCAGCAGCGTTGGTGTGTTATATCTGGAAAGTGGGATCCCCAGACAACTTCTTCTCTTGTCTACTGTAATGGCTCGATGACTGCAAGCCTGGAATGAGAAGTCTAGTTAGTGTCATGTGTTCTCTCTATACATCCTCTTCAGTGCCCTTCTGTGGCAGAGTAGTCAGGCAACTGGTGAAAAGCAGTTTTGGAGCAGCTCATGTCTAACATGTGCAGGGAAGGGCCTAAGCACAAGGGATTCTGTGAAAAATATGTTCAGAAAAACTATATATTCTAAACAAGCTTCTTCAGCTAACAGCACACCAGTTGGGGCTGGGGGAATCCAGTTCTACCTGGCTTATCTGTTAATAAAAGAAATGTCTTTTCTTTTATTAAGAAATAAAGTTTTCTTTTATTAAGAAATAAAGAAATAAAAGTTTTACACGAGTCAAAAGATTTACTTCTGAAATAAGCAGCCTAGTTGGCTTTACCTGTCAACTTGACACAGCCAACTGTCAACTGAGAAGAGAATCTCAAATGAGGGATTGGCCTGTTGGCATGTTGGTTGGTGGTTGTCTTGGTTGTTAATTGATTTAGGAAGATCCAGCCCACTGTGGGCAGCACCATTCCCTGCGTCAGTGGTCCTGGGTTATATAAAAAAGCTAGTTAAACATGAACCTGGATTACTAACCCCACAAGCAACATTTCTCCATGGTTTCTACTTCAAGATACTATTTGGGTTTTTGCCTCAACTTCTCTTAACCTATGACCTGGAAGAGTAAGTGTAAATAGACCAATCCTCCCTTAAGTTGCTTTAGGTTAGAGTTTTATCACAGCAACATAAAGGGAAGTAGGGCATTAACCAAGCATGGAGATAGGAAAGCATGTCTCAAAACCACCTTCCTGAGGTTTATAGAAATGTATGGGGCAGTGAAACAGGGTGGCCTAATGTATAGAAAAGGCACTATTTATGCATATTTGAATACACACTCATACATAACAAAGATAATAAAAGAAAAAGAGATTAATAACTTGAGAGTTGATGGATATTGGAGGGGTTCCAGGGAGGGTACCTGACAGGACCTAGAGGGAGGGAAGGGAGGGGTGAAGAGATGTAATTCTATTTCAAAGAATAAAAATAGATCACCAACTTTAGACTGGGAGTTAGGCTCACACTAGCTTTGCTATAACCCCTTAGCTTATGAAGCATGATGGGGCAGTTGCCTAGTGCTCCCTTGGATACATAGAGATCCTGTGGTCTAGATCAAACTTCTTGAAAGCAGAATCTTTTTGTTTTGGCTGGCACTCATGATACTTGAGTCTTTTCTGACATCAGAATGCCCAGATGACACCCCTGGGGCTCTTATGAACAAGCTTGCTACACAGAGCTGGGGGGTTTGGTTACACATGTGCAGACCGCCAGATTCTGTACTTTATTCTACACCCAGTTGCCTCTTCTTGTGTCCCTCCCTGCTTCTTTAACTCATGGGTTCCTAAACCTTATCTTTGTAGAAATATGTTGAGACTCTCCTGGCCTCTTGCTAAGATGTTTCCCTTTGCAAAACTTGTCATTTCAGTATTACTGAAAACAGGCCTGGTTCAGTTAGTTCCCGACTCTGCTCCCCTCAAAGGGAACACTTCTAACATGTTCAAATATTCTTCAGGTACTTATCAGCATGCTTTCAGTAAAGATGGCCATCCCTTTGCACCACACAGTGCATAAAACTATGTCAAATAAACATAGATTGCAATAAGCTGCAAGAAGGGGAAACCCTTCCCTTGCCAGGAGGAAGAGCTTAAAGTCCCCTTAGATGCCTTTATAGGCCATGCTCAGTCTCTACTGGAGAATCAGGTGACCGTTAGAGCAACTGAGTCAAGGGCTAGCATATATCACCTCTGCTTATTCAACAGTAGTGGGTTTTGCCCCACATGCTGTCATGAACTCAAGGAATATTCTGCTTGTTTCCAGAACTGCAGCTCAGTGAAATTCAAGTGCATTTCTTATTGACAGGCACTAAAGACCATGATATACAAGGGGGCCCCACTTGGTATGAGTGGAGGCATGTGGTGGATTATAGAAATGTAAACATGGCCTTCCTAATGTGCTTTTAATGGCCTTCATCTCTGGACATTAGCCAGAGTTTGCATCGTAAGTACTAAAAGATTTGCTCTCCAGGCCAATTCTTCCCTTTAGAATTCTACTAAAGATTTGACCTCAACCCCTACGGTTCCTTTATTTTCTTGTTCCAGTGAATTGATTCTCTAGTTTGTGAGTTCTGGAGTCCATGTGGAGGGGTATTTACCACATTTTAATTGATTGGATTGCCTTGGTCAGCATTAGGGTTGATTTTATATGAGATCCTAAACTCACCCGAATTCTTGGAAGCTAAAGCTTAAAATGCTTCTCAGATAATGATGGAAGGACACGGCTCTTTCTCTTCTTTGTGTTCATTATGAAATGGCTGTGTTTTCAGCCTGACAGGAGGCAACTGATTACAGCTGCCAAAAGCACATATTCCACACTGATGGGTCTAAGTCCTTTTCTTTCAATAGTTTCTCTGGTTAATAGTAATAGCTTCCTGCCAGAGCCCAGGTAAGGCCTCTATGAGTAACCGTTCCTTCTCCCTGGGGTTCCATCTCTCCATTTGGTCACCAGCCTTTCTGGGGCTAAGTAATTGCAAAGAGTAGAAGTCTAGAAGGAACTTCCCATTTCTCTGGGCTCAATATCAAGTCTTCATTGAGGAGTCAATAAATAGAGCAGATGATGTGATAGAAAACATACAGCAGCAGGGTGGGAAAGCTCATGTGTCTATGCGATGACCTTCTGGCTGCTATGTTGTGGATTGATATTAGACTCCAGAATGGTTCTTCTGCCCAGCTAGTTCCCAACAATTGAGACCTTGTAAAATAAAAAAAAAATCTTTAAGGCACCATCACTGGGTAGGTACCAAGCACAGACATACTTCCCAGCTACACACCCCAAGTTACCTGTCATGATTGCTCTTGCCTGGGTTGCTTTTGTTCCATCAGGCCAGCCCTCATGGCCGCGTGCTCACCGTCCTTGTTGCTCCATGGCTACTTCTTTCTCTCAGGCTTCCTCACCTCCTGCTACATCTTCTGTTTTCTCTCCCTCCGTCTCCCAGTCCTGCCTACCTCTTTTCTGGCCAGCCACAGACTTCAGCAACTTTATTAACCAATTAACTTCGAATTAAGTAGAGCAAGGTTTACACAACCAAGACAGGTATACATCAACTAGATCTTGGGGCCAGTAATTATCATTAGAATATATAGCACCAGCCAAGCACCAGCACTGCTACATGAATGTAAACAGGTAATTTCCCTCTATAAACCTCATAGTAGCCAAAAAGTAGTAGTAGTAGTAGTAGTAGTAGTAGTAGTAGTAGTAGTAGTAGTAGTAGTAGTAATGATAATAATTTTATGACTGTTGAGTAGTCAGCAGAATTAAATAAAGTAAATTAATGTCCATGTGTGGCATGGACAGAGGCAATGACCTAGTGGGTAAAAATTAATTAATACCTGAGTTCAAATCTCCAACACCCATGTAAAAAGAAAAAAGCCAGGAGTAGCTGTGCATGTTCACCTATAACCCCAGCATGTTGGGGAGTGGGCAAACACAGGAAAATTACTGGAGTCTGCCACTGTTAACTCTACTCCAGGTTCAATGAGAGAACCTGTCTCAAAGCAATGAGGTGGGGAGTGAAGGAGCAGGACACCTTTTATCTATCTTTGATCTATGCACTGTATGGGTGTAATTAGCACACACATATTAAAGACACAACAAATAAATCAATTTAATTGATTAAGTATAAAATTTAAAATGCCTGTCACATGGTTTCACATCAAATTAAACATACACACATCATATGACCCTTTATTTGACTTCCTAGACGATACTCCAGAGGAATAAAAACATACAAAATCCTTCACACAAATAATGTTGACAGCAACTTTAATTAATCATAGTGCCAACTTGAAGCATGCCCAGAGTCTATGAACAGGTCAATGAATAAGCAAATTGTGGCATAGATGGTCCCAAACTTATGAGAGTTCAGTAATGATTTTTAAAAAATTTATAGTGGTACAAAAGCAATATACTTTTGGCAAAAATCCATACTTAAAATTTTAATCTTTTCTTTGTTCTAGTCACATGTAACTCTGTACAATGTCTGCAAACTATAGCTCTCAACAATCACATAGATAAATCCTACAGTGTTCTGTGTTGTTCAGTTTTGATGTTTGATAGACTATGCATGTTCATTATAATAGTGATATCTTATTTAATATTTCAGCATAGCATGTGCTCATCTGCAAGTAACTTCCATTGTATATTGGCATCACTTCTACATTCAGTCAATGCAGCAACAGAAAACTTATTTCTGACATTTGTAGCAATGTGGCCAACTGCAAGATGGCTCAGTGGGTAAAGGCACTTGCTGTCAAACCTGAAAACTTGAGTATAATCACCTGGTCCTACATGGTGGAAAACGTGAATAGAATCCTGCAAATCATTTTCTCACCTATATATGCACATTGTGGCACAGATAAAAATGTACACACACACACACACACACACACACACACACTGAATAAATAAATATGGGATAAATAGAAACAAAGAATTATGCTTAAAATAAGAAGCCAAACATGAAAACTGTACTTTGTCTATTCTGTGATTCCACAGACATTCTAGGAAGGATACATCTAATTAGTAGGTCAGTATGACCTGGATTCAGGCAAGTGAGCTCATTAGGAAAAGCCCAAAGGACTTTGTATACCGTGTGTGTGTGTGTGTGTGTGTGTGTGTGTGTGTGTGTGTGTGTGTATTTGAGAGGGGGGCAGGGAAGGAGGGAGAGAGAGAGAGAGAGAGAGAGAGAGAGAGAGAGAGAGAGAGAGAGAGAGAGAGAGAGAGAGAGAGAGAGCATGAAAGGCCATGAAAAGCCAGTATCCACTTTTATGTCTTGAGATGGAGTCTCCCATTGAACCTGCAGCTTGACTAGGCTGTCTAGACGATGAGCTTCAAGAATCTACCTGCCTTTGTCTCCCAAGTACTGGAGCAAAGAAATCTCTGACTTTCACCTACATTCTGGCATTTGAAGTCAGACCTTCATGCTTGAACACTAGGCACTTTACTGACTGAGCCATCTCCTGAGCCCTCAAGAGAATCTCTGAGAGGTTGTTATGGTGCTTTCCTTGGAATGCATACTAGTCAGAATTTGTAGTTGATCACTTCAAATGTGTGGAATTTTTGTATGTAAATGATACCCTAATAAAGTGGACTTAAAAATATCTGGCACAGGACTGAAGAGATGGCCCAGTTGCCAAAAGTATTTGCTGTTCTTGCAAAGTACCCAGCTTCAGTTCCCAGCACTTACATCAGGCAGCTCACACCTATCTGTAACTCCAGTTACATGGGATCTAACCCCCCTCTTTTGGCCTCCAAAGATACCTTAACACATATGATGCACATACAGGAAAGCAAGCATGTACACATAACAAGATAAAATAAGCAAACCTTTAAAAATCCTAGTAAAATACAATACGTAAGTAAGTGCTTAGTAAACATCGCTCTGCTTTCCTGTCGGGTGGTTCTGGGGACAGTGCACATCACCTTCTCTCTGTCTTATATTGATACTGGAGCCCCAAAGCTTGTGACTGAGCCAAGTCTGAGTTTTAAAGTGTCTCTCACACTCCTGACTTTCCTGTATACTCCCGTCTAGCTTTCAACTTTAACATCTGCTGACTTGCCTTAGTCAGCTTGGGCTGCTATAAGAAATAACACTAGAATACTAAGGGTTTACATATACATGTTAATGTCAGATGCTTTGCGGGGTGGAAGACTGTCATTAGGGCACTAGCATGGATAGCTCTATGAGGGAACTCTATCTTGCTTCTATCTTGCTTGCAGTTGTTTTCTTTCTTTCTTTCTTTCTTTCTTTCTTTCTTTTTTTTTTCTTTTCTTTTTTTTTGAGACAGGGGTTCTCTGTGTAGCTTTGGCTGTTCTGGACTCACTTTGTAGACCAGGCTGGCCTCGAACTCACAGCAATCAGCCTGCCTCTGCCTCCAGAGTGCTGGGATTAAAGGTGTGCACCACCACCCCCCGGTGCAGTTGTTTTCTTGATCAGCCTTCATATAACCTTTTCATTGAGTATGTGTTGTGCCCCTTTATTACTCTTATGTGGCCACTAGTCCACTGAGATGTACATATCATCCCCATCTAGCCCCCACACTCTCCTATAATCTCAGTTTCCAAGTACAGTTGCCTGTGAGATCAGAGACCCACCAACTTTATGGAGATACCTGGGCTTGCTCAGCACCCACGCTGGTGTCTTCTTGCCTCATGCACCAGAGTTCTGTCATTCCAGTATAGGACTATACTTCCATGTCTCACTCAAATATGCATTGGGAGGATTGTTAGATACACCCAAGCTCCTTTGAACATGTAAGGTTGTAAGGTTATGCTCGAAATCATTTCTCAAGATATGCCTCTGGAATCAAGTATTGTCACTGAATTAACCCTTGGTGTCACTAGCCGGCCTTTCTGACCTTTATTCTTGCTGTATACTAAAGAAGCCATTTTCCCTCGAATCACTGTTTCAGGATGTGGTTCTAGGAGAACCTAAATTATGACAGTGATAGTGTAGACCTACACAACTGACTGTAAGTCAAGTCAAAATGGATAGAGGGGTCCAGTGGATGCACATACCACAAGTCATGAAAAGATGGATCAACTGTGGGGAGAGAAGGTTCTAGCATAGTTATCTAAGAATGCTTTTTGGAAGGAGTAGAATTTAAACTCACATTGAAGGATGTGCAATGTTGACAAGTAAGTGGGTAAGTCTAATGGGATGCAAAGCAGGCAGAAGGGGAGCAAATGTGAATAGATTTTGGACACACAATGTGGATCGATTGCAGTCAGTTTTCTCAAGAACATCATGGTTTGGCAGGAAATGGAATGATTGATAGTTGGAAGTCCTTGTCACCTGACTTCTCCAGATTCCCTAACAAATCTGTCCAGTGTCCATAGCTGGAGACAGCCCTTGGTGTGACACAGCTGTAATGAGAGGGAAGATGGAGCTTCCAGAAAGCACTTCCCCAGCTTGGTTCTAAAGTTCAGGGCCAAGCTCTCTGTCTTGTTTTGGTGGCTTTCACTAAATTCATGTTCATCATCTGATTTACAGCTTACAGTGTTAATATTTTGTACATTGGGCCAATTCTCTAGTGATTTTAATATTTCATTTGTCGACTGATTTAACTTTTAATAGTACCCAAAGCCATCTCATTACAGTACAGTGCTGAAAGAGGGCATTGTAATAGTGAGCCCGTTGTTGAAGTAAATTCAATTTGGACAGCCATAGCCCAAGGCAATAGAGAATCATAATCTCTGGAATATTTTCAATTCTATGTTCCAAACAAGTATTAGCTTATCTGTGTGCATGACTTGAGCATGATAAACACATTTCTAAAGATCTTGGAGGATCAGCAGAGGAATGGATCTGGACCAGGCCAATGGCCATAGTCACATTTGGGTACCTGTGTGCTGTGTCCCCCTGCTAACCATAGTCAGGATGCTTACAGAAAACTGAGTGTGCTGTTAATCTCTGAATCTACACTCTACAAGGCAGGGGCTTATGAAATATTTTAATTAAACTGGACCCTAACTCACCCTTCCAGGCCCATGGTGAGCTCTGTCCTTGGTGCTGAACAGTTACCCTTTTCAAGCTGTGTCTTTGGTGGCTTTTTGGAGGAAATCCTGTGTCTTGTAATGGTGGTAAACCAGGAGGAATTACAAATGCACACGAATAATATAAAAATGGCTTCTCTATAGTATTGTATCCTCGTTCTAATAAACACTGTAACAAATAGGCAACCTCTGCACAGAATGCTCTTGGGAAATCATTACATCATTCTTTTCTGAATATTGGGCCCAAGAGACTCAGTGCAGACATCAAAGGTTGTTCTCAAATGAGTGCATAATTTTAGTCCTATATTACATCTGACAATCTGTTTCTCATAAGTAATCAGTGGGGACCAGGGTGTCTGCTGGGAGAGTGTATCTTCAATATACGGCAGGGGAGCTGTTCTCAGGACACCTCAACATATAGTGGTTTAGATAGCTAGTTGTCTAAACAAGACTGGAAAATGACAACACTAATTGACATGCAACCATATATGGAGGAATCCTCACAAGGCTCCACCCTTAGATGGAGAGTTAAAGATAATTTATGGTTGGTGAAAGAGGGAGAGTCATTCTTCTCCAGGGTCAAGGCCCCTGTAGGTTATCCTAAGAGGTCAGCCCTAAACACATATGAACAACACTAATTAAATTTAGCAGGTTCCATATTATGTATATATATGTATATATATGCATGTGTATATAATTAAAAAATAAGAGGCCATGTATTTGAGGAGTCAAGGGGGCAAAGGAAGAGTTGGAGGAGGAGAGGGAGTGGAGGATGATATAAATACAGTATTCATACATGATGTTATCAAAAGGTAAATAAAAATAGGTACTTAGTAGAAGAGGTAGGAGATTTGGGACAGTATAAAATATTTTAATATAATATTTTAAAAATGCTTTGAGGTTTTTATACAGTCTATTTTGATCATCTTTGACACCCTAGTTCTCCCCTAGCTCCTCCTAGGTCTGCTTACTTCTGAACAACACCAACCTCTTAAAAAACAGCTCTGTAGTTAAGGGTCAGTTCAGTAATACCATGATTAAACAGTCACTGGAGAGGACAATTTTAATTTTGATTATTGGGTAGCAATCAGCTTTCAGACCATGCAGGTGACAGTTCTGCTCTAATGTGGTATCTGTTTCTCTGCCTCGGTCTTGGGATACATGCCAGCTTCTTGTATTAAACACTAGAATGAAAACCTCAGGTGCAAAAATACAGCCTCTCTGGGGATAGAAAACATTACATAACATTGAAATCTAAAAATATTTATTGAGATGTTTCCCTGTGCAAGGCATCTCTGAGGAGGCATTGTTAAAGCTTTTGGGGATTTTCTGAAAGGAAACAGAAGTTCTTGACACATGAGCAGTTTCAGGGAGAATGTTCTAGACCCGGGGACATCAAGGTTCAAAGTGCAGAGGGAAGTTTTAGAGTATGGGTATATGACATTACTGGAATGTTCCACCACTCTCAATTTCTGGGCTACTGGTTATCGATCCCAAGACTTTGTGTGTGCTAGGCAAACACTACCAACTTAACCACATCCTCCACCCTTATAGCGATTTCCTAATTTACATATACTAATATGCCAAACATATATTTTGATACATAAAATAAAGGTGCAAAATACATATGTATTATTTTATATACACAAATATAGAACTTTTAGAAGTTTAATTTAAAGATAACACTGATAGTGCCCTAGATTGCCTGAGTTAAAAATTATTATTTGTGCCACTTTCTTTGGTGATATTGAAGTTATTAATAATAGTATACACTAAGTAGTAAGATAGAATATGCTTCATTATTTATGAAATTTCAGTGCTTTATGCAGTGAGGTATTAGGGTTCTAAGTTTAGTTATAAAAAATATTCTTAGTTTTAATGGCTGTCAGGGTTTAAAAGAATTTCTCACAAAGAGATGTTGATGCCAACAAAATAAGGGCATTGGTGGCTGCATTTACTCAATCATGATTCTCAGTTTTCAGTGCTATCCACCAATTACGCAACGACTTCTGTTGAAATTGGGATAGTAAATTTCCATCTTCCTGACGTCAGACAGTTATTCTTGCAAACTAATTGGAAGATATTTCATCTTTACATCTTTAAACAAATGTGTCCCTAACCCATTGAAACTTCACTGTAAGACTTTTAAGTATGCTGGAAACTTCGGTTTAAGTGCGCATATGTGAATGCCATTATCCTGACTATTGTATGCACTAGCTGTATTAGCCCAAAGCATCCATCATATAGTGATAGGAATGGTTTTAAAAGTGCTCGTGAGCACACAGATCTCTTTAGAGAAGCAGACACTTTCTCACTCTTAACCTTGAAGGGTCAGATAAAGTGTGTTTATTTGAAAAAGTGTATCTAATGCTGGCACACCGGGAGAGCTATTTGTCATCACAGAAAAGGTCCCCAGATCTGACACCCTGTCTCTTTATAAAAGAGTAATACATAACCCAGCTTCAAGCACAGCAACTGTCTCAAGTACATTGCATGTTGTAGCTGAACTTCACACTCACACCCTGAATCATTATGAATTTTTGTAATAATTCTCCCATTCAAATTTCATTTTTTCCACTCTGTACTATCCTACCAATGGTACTATGGGGCACATTTACTTTTAATTTATACTTTTTGTTATAATAGCCTGATGGGATTTTATTTGTTATGCTCTCTCTTTCTGACATTACTCTAAAATCTTTGTCAAATTCTAAAGGTTATTTTTCTGTGGTGTTCTTGTAAAGCACTTATTATTGCAGAGTGAGTTATTGAGATTGTCTTCTCCAATGCAGGATCACACTAAATCAGTCACCACAGTGTTCACCACACAAAGTCAGAGGCACATGATACATAAACAGCAATATGAAAGATGCTTCCTGGATTTTCATTAAGTGAAAAGCTAAAATACATTATATAAGTAATATGAGATAACTATATTTTTAATGTCTAAAAGATATCAGAAGTCTTGCTTATTTCTTTTTTGAGTATCTTAGATGGCCACATCACATTTCTGATAGCAACAAATGCTCCGCCAGAGCTCAATGATTTTTAAAAATATAGGTAAGTCTTTATTTTCATGAAAATTATATGTTTATTATAAATATATGGAAAGTCATAGAAAGTATATGATGATAAAAGTATACCTCTGAGAAACTGTCATAAAAATCTTCATATCCATCCCCCAAACTTTTAAACATTAAAAAATATATCCAAGATCATAGTATTTGTATAATTACCTCTCAGATTTTTCACTTAATAAAGGGATCCTATACCTTCAGAAAATTTTTTTGATTGTTTGAGATAGAACCTCACTATATAGCCTAGGCTAGCCTTGAACTCACTATGTAGTCAGTCCAGTCTGATTTTGCACTTTCAGTGACTCTTCTGTCTTAGGTATCTGAGTGTTGGGATTACCAGTGTAAGATACCATGCCAAGCTATAGTTTAGAAACTCTTTGTAACATTCTGGCAATATTTGGCTAGTGTAGAGAATGTATTGTTTTGGTGTCATCTAGATCTGAGTGTGCATCCTGGCTGTTTTTCATGACCAAAGGGACATCCAGACTGACAGCTTTAACCTATTCTTGTGAAATAAGAGTAGCAATACCTCCCTTTAGAGAATAAGTCAGGTAACACATTTGAAGTGCCGAAATGTGGTCTATGATTATTAAATCATCATTTAATCATTTTGTAAGAGTCAGACACTGTAATATTTGGTGCTTCCCCTTGATTTGTAAGTAAAGCTTTATTGGAACATACCATTGCTCATTTGTCAGTGTATTGTCTGTGGCTACTTTCACACAAAAACAGGGTGGTTGTGGTATACATCCTGTGGCCCACAGAGCCTGAAATCCTACTGCTTGGCTGTAGTGGACTGAATATTTTGGTTCCCCCCAAGTTCACATGCTACATTTCCAAAACTGAAGCTAATCACATGAGTAGGTTGGGCCATGGGAAGAAACGAGGTGATGAACCGGTGCTTTCACGAATGGTTGGCATTGTCATAAAGTCACCTGGGAGCCCCCGCATTCTTTTGTTGCCCTGTGGAAAGAGCACCAGGACGATAGCTGGAAGAGAGGCCTTGCCACAGCCCGACCATAGCAGATCCCTCCAAAATGGCAAGCAACACACTTCTGCTGTTTATATGCAAACCTGCTCTGTGAAAATATGTTAAAACAGCCCCAATGGATTAAGACATTGGTCCTTAACTGGGTGTGGTTAGCTTCAATCTCAGTGCAAGTTTGACACAAGTCTCCTCTCCTCCCAAAACACTGGTCTCTGTAGGAAAAGTTTGTTGCTCTTGACTTTAAAAAGCAGCACTAGTTACTCCTTACGACTTGAAAGGCTTGGCCAGGAACCCTCTCCCCCTCAAGCCTCCACAGTGGGTAGGGCTTTGGGGCAAGCCCATCACATAAGGCCTGAACTGGGCTCTGCACATAGGCTTCTCTTACTTCCTGCCTGGAAGCTGTCCTCTTCCAGGGACATCCACGGAGATTCAGGTAATGCCATTGATTTACACCCCCTGCCCCAAGCTCTCAGCCAGTGACTGACAGGAGATGTTAAGTGAATACCTTGTCAGCGCAGATCAACTAACTCTTCCCTAGCTGACAGAGGTGCCTGGCATTAAACTTTACCCACTGTCTGGCACCTTACTCCCGTCTCTTCTCAATAGCCACTGCCTGGTCCCTGTGGTGTTTCCCAGGACCCCTTCTCGGGGAGATGATTTTGCACCCACATCTTCGCTTCAGGCCTTCCACTTGTCATTCTTGATAGCATACTTATCACCACCTGTGCTAGGATGGTGGTTAGCAGACACCAAGTGGGTCACTAATACCACATCACATCTTATCAGAGGTAATGTGACTGATCATGCACGAGAGCAGAAACAGGGAAACAGGAGTAACACTGAAATGTAACCATCTCTGGAAACTTCGAGCTGTCACTTAATTCTGTGGCACCATCCTGCCTGTGGTGGTGGCATGGGGACCTCTAGACCCAAATGCTGGAGACTACAGAAGGGAGGTATAACCCATGAGGGCCTAGGCGGGGATGAGCTTATGTAACCCAGGACTCTTCTAGCTTCTGATGAAACCAAAGTTCTTGCTGTGATTTCTTGTTTTTTTGTTTATTTTATAGAGACCTTTTTTTTTTTTTTAAGCTCCTGGAATGGCTTCACTAAGGGCCATTGATGATGGCATTATAAGCCCCAGAGGTTGGCTCCAGATGTCCTCTATATCCTTGAATCACAGCAGGAAGGGCAGATAATTACATAATTTGTCTTTGTCTTGAATTAACTAGTTGGTATGTAGGGAAGCAATATTGCATCTCCCTTTAAAGAGCTAGTCAGCTGGTCCTGAGAAAGCATAGAAATGAGCATGAGGCTTGACAGTGCTTAGGCTAAGGGCAGCTGGTCTGGCTTCTGTCTGAGCTGAGCTGTTTGATATAAACTAAGGCTGGCAGCCAAGACTGGAATTATGGAGCCATTTCCTCAGAATTGACATATTCCTCCTTGGAGGGAGGTTCCTGAGACTCAGGAAATAAATCAAATTTACAAAGTCCAGAAAGTATTCAAAACTTACAGGTCCTAGAGAGCTCCAGAAACTTAAATGGTTCACAAGGTCCCTCCCTAGGGTGATGTAAGTGACCAAAATTACTGGGGGGCGGGGCGGGTTGGGAGAAGGAGACTGCAAATCATGCAAAGAGCTCCAAGAATGCAGCTTTCCCGAGTGGTCAACCAGGCTTTGGTGGACTTTTTGGTGAAACAGCTGTCTTTGAGTTACCTACACTCCTTAAAGTAGCCTATTGTTGGGGCTGGAGAGATGGCCCAGCAGTTAAGAGCACTGACTGCTTCTCCAGAGGTCCTGAGTTCAATTCCCAGCATGGTGGCTCACAACCACCTATAATGTGATCTGATGCCCTCTTCTGGCCTGCAAGGGTACATACAGGCAGAGCAATGTATACAGAATAAATAAATAAAATTTTTTAAAAAAGTAGCCTATCGCCCGCCCACACTCTAAGTTTCCTAAGCTAGACTTCTGTAGCATCTCTTCTTTGGTTTGACGTCAGTACCCTATTCCTTGGTAAAAGGTACCCAATAGCAGGAATGGCAGAACTGAGAATTGAGCTGAACCTGTGTTTACTGACCCCTTGGCAGCCTGCCGTGTACTCCAGCCCAAACTGAGACATCGCCAATGGAGATGTACTGGCTCCACATGTACACTCCGTGGAGACGTATTGGCTCCAGATTGAGAACGGCTTTGGAGCAGCTAAGCCTGATGGTCGGTGGTCAGTGGCCATTCTTTGTTCTTCTTCTAGGACAGATGTCTTCATGGAAGGCTTCAAGGGCAGACCATATATTCTCTCGGCTGCCCTCTGGTCTGAGAGCAGAAGCCACCTAGAAAAGCTGACCACTGACTAGAATTGCAATGCTTTCAAGCGAAACTCAGGTGCCATGTCGGGACGAGAAACCACCGATTAGGTGAATCATGCTCAGTGGGAGGAGCAGAGGTTGTGGAAACCCACAAAACAGGTCCCGGATGCTGTCTGCTTCTGTGTCATGGGTGAAGGCAGAGTGCGACCATGCAGAGTAGAGGATGGGCCTTATGAATGCATGTACGAGCCATGACGGAGCTCTTTAGAGGCCAGACAGCTGGAGAAGAAGGTGGCAGGCTATCAACACTGATCCAAGCCAGATTTGGGCAAGAGACACAAACTCAAAAGTACTTGCTGTCATCTCTCCCTGGCAATTGTTTCTGCTGGTATAACTTTGGGCCAGGTCCATGTGAATCTGCTCCGTTTCTGGACCTTCTTGAGATCTAAATACTTTCTTTCTTGAACAGTGAACATTTCATTTACTTCCTGAGTCTCAAGGAACCTCCCTCCACCCCCTGCCAGGAGGAATTGATTCAGTTCAAAGGGAATAGTTACATATACACTGCTTTTGCTATGTGCTTTGGTTTACACCCACCGGGTCAGCCTAGGCACAAGCCTGGCTAGTTGCCCTCAACCAAAGCGTATTCTAATCCCACATTCATTACTGTGCTTTCTCGAGACCATATGACTGGCTCTTTAAAACACAATGCGGCTTTGTTTCCTCATTTACCAGCTCTTAAATCTGCTCATTGTAGGAAGCTATGAGTATACAGGAAAGTTAAAAGGCAAAAATTCACTCTATTCATCAAACCTGTGACAACTCTAAGCACTTTAGCATTGTTTTTGTGGCCATTTAAAAACAAATCTCATTTTGAGAGTATAATGGAGGCAACAGTGCAGGAAGCTCTGTTTTTTCCATGCCCTCCTTTTATATTATGGCACCTATGCTCCTTCACTTTGCTAAAAGCCGTTATTAAAAAGATTCAATACCAGAGAAGAGAGCCATGATTTCCTCCTTTGCATCTGGCCAGCATCCTCACCGCTATATCTCCCTAAGTCTTTATCCTCCTAGGAACCTGGTTTATGTGATAAGCCCAGGGGATGCCTGTTCTCGCTTTCTGTCTGTGGTTCCAGTGCACCGTGGATATAGACTCAGAAAGCCTAAGGGAATATTTTTGGAATTGTGGGCACCACAGAGCTCAGGTACCTGAGGGAAGCTGGAGACCATCTTTACAGCCCATCCGTCCCCATCTCTTAAGCCTAAAAAGCTCTCAGTCTGCCAGGCTTGAACTCAAGGCCAGAGGCTTGGCTTAGCTTCTATTACAAATGTCTTGAGTCATCCAGACTCTTAATAAGAAAATTGATTCAGCCCCAGGCTTAATCCCTGAGGTGCATTTTTCCCCCATGACAGCAAGTTCATGGCTCTGCAATATCTGATTTAGATGTTTTGAAAATGTATTCTTTGACAAGGCTTAATTAAAGTGGATTGCACCTAGACGGGAACACCCCTACCATTTCCATAACAAATGCTATTATTACCAGGAGCAATGTATTTTTTTGTTCTATTGATGTCTTTTATGGAGATATCATAAAAAGAGGATTATGACTCTTGTTATGAGGCAGATGGAGAAGAAGAGGCATTTTGATTACCAGAGAAGGGAATGTATTCTTTCCACACGTTACCTTAACAGCCAGTGAGGGCTGGACAGGGCGCAAAGGGGAGGGCTAGGCAAATGACTTTTTTATGGTCCCTGCTTTATTGCAGTTCTCTTTCTATGTTTTGAAACGAGATCTGTCAAATGTGAAGCTGATTTCTCACTTTGGCCCACAACCCAGGCCTCTAAAACTGATATGTCTTTCTGAAACTATTAGTAACAATGAACAAAACTTGACTAATGAGTTTCCCCATTTAGTAACTGGCAACTAGGCTTATTTTAGGAATCCATTATAATTAAGTAGCACTTTAAATATATAATGTGTTGCGAGAATCATTCACTACAAATATGCTTTGAATGGGAAGAGCTGACCATTTTTTCTTTTCACTGCCACAGATTGGGGTAGGGTGGGAAGAGCCCACTTTTATACTTAACAGGCCAATTGTGACTCCTCCCATTGTGAGCATTTTCTCTACATCTAATTATCAGTTTAAACACCATTTAAGTAACTATGTGTATTACATTGACTTTGTGGTTATAAAGTAACCGATTTAATCAGCTCCTTTTAAGTTGAAGGTTTTCCCTCCACATTTCCTATTTATGTAAATAACACAGACAAACCTCCTTGCAGAAAAGTCTCTGTTGGTTCTTGTGGTTTGGCATGTTGCCCACAGGCTCATGTTATGAATGCTGTTTACAGGCTGTTTGGGCTTAGGAGGCGGGGCATAGCTAGGTCACTAGGGGGTTGCCTTGGAAGGGTATGTCTGCCTCTGACTCAGACTGTGGTCTCTGCTTCATGGTGTGCTGCCATGTGAACACCTGCCACCTCACACTCCCTCTGCCCTCTCTAGAGCTGCCCCCTCTGACTCTGCCTTTCCCCCAAGTTCATGGTTAGCGTTTATCATCAACTTGATATCCTCAAGTCACCTGGGGAGAGAGACTCTCAACTGAAGAACTATCCAGCACAGATTGGCCTCTGGGCAGTCTCAGGGATGTTTTCCTGACTTCTGATTGATGTGTGAAGGCCCAGCCCTCTGTGGGTGGCACCATCCCTATGCAGGTGGACCCGGGCTGGAGAAAGTCAGCTGAGCATGAGCCAGTAAGCAGCTTTCCTCCGTGGTTGCTGTTTCAGTTTCTCTCCTGAGTTCACCCAGTGATGGACTGTGATCTGGAAGGAAAGGCTGAATAAATCCTTTCCTTCCTCACGTTGTGTCTGTTGGGTATTTTTTCAGAGGGGTACAAACACAGCTAATGCAGACTGTCTGATTAGCTTCTTGGAGTCAACTCACCAAGATGACTAACAGGGCTAAAGCATGTCAGCGTGTTGCCAGTGAACTTCCCCAAAAGTGTGTGCCAGTTTATACTTCATCTACAGGTATTTAGAGGATATGTTAATATCTTGTCAGTATCGACTAGGCAGAAATGCAATTGAGCCTTATTTTTTTTTTCTGTGTCCTCGGTGAGAGACTGAAGAGTTCTGAGTTGCCTCCTGTGATTGGAACAGATACTTATTAATGTGTATGTACATGTGTGTGGGCGTGTGCACATGTGTAGGTGCATGTGTGTGGGCGTGTGCACATGTGTAAGTGCATGCGTGTTGAGCCCAAGGTGTTATATTTCCTTGGGAGCGCTCTACTTTAGGTTTTTCTGAGACTGTCTCTCACAGGCCTGGAGCCCTCTGCTTGGGCAAAGCTAGCTGGCCACTGAGTCCCAGGAATGCTCCCATCTCGATCTACCTCCCCAGTGTTCTGATTACAAACGTGCCACCACACCTGACTTTCTATGTAGGTGCTGGGAATTGGACCTCATGCTCGCATGGCAAACACTTTATTGACTGCTGGGTTTGAGTAACCTTCTAGAATAATTCAAATTCTATTCTGAGCTTCCATAAAGTACAGTGCTATGGTGGCTGTTTTTCCTCTTCCTCAACCATTCATCAGAACTGCTGGTGGTGAGTGATCCCACCAATGTAAAGGGCAATTAGTCCTCTGCAATTGATTTCAATTTGAACCAAGAAATAATCCTGTAATATGCAAATCTGTGAAGCCCAAGTTAATATTTTATCTTTTCCTTCCTTCCTTCCTTCCTGCCTTCCTTCCTGCCTTCCTTCTTTCCTTCCTATTTTTTAAACTCTGCCTTCATATAGAGTCAATTATCCTGAGCAGACTATGTTTTCAGTTTGCACTAATTATCTATGAATTGGACATCCTGGAGGAAGCACTGGCTGTGTCTGTAGATGGGAGAATCAGCCAGGGAGGGGAAGCAAATCACTGTAGGGAGCAGGAACTTCAGAGACAGCCTGACAAGCCCGGAGGACCGCCAAGGCTCGTGATGGTATTTGCAGAATGAAACAGAGGGGAGGAGCAAACTACTAGAGGCAATTAATACATTTCTTTGGAAACTAATTCACGAATCTTTACCACGAACTCTGAAGTCTCATTCTTTGTTTCTGGTCCAATCTGCTTTATGTTTCACATAGTTAATTAATTAGAACAGTCATTGCACACGTTGCCAAGGGTGCACAATTTATCATGCCCTGGACGCTGAAACCATCACAGGCAAATTTTTTTTTAAGTGTCTTCTACTGGCTCCCATGGGAGGCATTGAAAGTGCCCTTTTCCTCACTCGACGCTCTTTAAAGCTAAGGGGTAGGTGGGCATTTTACTGACAGACATTGAAATGGGAAAACAGCGTGGTACATTTGAAGCCTCATAGCTGAGCTCAGATTCACACTGTGCTGCTGTGACCGGGGCTTCAGCTTTTCCCATTCAGTTACCTGCATCTGGGCTGGGACAACTGAGTTCGATGATTTCGGAGGGAGCTCAGCCACTAGGCCCAGGACTGCAGAACAACGAAGAAGGTTATGCTTTCATGTACTTCTCTGGAATTTTCCAAGCATGGGAATCTCAGAAAAAGCTACTTTGTCTCTAGCATAATTTGGGTTTCTGATGACAGTTGTAAGGACCAGATAAGTACCATCACTTTTGTCATCACTCAGGGCCTCAAAAGCACCCCGTTGACCCCCTGTCAACCTGAGGCTCTTTGCAAGGTGGGAAGCTCCTAAAGACTGTGAAGGCCCCATAAGGCTGGAGTGTGAAAACCATTTGAAATGCCTTTTATCTAATGCCACAGGGCTCAGAAATAAAGACCTCCTGCCTGCTGTGGCTTCTCCAAATATAGTCTGGGGATTTTGCTAAGTGTAACTGTCAACGTGAATATACCTCTGTGTGCCAACCTTAGGAATGCCCTACACTGAGAGATTTCCTAGCCTCGGACAGGTTTTCAGAGGAGAGGAAACAATCAGATGAGGATGTCTTTCCCTGTTTTAACTGCCTGTCTATCTAGAGCAGAAAACTTCAAAGATATTTTATTAGTTTTCAACAGTAGAGAGAGAGAGAGAGAGAGAGAGAGAGAGAGAGAGAGAGTGTGTGTGTGTGTGTGTGTGTGTGTGTGTGTGTGGTGTGTGTGTGTGTGTGTGTGTGTGTGTGTGTGTATGTGTGTGTGTGTGTGTGTGTGTGTGTGTGTGCCAGGAGTCAGTCAGTGTTAAAGGATATTGTCTTCCTTTTCCTTTGGGTTTTTGTAGCTGGGTCAGATCTAGTTCCACTTGCAGCACTGGAAATGTCTATCTGCTCTGGGACCAAATTAAACTATGAATGCCAGGATCAATGCCCAAGGATCTCATGCACATCTCTCTCTCTCTCTCTCTCTCTCTCTCTCTCTCTCTCTCTCTGTGTGTGTGTGTGTGTGTGTGTGTAGGTCCAAGTTTGATGCCAGGTGTCTTCTTCAATTGTTTCACATTAGTTTTTGAGACAGGGTCTCTCTCGGAACCTGAAGCTCACAGGCACTTGCTTGTATGACAGGCCAACAAGTCCCAGGGATTATCTTGTCTCTGCCTCAATGGCTCTGGAATGGTGGCCATGGATTTCCATTGTAAGCTGCTTACATGTGTGCTGGGGATCTGCAATCAGGACCTCCCGCTTGTGGAGCGAGCACTTTGCTGATGGAGCTGCATCTCTGGCTCCAGTGCATACGCCTTATCGAGGTTACTTATGATAATGAAGCCAAGCTCATGTTATCATTTATGTTTTATATGATCTTCCTGAGTTCTTGTGGCTTGATCCCCAGCTTTTGGTAGTATTGGGAACAGTGTGTGTGGTTTTTTAGGAGGCAGGTGTAATGGATGGGACTAGGTCATTGCTGGCGTGTCATTGAAAGACACAGTGGAACTCTGTGGGAACTCTGTCCCATCCTTTATCCTGTTGCTTCTCAATCTCTACAAAGTGAGTGGTTTTTATCTAACACATGATGTCTGTCATGTTGATCAGCCCTGCCACAGGCCACAAGTGACAGGGCCAAGTAACGATGGGGCAAAACCTTTGAAACTATTAACCATAATTAGCCTATTTACATTTTATTTTATTTTTTATTTTTATTGAAAAATAAAATCATTCATATTACATCTCAATTGCTATCCCATGCCATGCATCCTCCCATTCCTCCTTCCCTCGCGCTTTCACCCCATTCCCCTTCCCTATGACTGTGACTGATGGGGACCTCCTCCCCTTGAATATGATGCTAGGGTATCAAGTTTCTTCTTGGTAGTCTGCTATCCTTCCTTCAAGTGCCATCAGGCCTCCCCATCAAGGGGACATGGCCAAATAAGGGGCACCAGAGTTCATGTGAAAGTCAGTCCCCAGTCTCCACTTAACTGTGGAGAATATTCTGTCCCATGGCTAGGTCTGGGTAGGGGTTTGATGATGATTGCACAAATTGTCCTTGGTTGGTGCCATAGATTGAGCAGAACCCCTGGGCCCAGACCTGCCCATCATAGTGTTCTTCTTGTAGGTTCCTAGAACCCTCTGGATAAATCTATTTCCCTATCTCCTATAATTCTCTCACCTTAGGATGTCCTCACCACTATCCCATTTTCCTGATAAGTGAAGACTTTCATGAGACATGCCCCTTGGCCTAGTGTCCAGATATAAGTGAGTATATACTATTTGAGTCTCTCGGCTTCTGGGTTAGCTCACTCATTACCTATTTATATTTTAAGCTAATATTCTCAGGTATTTTGTCATAGCATTGGAAAGCTAACTAGCATATTTGAGGACATGGTTACAGAGGCAAACTGAATCATCACAGAGGACAGATTTACCCATATCTTGGTGTGTGGTCCTCAAGAGGAAAAAGGCACAATCTAGTCATCTTTTTAGTTTATCTCAAATGTGTTGAAAGAGACAGCCACAAGGTCCAAAGTGGTGAGTGGGTGCTTGTGCTGTGCTTCCGTAGTCTGTAGCTGGGGTCACAGTTCCTACCTGTGTTCTTAGTTTGAACAAAGTTTTTCAAACTCACATCAATTATTATACCAACCTTCTAAAAGTCAGCGATTTCTCTAAAACTCTAATTTCCAGTCTCTTTTTGGAAATTATCAACAACGCTGAGCCAGATTTTCCCATGGCAACGGCTGCAGAGCTGTGTGTGGGCTGCTCTCAGTACCTGGCTCTGGCACCTGCTGCTCTGGATTCAGTTTCCTTCTCAGCACTCTCCCAACATCGCTTGTTGCACACCATGCCTATGGCTGTCGTAGCTGGTGGCTCTGGCTCTAAAGCAATGCTGTGAGCACTAGTCTGGACAAGTCTTCGCCCCTCCTTGGTGTCCTTTCCCCAGAGGCAAATTGATGACTTGACTGAAGAAAGGGGCCTCAAACTCAGATGTATGATTCTAGGTGGGTAAGGAGTTTAAAAGTACTTTGTTCAGGAGTATATCAGAAGGCAGTTACATTTCTCCATGCATAGGCAATGCTAATATTCATGAAGTATTTACAAAGCCATTTGTACTGAAAGAGTAGAGCTCTGCCTTGCAGGTGCTTATGGGATCTGGGATGGTGTGTGTGTGTGTGTGTGTGTGTGTGTGTGTGTGTGTGTGTGTGTGTGTGTGTGTTTGCTGTGGATTTAGCGTCCAGCTTTTCTGGTGCCCAGGTGGTTTCAGAGACACCTGTGAGTTATACTTGTTTGGTATTGGCTGAAAATCCAGCCGAGGTTCATAGATCCTTGTTAGTCTTGTGGACCTGATTATGATCCCAAATTCAAATATCTTGTTTTTATATCCAAGTTAGGTTTGAGATGTGAGAAGAAGCCAGACCTGGGTGGCCTTGGTCCTGCCTCGGACCTGTGATTTCCCCATTCTCCTGGTCCCATTTATGTCCTTCTGTTTCTAACTCTGAAAGGGGGTGGGGTTATTTCTTCTTTTCCTAACACTCTGTGTTCTTAAGGGTCATCTTATGTTCAATGGAAATGTTAAGGAAACTCCCAGAAGAGAAGCTAGGTCTCCCTCCACCCACCTTCCGCCCATAGTAGCTCTGTAATGTGTAGGGCTCTACACAGAACAAACACAGTTTTTGTTTTTTGTTTTTTTTTGGCAAGTGATATTAGCCAGCCTTCTGTTGCCAGAAAGAAATTAACATAGGAAGACAAAAGATTTACTCATGGCTGACAATTCCAGACATTTCAGCCCACCTTCAGGTGACACTGCTGTTTTCAGGCTGTAGCCAGGCAGCCTACCATGGCTGATAGTGAATGATGGACCAAGCTTCTGGCCTCACTATGTCAGGAAGCAAAGAGTGAAGATGGAACAGGCCTTACAATTCCCTCTAAGAGCACACCCACAAGCTGGGCAGCAGTTGTGTGGAGCATGCCTTTAATCTTAGCACTCAGGAGGCAGAAACAGGTGGAGCTCTATGAGTTCAAGACCAGCCTGGTCTAGGACAGTCAGAACTGTTATGCAGAGAAACCCTGTCTCAAAAAAAAAAAAAAATCAACAAAACAAAAAGAACATACCCACAGTGACCCTAAAACCTTTTTCCAGTATTTCTACCACTGCTGGATTGTACCAAGTGGGGTGGGTGGGGGTGGGTGGGTGGGGAGCTAAGCTTCTATCACATGAGTTGTTATCTCTCGTTTTGTGGTAACAAGTGGTGAGTTCATTCCTGACACTTTGACTCTGGCTAACACTATGTTATGTGGGAATAAGCCACTTAAATAATTAATCACATGATTACTCATAAGCCTTTATATCATTTGATTATAAAGGTAAATGCCATTGTTCAATGCTCCCTTTGTTACAGTCACTATGCTGTATATTTTATTTGTTATATTCAGCCTACTTGGTATCTTTCCTTCTTTTTCACAGACACATAAACTACAGCTCAGAGGCATTATGCTACCTTTTCTAGGTTGCAGAGTTGGTAAATCCAAAGCCAAGAAGAACACCTACAGATGTTATAGACCCAAATGAAAGCACTATGGTCTCTGGTCTTAAGAACATCTCATCAAAGGGAAAGGAGCATCCATGTAGTGGTATGGGAAATTTTGGGTGTTGTCTTTGAGGGTTGCAGAATTTTCTTGACCCTTGGGTGGGCTTTTAACTCAGGAGTTTAGGGAGCTGGATGCTCACACTCACAGGACTGTCACTGAGTCAGTGGATTCTTGCAAATGTAAGAATGAAATTCACCAACCAAAGAGGGATTCAGAGAAAATTCTGATTCATAGGTGGGAGCCAAAGAAAGGGAGAGGGAAGAGCTCATGTATAGGAGGAGAGGTCCACCAAAGCAGGACACAATGATGACTGCTCTAGGGGCTGATAAGGACATATAACAAA
The DNA here is from genome assembly GCF_964271855.1 of Acomys minous. Classification (NCBI taxonomy): domain Eukaryota; kingdom Metazoa; phylum Chordata; class Mammalia; order Rodentia; family Muridae; genus Acomys; species Acomys minous. The sequence continues at coordinate 92,251,868 of NC_140489.1, read as the reverse complement.
AACCTGCGGTGAGGCATGGGGTAAGGAGAGCTGGCCAGTCCAGTTGACCCAAACACAAGGTGTTCAGGTACTGCTGCTCAGTTTCAAACAAGTCCTCATGTGCACTTTCCAGGTAAGAGTGAGAGGTGACATGGCACCATGACCCAGAACTCTCTCCTGCCACTCCTGGCCTCCAACATGGGCTATTCTCAGAACTGCTGCCTTGGGGTCAGTGTCCAGTATGGACAGTTATTACCTCCCGTCCTCATCAAAGCCACAGAATTGCAAATCATTCTTTGTCTTCATTGTTTTCACTTTAAGGGCCATTTGTGTTCCATACTTGGGCCTTTGCAGAGAAAAAAAAAACAATAAAAAATGTAGAAAATTTAAAAATCCTGTCAAACTTCATCCCTGTCAGATTCATTCTCCTGAGCTCGGGGCTCCCTGCCCTTGGCTCTCACTTGCTCTCATGCACTTGCTGACGGCTAAGGAGTTTTCACCTCACTTAGTGTCCGTCTCTCTGATGCCAGGACAATCTACTTAGCCAGAGTTAGTGTTTTGATCCCCTGTCACAGTGACTTTGAATGTAGCCCAGGCTCAGCAAATATCTGTGGAAAGAAAAAGTGACCCAATGACCCGGAATGAATCTCCAGCTAAAGGGAGCAGGTGTTGTCCGCGCCGCAGGAGAACCCCGCCCCCACCTGGTCCTCTCCAGCCTTTGCCATTTCCCAGCGGCTAACTTTTGCTTTTCTCTTTTCTGTCAGTGCATCGGAGGAGCAGTCCCTGCTCCAGGGTGCAGTCACATGGAGCCTTCCAACATCCTTTGAGGACGAAGGGATCTCATTTTCAAGGTGTCTTTTCTCGCTGCTTCAGGGGCTGAGCAGCTGATGAATTCCCTGAGAACAGTTCCTATTTTCCTTCCTGGGTGCACAGGAGAGGTGAGCAGGGCTGGTCCCTCTGTCTTTCTTATCTGCAGTGCTGTGGTTAAACATCATTGGTCTGGCCAGTTAAGGATGAAGGGCAGGGTGAGGAGAGAGAAAGCCTGATCACACACGCCACGTTCACCGATCACATCATTTATCTTCCCTAACTACTTTCTAGGTGGCAGCAATTGGTACAGAGATCAGAGGCCATTTCCTAGCTGAGCGCAGTGGAGAGAGGCCCCTCCTTAGGAGGTACATTACCAGAAAGTGGAGCTTTCTGGGCTCTGCTGAGGTCCTTTGAAAGCAAAACCACCTTTCTCCTTGTCAAAAGAACAGACTGTAAATTCTACCTATGGCCTTGCTGGTCTAAGCTACTCAAAATGTTATATACACTACTGGTTCCTTTTAAGACAGTGCTTCCTGCTGTCTCTGACATGGAGCCTGTGGCCTGCTTTTGCATCACTTTTCCCTAGCTGGGTTGCCTTGCCTGGCTTTAGTGGGAGAGGATATTCTTAGTCCTGATGCAGTTTGATGGGCCAGGGTAGGTTTACAAGGACGGCCTCCCCTTTTCTAAGGAGTAGAGGAAGGGGGAAAGGGGAAGAGGATAGGAGGATGGGACCAGGAGAAGAGGAAGGAGGGGGCCACGATCAGGATGTAAAGTGAATAAATAAATAATTAAAAAGAAAGATAGTGGTTCTCAACCTTTCCAGTGCTGTGATCCTTTAGTACAGTTCCTCATGTTGTGGTGACCTTGACCATAACATTATTTCTCTGCTACTACATAACTGTGGGTTTTCTACTGTTATGAATAAATATCTGATATGCAGGATATCTGACATGTGACCTCTGTTGGGGGGTGCAACCCACAGGTTGAGAACCACTGTTTTAAGAGCTAATCTAGCTGTGCCATCACTACTTGGAGCCCAGCCTCGGAACACTGGCTCATCTGAAGAGGGGAGGACTAATTATCCCCTTAATGTGTTAATGAATCTATCTTTTCCAGCAGCCCCTTGCTTGCTCAGACAGACACTGGAGTAACTAACACTGCAGTGTCTTCTTCTGAGTCCTGAAACTTCAACCTTTCCTTTTCTTTTTGTTTTTTTCTATCATTGCTTCTTTAAGATTCAGGCCAAAGTCTAACCACACCTTTTCTGGTGTTCTGGGCTTTTTTTCGGAAGCCACCCCCTCACCTTCTACCACACAGATGCTTGCCAACCTCCATTGCAGAAGGCATGGCCTTTTCTTTTCCTCTTTTCCATCTCCCTCCTCCGGGCTGATGCCAAGATTTACAGCTCTCCAGGCCTGTTTTTCTTCTCTGAAACGCTAATAAAATCCCCCTTGAGCTTCCCTCCGAATCTGCTTTTAAATGCTTTTATTGACAAGACTAAACCCAATAAGAAAACCTCAGTTTTTCTCAGGACAATAAGATAAAGTTTATCCCAGACTTTCCAGGCTAATCTAATCTGATTTTGCCAGGAATAAACCATTTGAATGGTGACTTAATCTAGTAATTAAAAAGATTCCATATTATCTCTATTTTCATAAAAGTAAAAGCCATTGTTCAATACTTCCCATGTAGTATTCACTTTGGAAAATATTTTACATGTTTTTTAACTTAGACTGATTTGCAGAATTAATGACTGTATTTGTCTCTCTTTTTTATATGTGCCTGCATGAGCGCGCACGTGTGTGTATGTGTGTGTGAGTGTGTGTGTGTGTGTGTGTGTGTGTGTGTACATTCAACTTTCTATGCACCTATGGAGTCCAGAGGTTGACTTTAGGTATTATTTCCCGTCATTACTCTCCATCTACATGTTGAGCCAAGGTCACTCTGAACCCAATGCTCACCATTTCACCTACACTGGCTGGCCAGCAAGGCCCACACATCTGCCTGTCTTTGTCCTGAGGTGCTGGTGCCTACCTATTTTCCATGGATTGTAGGATTCTGAACTCAGGGACTCAGACTTGCGTAGGGAACAGTTTACCCACTGAGGCATCTGCCTAGCCCCGTTTCTATCTTATAGATGTTAAAATTGTATCTCTGAGACATTGCAGAGCTCATGTGTCCAGAGCTAACAAAGGCATGTTGCTCTTTTGACCTCACAACTCAGACTCTCCTCCTGCAATTTCTACTTAGAGAGAATACGCTGAGGGCTTATACAGGCTGCTCAGTCAGTCTTGGAAACTTCTTAATGGAATCTCTCCCCTCCTCTGGACCCATCCACATGAGTTTGGGAAAGCTATGATTTTGTTGTGATGGATGAAAATGGTTTGATGATTCTGTATGCTATGTTGGTAAAAGCAGGCTCTACCTGCATCAAACATCTGTTCATCCCTCATCACAGCATTATTCTGAGACTGAATAAAAATGCAGAAGAGGGCAGATAATTTTAGCCTACAACAATTTTCAATTTTAGAACACTTTTGCAAATGATGCTGAAAGAGGTACATATTCCATGTGGAATAGACTAGGACATTTTGTTCCTACCAAACAAACCTGGGGAAAAAAAGGAGTGAGTCTAACTTTTGCTTTAAAGGCATTAAAAGGGAGCTGGTGTGTACTACTCAGGCATCAACTTTGGGTACCCTTGTACAGGAGGCTAGACACTGGAGTTAAAGAGGAAAAGAAGATGGGTCCTGCCTGGTGTCACTTAACTAGGCAAGCACTGTTACAAGAATTTCCTTCAGACTAGTTCAAGGACAGCGAGACTCTTAAAGAAAGAAAGCCTTTTTCCAGCTCTGTTACAGGGGTGTGATGGGTCCTTGGGAAGGTTGCCGCTCTTTCCGTGTCAAGGGTCTCCATAGTGTCCCCTCCTCTCTACTCCACATGCCTTCTCCTTCTGTAGTATAACCCCTATTAACCAACTAAACCGCACACTGTGGGGAGACACAGGCAATGAAAACGCTGTGAAGGAAGCTTAACATTCACCCCCAAAGGAGGGAAGCTATCCATTAACTTTCTGTGTGGCTTTGTTCATGTCTATTCTTATATTTTTTTTATATTTTATTTATTATTATGTATACCATGTTTTGCCTGCATGTACACCTGCACTCCAGAAGAGGGCACCAGATCACATTATAGATGGTTGTAAGCCACCATGTGGGTTCTGGGAATTGAACTCAGGACCTTTGGAAGAACAGACAGTGCTCTTAACTTCTGAGCCATCTCTCCAGCCCTATTCTTATATTTTTAATACCTACCCATAGTCTTCGGTTGAGCCAATGTAACTATTGGACCTCATTTCCCTCTGTTCTAAATTGAAGACTCTGGACCCCATACTGTACTGCCTTGGAGAAGTAAATGAAAGAATGCGTGCGTAAAGTGCATGGCGGGGTGCCCTGTTAATGGTGGTTGTTGTAGTTTGTATAGCTTTCTAACTTTGAAGATGCAGTCTGTGGTGTGGGGTCTTAGGTGGCTAGAGTGGAGTAAATGCTGGTCTCTGGCAGATCTGGCTTTGACTTGGTGAGCTCTATTTTTGAAAGAGCTGTAGAAGAGGAACTAGAGAGAGGATTAAGAGTGGAGCTCAGGAGAGATACTGAGAGCTGAGCTGAGGCAGGGCCTGGGCAGTAGGGCACAGAGAAAGTAGAACTGGCTGAACATGGGGTGAGTCATAGGAACCATTAGGAAGGCTCTCTTCCTCACGGCTGTATTCTTGGTTCTGACACATGCACACTACATTATAGTGACTCAACAAACAGTAGTTATGGTAAGAAATTATTGGATGCTCAAGGCCAGAACGTGGAGTGCTGTGAGAGTAAATGAAATCGAGGCAGTTGGAACGACATGATATAGAGTTGTGGGCATGACCAGATCATGGTATGACAGGGTTTAGGGTCATAGGCAAGTTAACTGATCAGGTAATACCACTGCACCTACCACCATTATCACCGCTGTCATCACTACTACCACCAACTACTAGTACCATCAGTACCATCAGCATCACCGTTACCATCACTGCTACCAATATCATCCCCTTATCATCACTAACACTGCCGTCATACCACCACCATCACTACAGCAACACCACCAAGACCACAAAACCACCACCAAGACCACAAAACCACTACTTCCATAGTCATCTCACGAATAGCTAGTATTTTTAAAAGACACTTTGGAAGAACATTCTATGCTAAGTTATTCTGTTTTATCTAATTCTTACAGTTTTCAAGCTTTGTTGCTCTTGTTACCCTTACTTAATGGGTGTGGAAATGAACATTAGGGGATTAACAACCTTTCTGAGGTTTATATGCCTAGTGCATGCAAGAAATACAATTCAGCCCAGATATGCCTGACTCTACACAGTGTTGTGTCTGTAACATATGCCACATATGCAGCCTCTTCATGTAGACAAAAGCAATGAGCCTTCCAGATGTCAGCCAAAGTCTAATGCAAATTGTATATGACACATTTTGTCTTAATCACACCAGTGACTCAGGGAGCAGATGGTAGTCATCTATAGACAGAGAAGAATGGCTTTGGCTATGGATTCATGACAGAAAGGTTCCAGCTATATCTATGCAAAGTAAGAAAGAGGTGAAGGGTAGAGGCCCTAGGTCTGCATTGTAGCACTCTCTAACTGTTGCTTTATCATGCTCAGTTATCTCCAGAATAGAATTCATGGCCAATGCTTTTGGAAGCACAAGCATATGAGTATCAGGGAAGCCTGTGTACTGCTGAGTGGGTTGAGTTAGAGTCATTGGGTAGGCTCACTAGACTATTCTTCTAAAGTCACATCATAGAGGAGTTATCTACCTATTTACCCACCCCTCACCCACCCATCTATCATCTATCCATTTGAACAGAAGATAGAATGAATGAAAATAGAATATGTTCATGAACAATCTCAGGAGACCTATTCCTTGGACAAATATATTTTGAGTATATGCTTTTACAACTCACAGAGTTAACTTGGTAAGAATTAGAATGAAAAGTGAAGAGCCAACCATTATTTGGGTATGTTAATGTGAATAGTAAAAAACCTAAAATTAATGTTATGATGATCTCATCGCATAGCATAGGTCATTACACATTTTAACTATTTGGGTTCACAAGGAAGGTACTCTTTGCTTGTCTTGTCTTAGAGATAACTTATTGATCTAGGAGCCATGAGTACAGATATGAGAACACCAAGAAACACCAATCATTTGGTGTGTGTTGGGGGGGGGGTGGGAAGGGAGATGATACAGCCACCTTCTCTTGATTGATTCTTTGTCTAGAATCTATCAGGTGGTGATTGCTTCTTTGTCTAGAATCTATCAGGTGGTGATTGGTTCTTTGGCAGTCCTCCAATCAAGAACTGGAATTTGATTCCACCATCTGAATCCAGGTGTGCTTTATGACCAATGAAATGATCTTGAAGTGTTATTATTAAAGACTCTAAGACATTGTGAGCTTATATTTTCCGAGTCTTAAAGAATCTTGAGATCTTTAAGCCATCATATGTGTAGAAGTCTGTTATCCTGAAAGTTCACAGGTACACTCTTCAATACCAGTTTATCTGAGCCCAATCTTCTAGCTACTCCACCAATGCGGAAGACACTAGAATGAAACCATCTGGCTTTTTAGACCAACCTGTCCCAAGTTGAAGTCCACTCTGCAGTTTTAGTTGATGCTACATGGAACAGAAACCTAATCCAGGTAAACAGCTCTCTTTTTTGAGGTAATAAGGGCTATATAAACTTTGGGGAGTAGGTAAGGGTTTGGGGTGTGAGTGTACAACACTGGCAGGGGCCAAGGTGCTTGGAATGCTTCGTTTGCATCAAGAGGAATTCTAGGTGCTTTCTGGGCATGTCCTTATAAGGAGAAAGGAAGTTTAACTTAAAACCTGGCCACAAGGCTACATGACTACCTCAAGGGTCACAGAGGTGGTGGTTGTAAGAATACGTGGGCTGGGACATGCAGGGCTAGAGCAAAGAGGAAGCAGTCCTGCTCCTGCAGGTCTCAAGATGAGGTTTTCTGCGTTAGACACATTTTGACCTCACTCTTGCTCTGGACTGACTCCTCTGGTTCCATGACTTTCCTGTCCCCCCATGATTTTCCAAAATTCTTATGCCATGGAGTGAAAAAAAATGCCACATTGTTTAAAACCCACTGGCTTTCAGAGTGATGTGTGCTTATAGAACACATCCTTATTCTTGCCTGAATCTAGGAGAGTTTTTAGTGTTGATCAAACAAGAAGCATGTTTCTGGAAAGGGGCAGAATGTTGAACGAACGCAGCAGAGTGTTTAGGGACAGCCGTGGCTCTGAACATGAAGCTCTGCATACTGAAGCATTATTCTCATCAGCTCAAACCTAACAAGTTATCCTAGGTGCCTATGAGCCCTTGATGCCCTAGGGGGATGGGTTCTACATGATCAGATGCTCTGGAGTTCTGGAGGAGACAGGGCCACCCTTCACACCAGGATCCTTGCTGGTCCTCTATGCTAAAGGATACAGCCTCTCCTGCTTGTCTAGGTCATGTTCAGGGTGCTGGGCATGTGATGGAATTTGCTTCTTGGTCAGAGGGACTGCCTCTAGGGTGTAGGAGTGGATGTTTGCCCTCAGCATCCTTATTAAGTAAGAGTTTTTAGAACTTGAAGGGGGCCCTCTGTTTTTTTTTAAATCCATATCAAAATAAGATGCATTTAAAGAAAAGAACTACTCATCTTTCAACATAACAGTTATAAAGAATCATGCTAAATACATTCTAATGCCGTCTCTAAGTGTGTGTTGGTTATTTACTCTGAGTCTTACATTTGGAGCTAAGAGACAACTGTATTCTAAGAGCTCACAATCCCTTATGGGATTAAGGTTTGCAGGAGAACTGAAATTCTGGGCAGTGAGTACCACATGGAGGACAATGACAGAGCCTGCAGAACGACAGGGGAAAGGGACAACTACTGGGAATGTGTTGGCGAGTTCAGACAGTATGGCATATCAGTCATTTTTCTTGCTGCTTTGATAAAAGCCCCACCTGTCAAAGAACTGGAGGAAGGAAAAGTGTTTTGGGGCTCACAGTGTGAGGGTACAGTTCCCCTCAGCAGGGAAGGTGCTGCAGCAGGAGCATGATGCAGTTGGTCACACTGCATCAGCAGCCAAGAAGCAGGGAACAGTGGATGCTGGTGTCCTTCTGTCTTTCTCTTTGTTGCTTGGTCTTGGAATGTGGCCTGTGGCATAGCACTTTCCATATTTACAGCAGGCTTTCCCACCTCAGTTAGCCTAATCTAGACCCACCCTCACAAACATGCCTGAGGGTATCTCCTGGGTACTCCCAGAGCCCAGCAAGGTGACTGTCAATATTAGTCATCCCATGTGTGACTGTGAACTCTGATGGTTACTACAAGACCTTCAGATACCGAGTGTGTGATTCAGCCTTTGATACTTCAGAGGTCATAGCTGTGGAGAGGGTGAGAAACTCAAGTTCATAGTGATCACAGTGGGCATCCTGCAACCTGGGGAATGTGTGTGCAAGATGGTGGCCCTGACAGATCCCACCGGCTGCCCCAGATATGAGTGATGGTTTCTGCTCCATTGCTTAGGGGCCTGGAGGTAACAGAGAGGGTGAAGATCATGAGTAATTGGAGGGCTTACTGCACAGTTACAGCTCTCTCTGTCTTAAATTCTTGAACATTCACGAGGGGATTTAATTTCACAAAGGAAAAAAAATGGAATCTTAAAGTAGTTAAAGGTCTAATGAAAGCCACTGTACTAGTTAATGGCTGAAGGTGGGTTCTCATTTTAGCCGAATCTAGTTCAGAGCTGCCATCTCCTCTCCTCAGAACAGAAAATGGCCTGATTTACAGACTTTTCCACTCAGCTAATCCAGGATTTGGAGGGGATTCTGAGATCGTCTCAGCCATAACTTAAAATGCCCCTGCATTTTCCGTGAGAGGGAGTCACAAAGTGACAGAAGAGATGCTGGTCACTCATCAGCAATTTTCTAGTCTTCAGACACCATTGATCGACAAAAATGACCCCGCGCTGTGCTTCCACAGCCCTCATATGGTCTGCCCACGCTCACGACCCACGCCTCCTGCTGTAAGACTGAACTTTACTGGCATCCCAAATTGTATATTCCCTTTGATGCTGGTTTTCTTATGTGGTCAAAAGGCCAGAAGAAGCACATATTCACAGGTTAAAAGTCTTCACTTCTGTGTTTTTAATGTCCATTTTTATGTTTAAAAAAATATAGCCTAGGGGTTTCTTTTTCTAACAAAAGGCCCACAGTTTGGAAATGCTGCATCCGGCAGTCTTTACCTCAGGTCTAGAGCTCTGCCCACTCAGGAGATCCAGGGACAGTCCTTCTCTTTGCTTAGAGTGGGTGAAATTGACAGAGATCAAAGCCTTCCTTCATTGTAATTCACACAAACCGGGCTTGAAAGTATCTGTGAGCACCCAGTGGAAGTGTTATTTTCCTCACCCTCTCTCTGAGGGATGTTGGAAAAGATTAAAGAGACAAAGCCCCCAAGTTTCTTTGAATTTCCTGGGAGAATGAGCAGATGTGGGACAAAGTGTTATTTATTTTGAGCAGTAGGCGAAGGTGCCTCCTAAAGTGACATGCACTGGCTTGGGTTTATTGATATTCAGCCATTGTGTGTAATGGTGACACTACAATACTCTCTCCAGGCCAATTCTAGTGCCAGCTGTCAGAGGAGGATGCACCTCTGACCCTGTTAATGTCCTGCTGGAAAAGCCTTTCAGGGCTCTGGATTGCCTGCCGTGTAGAATGCATTCTGTGTCAGGGAGCACAGACCGTCACGTGACTGAGTCTTCTCTGACGGTTGCCCACAAGTCTAGCTCTAGCTCTGGGTTTTTACGTGTCTGCCTGTATGCGCTTTTGTGCTCTACCCTCAAAGGAATCACATCTCAGTAACCCAGCACTAACCCCCATCTGCTCCCACTGCTCTATGGAGCGAGGTAGGCTGTGTACACTTGGTTCCCCATTGGATTACCATGTCTTTGATGGAGAGGGTGGAGTCTTTTTCTCTTTATGCTCTCAGCACATGGCTGGTACAGATTTGCACCAAGGAAACGTATCGGCAAACTGAACTGCTGAACTGAAGTCTGGAGGAACAGGAGGGTCCTAGCAGAGAAAACCTTGACACAAGCGCAGGATCAAACACTTAATTGGGAGGAAAGTGAAAGTTTCTTTGTGTTGTTAACAATTTGGTTGCATACATAGTGCCATTTGAATTCTAACACAATGAGCTCAGCCTGTTGATGGCTGTGTCAGCCATCATGACTGAATATTTCCTTAGGAAAACTGCTGTTCCATGTGCAAATGTGCATTCACACATGTTTGTGTGTGTGATAGAGTGTACAAGTGCATGTGTGTCTGTATGTGTGTGTGTGCAAGTGTGAATGTGAATGTGTATGTGTGTGTGTGTGTCCAAAAGACGGAGGGAGGGAGGGAAGGAAGGAGAGAGGGAGGGAGGGAGGGAGAGTGAGTGGGGAGGAGAGAGAGAGAGGAGAGAGAAGAGATGTGAGGGAAGGAGGGATGGGAAGAATTGGACATTGAGGCTAGATTTATATACACGCTTGGCAAGTGATCCAACATAGGACTATATTACCAGTCCCAGATGTATGTTTTTTGATCTTTCAAATATTGTATGACTAGATTCTTAGATGACATGAACACTCTCACCTTTTGAAGTTGTTCCTGGCACAGAGAATAAGAGAGAAAACAAAGAGACTAAGTGGCTCTAGGTGTCAGGAGTCATGCGTCTAACAGTAGTGATTGCTAGAGTAGAGATTGTGAGAATAGAAGTGTAATGTTTACTGTGATGGGGCTTGGGTGTCTAACATTATTCTATTTTGAAAACAGAAAGGGACTTAATGCAGAGTGACAGATTTCTAATTCTGTCTAATTCCACTTTTCAAGATACCTCTATATTTAAAGGGAAATAAGTTTTCATTTGGTTGGAGAGACCTCAATTGGAATAAATTCATCAAAAGGAAAGTATAAAACATATACTACTCTTGAATTCTTTGAACTAATTCCATCATCTAGAGTCATAATTCTCTGTGTCCTTCCAGGAATTTTCTCTACATGTATTGTGTATGTGTACATGCATGTGCATGACAATTTGGGGGAGTGAATCCATAAATGGCATGGCCCTATAGGAAGATATCAGTGTCACAACAGGAAACAAATGGCATTCTTGAATTAATATGACATGAAAAGTGTGTAGTTAATTACAACAGATTCATCTACAAAGATATTAAGAGAGAGCAGACTGACCCAACCTTCCCTAAGAACACCAGTTACTGGTTAGGAACATAAATAGGCAAAAACCCTATGAATGTAACATTTATATAATTCCTGATTGTTTCATGGTTCTTCTTGCTGTATGTAGTTTAGTAGTTTATCATATATATGTATAATAATATAAGTGTATATGTAAAAGTTAAAAAAAGCATTTAATGGAAAGAAAAACAAAACAAAAACAACAATAATAACAAAAACACATGTAATTTCCTATGTCTTTACTGAGTACCCCTTAGGTTTGATATTCATTTTGTTTTGTGTATGCTGTATGTATGTATGTATGTATGTATATGCTGTGTGTATGTGTTTATGTGAGCATGTACGGGTGGCTGTGCATGGGCCATAGGTGGGCATTTGTGCATCTTTCTCAATTGCTTCCACCAACCTTACTTTTGAGATGGCTCTCTCACTGGAGCTGGACATCACTGATTTGTCAAAGCTGGCAGGCTAATGAGCTCAGGGGAATCCGTATTTTCAATTAAAAACTTACCATGAAGTAAGTAAATGGCACGAAGCAGGGTTCATTTAGTTGCCTACCAAAACTGTTTAGATTAATTATGACTTTTGATATTACTAACAATTGCATGATGAGTTTTTTGTAGATACCAGTTTATCAGTAAAATTAAACCCTTGAAGCAGAATTGTTCACTTAAAGGATAATTGGATTTTAATGAGAGTAGACACTATCAGACCACCATAAACTTTTTGATATGCCCTCAGCCACCACTATGCATTTCTATTATTTATGCCATTTAAATCCATGCCATTCTGATCAATAAAACCCACAAACCATGCCTCCTTCACTGTGAGACCCATTGACCATTTTTAATACATTCATGGAAGATTTTTTCATGTCTGTGTGTAGTACATGTAATATGTTACTCGGTTTTCTCTTTGAATTCATTCATATATAAAAATGTGGTGGGAAGCTCAGCTTACTTTTACCAGATGGCTTGCCAGTCTTGAAGGCAGTATTGATTGGATCAGCTTTTATCATTGGTTTAAAATACCTCCTTTAATCTTGCATGTGCCTTCAAATGGACTTAAATTTATTTTTGAGCTCTTTGTAAAACCCTGTTGCTCTCTCTATTCCTGAACCAATACTCACTTATTTCTATTATTACAAGTTTACAATGTATTTTTAATATTGGTTTTTATGTTCCCATTATTCCCAAGAGATTTTCAAGTTCTTATTTAGTAATTCATTGACTTTTGTTCATGTATATGTGTGCATGCCGTCATAGATTTATGTGCATCATGTACATGCAGCTACCCGTGGAGGCCAGAGGGTGTTGGAGCCCTTGACATTGGAGTTCCAGGCAGTTGTGAGCCTCCCACTGTAGGTGCTAGGAACAGAACTCAGGTCCTCTGTAAGAACAGCAAACATTCTCCACCAGTGAGCCATCTCTCCCGCCCCTGAGATGTTTTTCCTAAACTGTTAAAGTGTTTTTAATAAATCGTAAACCTATCCTGTTTTATTCTAAAAATATCCTGTTGAAATGTTGATTAACTCTTGCAAATTATTTTGGAGGCAGGCACAAAGCATTGTGATACATGTTAAAAAAAAACGTGATCCAACTCTGAATACCTGTTAAAAAGATGGCATGTGTTTATATATATATATGTATGTATGTATGTATGTATGTATGTATGTATGTATATGTGTGTATGCACATATATTTGGTTTTTTGAGACAGGCTTTCTCTGTGTAGCCCTAGATGCCCTGTAACTACTTTGTAAACCAGGCTGGCCTTGAACTCACAGAGATCTTCCTCCTTCTGCCTCCCTGAGTGCTGGGATTAAAGGCATGCACCGCCACTGCCCAGTGTTTCAAAATTTAACAATAATTATGTTACAGCATGTATCACTCAGGAGAGAAAGGACATTCTAGTCTATCATGCATTGCAGTAGAGGACTCTTCCAAAACAGCACTGGGAGCAGAGCCAGGATGATTGCAGGGCTGGCTGGCTGCCAACTTACCTTCCAGATCAGTGTGAGGTCTGTCTAGAAGGACTAGGTAGGGCAGGCCACTCTTTGTCTTTCTCCAGCCTTTGGGTGTAAGGATGGAGCCCTCTCCTCACACGGACACCACACACATGTACTCCTCTCCACACAAAGAAAAGGTACATCACAGAGGATGGCAAGGTTCTATGTCTAATCTCTGTGTATGCAACATAAAGAGGAGTTATAGTACCTGATTAAACAGTACATGTGAAAAAATGCATGAAAATGATAAAAACAGTTTGGAATTGTGCAGTTACTTGCAGTGATCTACGGAAAGGACATAGGTCACAGGCAGGCACAGGTGCAGTCCCCTCAGCTGAGACTGCTGTGTTTCTTACAGATAACATACGAGAGAGTGTGCTGCCTTAGTTTCCGTATCTTCATCTGTTTGTCATCAGTTCTGAAAATTGTTTTTTAATTGAAAAACTCTGCTGAGTCCATCAATTATCCTCAGATGGAAAGAGAGCTTTATTCTCAGCTGAGCAGCATTATATCATGTTTTCTGTTCTCTGCATCTCCTCATCAGGGGATAGATGATCATTTTCCTTAACACATTGTGTCAGGACTCTCAAATATTTATGTAATTAACAACTCAAAAAACTGCAAATATCAGACCATGGTTGAAATGGACAAACATTTGCCTAATTGTTTAAAGAAGAGTACTTTATCTATTGGAGATATCACAAAGCATTAAATGGATTTGATTAGTAAAAAAAAAAATCTTAGTGTTACTAAAATGAGGTAAAGGGTCAAATGGTAAATGATAAAGTAGAACAATATTTACAATAATTTGATAAAAGATTTATATATACAGCTATGCTAAGTGTGTATGAATGTTTGCACCAACCAATAAAAAACAACAATAATGACAAAAGAAAGCAAAACTGATCAACCAAACAAAAATCCTAACACTCTAATGTCCAATGGGGTGCTAAAAACTTGAACAGGAAATTAACTGAAGCATAAACACAGATAGTCAGTCAGAAAAAAAAAAACAAAACAAGTTTAATCTTATTAAAGTCATTAAGATGATGAGGTGAATAGTTTAGTAAGCTGATAAATAAGGAAGATTAAAGGTGATGTCAAAATCCTGGCAAGAGCCATAAGCAGATTCTCTCATACATTGTTAAATTAAAACTTTTGGAAAGCAATAAGAAAGTATCTCCAGAGCCATAAAACAAGTCATTTAAAAAAGCACTATGCCTTCTATGGTGCCATCCAGAGTAAATGAGGAAAAAAAAATCAGACAAATGTTAGTTTGCGTGGAAGTCTGACTGAGTTTTTATATTTATTTTCTCCACTCAAGGACAATGATTTAATCAATACTCTCTCCCTGGTAATGTTTTCATTGCATCCTTCGTCATTACATCTCTGCTGCTCTCAACCATGTCCTCCGGGTTACAGAGCCTGAGTGCAGTCACAACTCGACCTCATGAGAACAGTACATGAGCTAGGGCTACGTTGCAAAACCCTGGAAGCCACTGCCCGCCGTGCCTGCTTTGCAGTTGGTTGTCTGTCCATTTTCCAATCCTTTACTTTTCCTTCTAGAAGGTGAAAAGCTTGATCTTGGAGGTGTGGCTTTTATGAAGTGTGCCAAGGAGGTGTAAACACCATCACAAGAGAAGGGGCTAGGAAGAACATTCTCTTTGTTCTTGTTAAAAATATCAGTTTCACATTTTGGTCTTTTAACTGAGTATTGAAACCACGTGACCAAATGTACATTTTGCCAATATTCCAAGGATGCTGATTCTACCCTCATGTGAGAAGGGATGGGTTTTTCCATGGAAGAGAATAGTGAGGAGAGCAGTTAGCCATATGGTAGGATACTTGATTGACATTTGGCTGGATGAAGACCACAGGACCTGGAGTCAGAGGCCCCAGGGAGCCACGGAATGCTTCTACTCTTGCCGGTGAGCCCCTCTTCATATGTGGCTGGGTGCACAGAATCAGCTATGCCGGTTGGGGGAAGGAGTAGGGAAACACTTAACGTATAGCTCTTCTGGATGGCCGTTTTTATTCCATAGAATGGAAACGTTTCCAGGAATACTGCAGAGATATCCATCAGAAAAAGCAAGTCAGGGAGCACCTGGGCTGTTCCTTTAAGCATGAATGAGGAAAGAGCATGCCAGAGGTTCTGCAGCAAGATGTCCTGTTGAAGGGGTGCTCTTGAACACACTTTATCTGAGTGAAAGGGAGCTTTGTTTCCCTGAGCCTCTTAAAGTGCTCTTCCGTAGTCTGTGTTAAGGTCTACACAACTCCATGTCAGAACATGACTCCTTGCTGCTGTATTTTAATGCTTTTCTTTCTTTTCCCATAGATATTCACAAATAAGGCCAAACACTGGTCTGCCCCACACCAGAGCCCTATGCAGCTTCTGTCACAGACGCAAACTATCCTTAAGAAGTTACTTTCTTCCTCAACGTGACTGAAGATATTAAGGAGCTATGGAACTGAGAAACATCCCAAACCATTGGCCCCTTAAAATATAAAAACTAGTTTGAACAGTCATTCTCCATCTTTGCTATCAGTTTCTAGAGTCACAGAGTCCACTCCTTCCCGAGAATACTATGGAAACCATGGCGAGATCTGCACACAGCTCCCAAGACGAGCCTGGCTGAAAAGCTAGAGCTGCAGACCCTCCCTGGGAAGAGCTAGCTCTGAAGGAAATCACGCTGAGGTGAGCACGAGCTTTTGTCATTTCTGAAGGACTCTTTTGTCCGTGCAACGTGGCGGTTTCCAAAGCAGCTTCCCCACTGAGCACAGTAATCAGAAGCTATTTCAGGGAACCCCGAGCGCGGCACCCAAGGGCTTTGACAAATCGGATAGGAAAAGGCTGAAGATGTGTGTCCTCACATTCTTTCTTCAGGTGGATAAGGAGATTGTATCTGGGCATTTCAAAAGTCAGAAAAAGACAACTTGAGTGCCCAGTGGGGCTGCCAGGACAATTTCACCTGTCATTTAGAGAAACAAGTCAGTTGATAATAATTCCATTGCCCAGATATCTGCTAGCCATTATTGTTATATCAACACAGCAGCTCTGAATGGCCATGAACTAGTGTAACAGGCTCCCAGGTCTTGGTAGACCCTGAGACCTTAGCATAGCTGGCACCATGTCAGAGAGACTGTTCTGATCTTAGAACCCAGCACATAGGTCCCAATACCTAACAAAACCTTCAGGGTCTGTGAAAGCGTCTGTATGAACTAGCCTTGCTTTGTGGATTCTGTAGTTTTGCTTCTTGCCAGCTAAAGTGTGTCAACTGGGATGTGGGTCTTGTGCATAAAAAGCAAAGAACGGTGAGACTTGGGGCTACATGGTTTGGCCAAGTTCTATTGGCTTCAACAGTCTCTGTGTTAGCCGGGTGTGGAGGCACACACCTGTAATCCCAGCACTCAGGGAGGCAGAGGCAGACAGATCTCTGTAAATTTGAGGACAGCCTGATCTACAAAGTGAGTCCCGGATAGTCAAGGCTGCATAGGGAAACCCTGTCTCAAACAAAAAAAACCAAACAAACAGTCAAACAAACAAGAGTCTGTGTGTTCTGAAGGACTACCTTGGTACACTAGTCCTTAGGGAGCAAAGATGAGAAGGAGGATGCGTGGGCTCAGCACTCTGACTACTCCTTGGTGGTCCTAAGCTCTATCCCTTTCCACACTGGGAAAGCATGCAATGTCATTGCTGTTCACAGCAGTTTAGGCTAAGACTAGATGAGTAGATGTTCCAAATATGAAACAAAGCAAAAAACAAAACAAAACAAAACAAAAAAACAAACAAAAACCCCAAGCTCCAAGGACTTTAAAGAACTGGCCCTGTCCACACAGATAGTAAATGGAAGAGCATATTAGTCAACTTTAGATAATTTTAGACCTTATTAACATGCCTCTTAAAATTGGAGATTAATTGCCCTCTTTTTAAATGTTAAAAGTGACCTTCTATTTCTTTTATGTATGTATTGTGTTCATTGATTCCAAATTGTGTCTCAAGAATGTGTCACTTTCCCTTGTTTTATAAATTGTTTATTAAATTCTTTTAGGAGTAAGGATAGTGTCTCAGAGGGCAAAGCCTTTGCTGTGCAAACACGAGGACCCAAGTTCAAGTCTTCAGGACCCACATCAGGAGCTTTGCACATTGCAGCACACACCTGCAACTCTGGCCTGGGAGGCAGAACCAGGAGGCTCTGTTCTTAGGGCTTGCTGTTATGTTGACTGAGCTTCAGGTATAGTGAGAAACTTTTTCTCAAAAACTAAAGTGGAGTGTGGTTAGAGAAGACATTTAGCATTGGTCCCTGGCCTCCATGTTCATCTCAATGTAGACACACACACACACACACACACATACACACACACACACACACACACACACACGTACACGCACACACACACACAATCTTGTTCTTAGGGGAAAGAGCTTCAGGTTTTCATTGATAAGATATTAACTTATATGAGTTATATGATATTAACTTATATATGACTTTTGTTCACTTTTAATAACTTCATTCAGATAAAATAATTAATTATATTATTTAAGGTATACAGCTTGATTTTTTAATGGGTCCACAACATAATTTATTAACAAAACATTCATAATCTGGAAACACTATATGCCACATACATCAAGCCAATACACTGGGCCAAATAACCAGCGGACACAGATTAAGGGACAAAATTTAAATTCAGAGCCTTGCACTGGGTGTGGTGGTACATGCATGTAGTGCCCAATACCAGGGAATCTGAGACAGGACTGAATGTGGTGGATCCCGGATTAGTGGTGCTGTGAAACTAATTAAATAAAACGTAGTGTTTCACAGGAGATCCCAGGGGTTGCTCAGAGACAGAATGGCAGAAATCTAGATTATCTGTTTAGCAACCACAGGATTGAAAGAGAAATAAGAGAAAGAGAGAGGGAGAAGGAGAGGGAGAGGGAGAGGAAGAGAGAGAGAGAGGGAGAGAGAGAGAGAGAGAGAGAGAGAGAGAGAGAGAGAGAGAGAGAGAGAAGAGATATGTCTTCAGGTTGTCTGATAAAAAGAAAACCTGGGCATACACAGTTGTCCAAGTGGGGCCCCCAACCCAGTGATAAAAAAAAAACCCAAAAACCTCCATTTATATTATAAGGCCATTTACAAAACAGTATTACATCGCTTAGGAATGCATAACCAACCAGCAAAAGAATCACCACATGGCCAGCTACATGGCTCCAGGGCTAAAGCATCACCACCAACCCGATGCTCCTGAATCTGATCCCTGGGATCCACGTGATGGAAGGAGATCATCTCACTGCCACATGTGCCTCACACACACAAAATAAATAAGAAAAACAAATTAAAAAAAATAAATATACACATATGAAAAGTGGAGGAGATAGACAGGACACTTGGGCTGTGTGGTAAATGGTGCCTGTGCTGGGTGGAGCAGGGCATTCAGGAGGCCTTTTATGGACATGGAATCTTCATTTGTGGTTCTGGTGCCTGAACCCAGGGCCTTGCCTATAGTTAAAATAAATTGTAAAAATTATAGTACAGACATTTCAATACAATGTAATTAGTGGTTCAGAGACAAACAAGAGAACCACGTGTCTTAAGATAGGGCAAAGGGTGTACCTTATGGCTTCATGAAGGAGTGTGGTCCCTATCACTGGAGATGTGTCAGAGAGGTTCAACAACAAAGCCTGCTAGGCCGCTGACCTCTGGATAGATGTATTGGCTGCCTATTATTTTTTAGAATAAATATTTATTAGAATATAAGTGTATCCAGTTCTTTAACACAAAGGTAGTCATTACATGGTTGAGATGTTACAATCTACAAGACCTGGGATGGTGAAATGGCTCAGAGGTTAGGAGCACTGGCTATTTTTTGAGAGTTCTTGAGTTCAATTCTCAGCAAGTACATGGTGGCTCATGACCATCTATAATGAGATTTGGTGCCCTCTTCTGGCCTATAGGCAAGTATACACATAATAAATAAATCTATAACAACAACAACAACAACAACAACAACAACAACAACAACAACAATAATATAAACAATCTACAAGGCCTAAATATTATTTGGACATTTTACAATTTGTTGACAACTGTTTTAAAGGTCTTTTGGCATTTGCAATGAGTTGGGCTTGATGAGCTCACGGTTTTTCCAAAGGGGGGAAGGAAAAGTTTGTAGAAACTACAGGGAAATGCAAAATCTGCACTAACGTTTCGGAATAACTTTTCTGAAATAATTTAACCTTGATTCAAACAAAAGACTGCTTACCAATCTGAGATGGAGCCCGTGGTTTTGACTTGTAAGGCCAGTCTAGTATTTGTATGACATAAAAACACTCAAGCTATTTACTAATTAGTGCATATAAAACTGACCGTAGTTCCTACCTCCTCCCCTCAGAACAGGCTGCCCAGCACTCTTACTGGCCCAGAAGACTAAACCAGAAGCTGAGCCCCAGAGACCAGCAGGCAGTTCTCAGCCGGCCCAGCACCCTACAGAACTGCCGGACACTGAAAGGTTGAGATGTACCTCTAGAGCCCCTCTCCCAGAAATCTGCATTGAAAGTGTAGAAAGAGGGGACGTCGGAAGTTACAGTTTTAAAAAGAGAGTGTGATACAGAGGGAGAGAGGAAGCTGCTCGTCTGCTCCATGGAGGGATCTGAAACTAGCCAGCAAAGCACCCAGTGGACACTTGGGCATGAGTGTGCGAATTCAATTCTAGGCCCCTGGACAGAAGAAAACAAAACAAAGCAACAGAGGTGGGGATAGTCACAGTTTTAATAGTGATGGGGTTTCAGCCAGCCCACGGCCTCCTTCTAAAGGACCTAGATCTTCCCACTGTCCTTCCATTGAGGTGATTTCAGTGTCTGTCTGGCACAGATTTCATTTGGCAAGAATAGATGTGATCCGGAAATTTAAAGGGTGATTGTTTTTAATACTCTGAGCATCTAAGACAAGACAGTGGCCTGTGCTAAAAAGAAGAAAGACCAATTCTTTCCTGTTCTGGAAGCAGGAGCCATACAGAACGTGGAGAATGGGATTCCCAGAGTCAGCTGTGATTCTGCAGTGACCTTGGCAGCCAACCTCCCAGGGGGGAGACCAAACTCCATCATGGGAAGCTGGTTCTCAGCGAAACCTCCCTAGTGGGTCACAGGCAAAAAGGTTCTTCAAGTCACTGATCCCTGCAGGCCCCAGGACCAGGAGAGCCTGTCACAGCTAAGGCTCTACTGCTCATGGTGAGAGGCACGTGTCATTAGAATGCTTCCCAAGGGACTGACAGGGGCCTAGCATGGGTCTTGGTTCGTATCCTTCTATCGGCTAACGTGAAGACTGAGAGTCTCCACTGTGCGGGCTGAAATGGTTCATAGAGCAGGCAGCCTGCTTTTGGCCACATTGGAAGGTAGAGATGGACAGCAGGGTGAGGTCTTGCCGCTCCTCAGCATGTTGGACCAGGTACATGTAGAAAAACTGCTTCGCCTCTGTGTTCTTACAGGCCACATTCTTCATTAGTGCAGGCAACAGGTCCGAGGCATTCTTCCCCCGGGCGATCATCGACACAATCCTCTTCATGACCTCTAGCTTGAGGGAACCCTTGTTGGTGTCCAACATCTCTTTCTGGTCATCATGCCTTAAATTTGGTCCCTTCAGGCTCATTCACTAAAATGGCCCAGGGACTTCAAGACAGATGAACTCCGACCTCCTGAGAGCCCATCCTGGTCGGGGGTGGAGTAGGGCAATGGCCTGCAGCGGGCATAGCAGACTCTGTGTGTTCCTCCTGAAGCGTCTTCTGATGTCTTAATATATGTATGCACTGTGAAGTGGTCATACTCAAGCTAGTTAACATATTTTATATGGTCTTTATAATTCTGCAGCAAGTATCTTCTAAACCTAGTTTCCTACCTTTGTGTCTATGTGTGTGTGTGTGTGTGTGTGTGTGTGTGTGTGTGTGTGTGTGAAGAATGTGAGTTTTGTCAATTTTTTTCTGTAGTTATTGAGATGGTTGTGTGACATTTGCCCTTCATCAGTGTAAGGTGTTGTATTACCCTCATTTGTTGTGTTCAGTTGAGCCATCCTTGCATCCCAGGAGTAATTCACTCTTGGCTTTTGCATATGATCATTTTATTTTTATTTATTTATTACATTTTTAGGTATCAATTTACTATAATTTATTCAGATTACATCCCAATTGTTATCCCCTCACTTGTATCTTCCCATTCTCACCATCCCTCCCTCTTCTGCCCTGTTCCCCTCCCCTAGACCTCTGACAGAAGGAGACCTCCTCCCCTACCATCTTACCACAGCCTATCAGGTCTCATCCTGTGTGCCTCTGGGCCTCCCCACCAAAGCAAAGTGGTTAAATTGGGGGCACTGGAGTTCACATCAGAGGCAGTCCCCACTCCCCACAACCATGAGAATGATGTGCTACTGAGTTCAGTTTGCAGAATTTAGTCAAGGAGTTTGGCATCTGTGTTCATTGGAGAGAGCCTGTGTTAGTTGGTACACGTTGGCTTTGGTGATGTTGCCCTCTTGAAATACATTTGGAAATGTCCCTTCTGTTTCCAATTGATTAATAGAGTTTAGAAAGGATTGATGCTAACCCTTTCTTAAATACCGGTAGACTTCATCAGACACACTCACTTGGCCCTGGGTCTTCATTGGGTGGACTATGATTACTTCTTCAAACTCCTCTTTTTTTTTTCTTTTAATGTTGATTCAGTTCTCTCTCCATGATTCAGTATGGGTAGGTTATGCAATGCTAGGAATTTATCCATTTCTTCTGGGTTATGCAATTTGTTGATATAAAATTGCTCATAATAGTTTTATGATTCCTTTTTCCCCATGGTGTCAGATGGAAGTACTCTTCTTTTACTTCTGGTGTTATTTATTTGAGTCTTTTTTCTTTTGTTCTTAGTTAATCTAGCTGAGGGGCTTGTCAAATTTATCTTTCCAGAAAACCAACTCTTGGTTCCATCGATTTTTTTCCTATTGTCTTTCTATTTTCAACTTCAATTATTTCTGCTCTAATCTTTATTATTTCCTTCCTCCTGCTAACTTTGGGCTTAGTTTGTGGGAGACTTCAATACTCCATTTTCAATAATGGATAGAACATCCAGACAGAAAATCAATAAGGAGACAGGAGCCTTACACAACGCTACTGACCAAATGAGCCTAATGGACACACACAACATTCTGTTTCAGTTTTTCTTCTGTGTCTCTGCTTTCCATTCAGCTCCTTAGAGGAGATCAGACAGAGAAAGGGAGATTTTCCATGTCACAACTTATGTATTAGTTTGTTAGAGCTGCCATAACAAAATACCTTGGAGTAGATGCATGACTAACAGAAATATGTTTTCTCACAATTCTAGAAGGTGTAAGTCTGAGATTAAAGAATTTCTCATGCAGTCACTTCTTGGTTACCGATGGCCACCTTCTCTCCAAGTCCCCACATGGCCCTTTTCTCTTGCTGTCTGGTACTTTTTTCTTTTATTAAGATGTCAGTCATGTTGAATTAGGGATCTCCTTTTAAGACTTTATTTAACCATCATTACTTTTTTTTTTAGAAGTCCTGTCTTATAAGATATTTACATTCTGTGATATGCTGGAGGTGATATGTTGGACTTGAACATGTAAGTTATGGAGAGATGAAATTCAGCTCAACCGATTGAACCACTTCTGTGCCCCCTCTCAAGTTGAGAGCCTCTTTTTCGAGTGTAAACAGTCTCAATGCTGACCACTCTTTGTTGGACAACTAACAAGGGGCTCATCCTTGGGATAAGCTAATTTTCCTCCCACTGTGTCATTAGTTTTGTGTTGTTTTTAAAGGCAAACACACACACATGCACATTTTCATCCTTCATGAACTTTCACTATTCCTGGAGACCTAAAGGAAGGTAGGGGTGGTGCAGGGCTACACTAGTCAAGGGAAGCTTCTGTGATGAATTGGTGTATAAGGGGGAAAGATGCTTCTGTATTTCTAGAAGCCAAAGAAAAGATAGTCCTTACAAGTCAAGTAGCTGTGAGACGTCAGCTCCTCGTCTCAAGCAGCCTCCTTACCATTGCTCAGGGAGGCCCTGTATGAGAATACAAGGTCTTGCTTTGGGTTTGTCTGTCTTCCAGGAGAAGGGTGACATCAAACTACATCAAGAACTGATACTGTATTTGACAGCTAAGGACATTTAAAACCAAACCATCCCTCTGTTATTGCCTCGTGTGGAGCTGTGTCTGGGAAAAGCCTTGCTCACAGCTCTGAGTTCAGTGAGTACAGATTTCCGCGTGGACTTGTGGCTTCATCTCTATCTCCAGTCTTCCTGACATACTTCTCACCTGAGTTCCTTTCCCTGACAGTCCTGTTTTGATGGCACACTTTAGATTTTTTTTCTTCTGCTCTTTAGTATACATGGTGCTCAGATATTAGAGTTGCTATGGCAGGACCTTGTCTTTTATGTGTTCTTATTTGCAAAGTTCAGCCTCGATGTGTGATGCCCTTCATAGACCATGAATGTTAATCAGTTTGGGCTTCAGCCACAACAGACTTTGGCCTGATAATGTCTGAACCCTGACAACCACAATGCAAAACCATTGTCCCCAACAGTCTATCATTTCTACTAATTGCTCTAATATGCTGGCTCCTCTTTTTGATTGTGTGCCCTTTAGAAGAAAACCATTGATACATTAATTATAGCTTTCATCTGGAGGTTCCAGCATTTCTAAACACTTATTTGGACTTCATGCCAAACTGGGGATAATTGCATATAAAAGGATCATGCTGGCTTAGATTCTGAGATGGGGTTTTCAGCTATCTCACCTCTGGTATAAATAGCTCAGTCACCTCATGGCTCTGTGCAGCTTGAACAAGTCCATTTTATGCTCAGTGATAACAGAGGCTAATAGATGATTGTCTGAGACCAGGTCACCTTCAAGCTTGATGGTTAAGACAAGTTTTCTAGTTCAGTGGTTCTCAACCTGTGGGTCTTGACTTCTATGGGAGTCCCATATAAGATATCCCGCATATCAGATGTTTATAATATAATTCATAACCGTAGCAACATTACGGTTATAGAGTAGCAACAAAATAATTTTATGGTTGGGGCTCACCACAACATGAAGAGCTGTATGAAAGGATCACAGCATTAAGAAGGCTGAGAACCACCATTATATTCCAAGAGTGCAGACGTGAGAGTGTAAAGTCCCATCTTAGAGATATGCCAGAGTATTCCAGGCACAGGGGCAAGCTACATGTCTTCAGGCTTTGTGCAGTAAATTCCAGAAAGATATTTTTGCCAGTGTTGGATGATAGGCTGTTGCCTAGATCAGGATAGCCCATTTGGATTCTGACAGATAGTGCCTTGTTGGGGATATTGTTCCTTAAAGTCTAGAGAATGTTGCCTGGGGTCTCTGCTGGCTGTTCATCTTGGGGGCCCTGATAGTCACTATCTTGCTCTGTGGTTGGTCCCTGTTCTTCTTTCTCTTCCTTTCCCTCCTGGCCTGTGTGTGTTTCTGCAGGTTCAATGGGGTCACAGTGTCCTTGTCTTCATAAAGATTTGTTACCTTCCCCTCTGGAACTATGGATAGAGAACTGCAAACTGAGCTATTAGTTAATGTTGTGCTAAAAAGGGAGTGTGGTCAGCCAATGCTTCCAGATTCTTTCCCTCTGGAATTTCACCACCAAGGGAGGAGCTGCTTAGAGACCCTAAGGACTTCCCCAAGCACTCTGATCGGAGTCCTGGGTGCTATAAGTTGCTTGAGATGCCTTTTCTGTTAGGCATGGTGTGCACTGTGGATTCCTACTCCAACCTCCATAACTCAAATGATCTTGAGGTTGTCATCTGAGTGGCCTTCATTTCTACCAACGCACAATGGCATTTTAACGTTCCTACATCCGATAGTTAACAGATACGGGCTCTCATTCCCAAAGTGCATTACCGAGTTCTCACCGAGTACTCATCATCATATTAGGGCATTTTACATACATGAGCTAACTGAATCTTCATGGCAGCTTTGGAGATTAGATATGAGCATCAGAGAAAGCCTGATATAATTTCACAAGAAAGCCTCAAGTCTGGGCTCCCTTCTTTAATTCAAGGTGTCTCTTAGCTGACACATCCAACCCAAGGAGTTCAACAGTGAGCATAAAATGTCTCATGAGTCATGTGAGTGTGTGTGTGTGTATGTGTGTGTGTGTGTGTGTGGTGTGTGTGGTGTGTGTGGTGTGTGTGTGTGTACGTGCACATGTGCATATACACATTTGTGAGTTTGTGCACACATGAAAAAGACTCATGTTTTTATGTCAAGGGAACGAGTTACATATCTGTTTTCAAATGGCTCAGGGCAGAATTTTGTTCTCTCGTCCCTAGTACTGGACAATTCTTCCTTGAAGAGATTACTGAAATATTTTCATTGTCTTTATTTTCTGTGTACATGCAACACTGGGATGTTTAAAAAAATTGTTACAGGATAATGGAGTGCATTTACCTGTCATTAATTATGCAGCTGATTTATTATTCTTTCGAGACTCTGACTTAGCATTTGATGTTGTAATAGTTTTACTTACCCGGGAGCTGGGGCAATGTAGCCCTGCCTTACTAATCTCCATTCTCACTAAAGCTCTGCCCTTATCGCCTTAATTCCTCCCCAGGACCTCTGAGGTAGAAATTACCACCATCTCCTTAATTTCACTTTGAAACACCGAGGCTCAGATGCATTACAATATTTGTTTCAAGTCAGCCAGAAACTTCCAGTATGAGATTGTTGACATTGTAGACCAGAGGCCCTGGTTGGCCTTGCGTATGCTCAGCTGGTGGCCAGTGGTTTTCAGGATCTCAGGAGTAGTAGACAGGGGCTCAGCAGGCCCATGTTCTCTGGTGGGGGTGTCTTGGGGACAGCCCCACATGGTCCTCAAGTTTCATTAAACCAAGCACTCTCTCTCGGGCTTGTCCTCAGTAAGAGGAAGTTTCCCTATGCCCAGAGGGTGCCACTGTGGAGACAAGGGGTGGGGAGCTGTCATAGAGATGCAAAGCTGTTCCAGAGACATGGTAAGGTGGATGGACTGGTTCTCAGCACACCCATACCCTCTCTGTCCCTCCTATGCTTTCCCAGTGTAAGCTTGCAAGGGTCTGATCACCTGTCTTTTATTATTGATGGACCAGAGTCCCAGTGACATGAGGTGACATGCTCACTGTCACTCAAGTGGTGGCAGAACAGCAGTCTGAGTGAGTCTACTCTACACAAGGTATTAGTTTGATACGTTAAATGTCTGAATGGACATTTAATTTTGTTTAAAGGGACCTTCGCCTTTTCCCATTACTGTTAGTTCATGATTACTAATAGATACTTTCCCATAGATTCACCTCACCCTGACTAATGGTAAGCTCTCCTTACACTGTTCTGGTGTCTCCCCTTCATCTTAATTTAGCTCCCACAGCTTTCCAGAATTCATGTGTAGCCTGAGTCCTTCCCTTTTGGGGTCATCACCTTTGACTCATGCCTGGTGTACTCCTAGGAAGCAGGAAGCAGTTTAGTTTCTGCCAAGATTCTTTCCTGTGCATCGGATCCCAGATGCATGTGCCAAGGTGAATAAAGTTCAGCTTTGTGGGTGAAGTAGGTCAGCGCACACACAGAGAGCTCTGTTGGGTCCCGGGGCTTCAGGGGATGCAGTCTCTGGAAAAGACCCTGCATATCACACATGGGTTTATTCCCAGGAAGTACTCTCTGCTGTTTCTAGTGATTGCCTCTGAGCATCAGCATCAGCAAGGAGTAAGTTCTGAATGCCAATTACGTACAAGGTGGAGACGTGGTAATTGTCCTAATAATGATTTGCCTATATTATTCTACATAGTCAAATCTACAGAATATCTCTGGTCCTGGTAAAATCTACCACTAGATTTGGATCAATGCTAATTCAACTGTTGCCATCCAGGTCCATCCACAGATGCAACAGTGGAATTAGCATTGATCCAAATCTAGTGGTAGATTTTACCAGGACCAGGGTTTAGAAAAAATGAAAGTTGCTGGAAACAGAAGCCAAAGCAGAAGAGTTTTGAAGCATAGGGTTCTCAGGTGTGTAAGAAATTGGAAGGACTGTAAAAGAAGACACTGAAGGTGATATTTAAGCTTCGACCTGGGGAAGAGGAATTTAATTATGTCTCTTTGTTGGATACCAAATTCTGGTGTTCCTCACCCTTTGCACTGTTGACTCTTTAGCCTAGAGAGATAGTGTAGCTAAGAACTCAGTGCAAACTACTGCCTGCAGGAAATCAGTGGATAGTGTGGGATGGTTCTCAGGATGTCTGCACGAGATGGTCTGTCAATGAAACCAGCGGCTTCTGTGGTAAAATGCTTACAAAGCTTGGTCTGCAGACTTCATGCCCCACTTCCCCATGATTCCTCAGCTAGCTAACTGGCTGGCCACTGAGCGAAGCTGCGTTGTGCATTTTTTTTTCCTAGGCTTAAGGCTGCTCTTTTTCCCTCCTCCCTTCTCTGATGAGTCTTTGGTGAATGTGTAGACTTAGAGGCTACCAAAGGTATCCTCAGGTCCCTCTTGATCACTAGATTCTGAAGAGACTCAGGATCTGCAGGGGCAAGGACACCAGGTCAGTTTTGTCCCCATCTTTTCTGGAGTATCCATCCTGAGGGGATTTGTCTCAGGAGTTTAACTTGGAATATTACATCTAAGCTGGGGATGCTTCCTAGGAAATTGGGTGAGAAAGTATTTTAAAATTAAAGAGTCATAATCTTCTGATCTACATCTCCCTTTTCATGAATAAACTGAGGTCCCTGGAGGAAGGATACTTGTTCAGGGTCACACAGTGACTTAGAGACAGTGCTGGGCCTAGAATCTGGGCCCTGAGTTCTGTCCTGTCTTGCTCTTTACACATGCTGTGTCCATTTCTTTGACTTCCCACCTCATGCATAGTGTTGCCTTTATCTGTGCCAGCTCAGATTACAATAGAGAATTTGTTTATTAAGCATAGAACCCAGAAAAAGGAAATATAGCATATCCTACAATAATTTTAAATTGGTACACAAATATAATCATGATTATTAGTAACATGCAAATGTAATTTCTGGCTTACTATCGGGTAATTATGTGAAGTTACAAATGACTCACCACTTAGTTTAATGTATAGAATATAAAAACTTTAATGATGTCATATCCATTATTACTAGTAAAATGACAATGCATAGGGTATACTAGTCCATGAATAGATGGTGATAGTGATGGCAATGATGATGATGATGATGATGATGATGATGATGATGATGATGATAGAGGTGCTAGGGACTAAAACCAGAATTCTGTGTAGGCTACGCTAATGTATCATTCAACCATAGTTCTAGCCATATCAAGAGGCTACTTTTAAATAGTTGCAAATTACATTATTATTTTTTTCTCACCGAGTTTAATTTTCCATATCTCTTCCCTTTCAAAATTTAAATGGGCATAATATATTTTATATTTAAATGTCTTTTGTTAACTGCCTTGTCATACATCCTTGTATCAAAATATGCACATAATTTGAAATGTAAAAACCAATTTTCCCTGTCTATTAAGGCTCTTTTAATGTTATCATTATTTTTCTGTATTGGATTACTATTACAATTATTTCAATATGCAATTCATTAGAAAAATACACATACTGTGAATGAGTGTATCTATTAAATATAAAACATAATTGTGATTGGTACCTATACCTCAGAAAGATGGGAGGAGGAGGAGGGGGTTTAGGATGCCAGGACTCAGAGACCTGTGAACATTAGTGGAAAGTGTTGGAAAGCTGGTCATGTACTCTAGAGACCATGCCAACTGGCAAGCTTTGAGATGGGAAAGGGGGCGTGTCCTTCTTTTGTACTGAGGGAGAAGAATGGGCATGGAAGAGAAGGTGGGAAATGACAGCAGCATTATGCCACCTCTACCCTAGGATATTTTCTGTAGAAAAATTGCAAGCAAAGTAGTTATAAGTTCAGAACTAAGAAATGGGCATAACTGATTCTGTTCCCCATGCCCTGGGTGCTCTGGAAATATCTGGTGTTTCGCCAGAATTACCTGTTGTAAATCATCAGGGTGAGAAAGCACATGGGTGTGGTTCAAGCACATCACTGCCTCCTGAAAAGAGAGGTGCCATGCAGCCTGTGTTCATTGCTTGCTGCTTCCAGCACTCTATGGAGCAGTCGTGTCTTCTCTTCCTCACAATTTTTTTTCTGTATCAGGATCATTTAATTGATGGGAGTGCTTTATGTATCACTGTCTGCACTGAGCACCATAGACAAGAAGAGGGAACACTGGCCTCTGCCCAACCCCCACACTCCTAGTCAGAAATGTCCAAAAATGGACCAAGTCCACAACCATAATCAGATGTGGTCAGGACCTTACAGGAGCATAGCAGGAGGAGGTTATATACAATGGAGGAATCAAAAGGTCTTCCTGCTGGGCCTGTCACTTAAATTAGGAAAGACTACATCTAGAAAGATGCACAGACCAATCTGGGTTGCTCTTGAGTTGGTGTCCGGATCCATTGGTCACCGATGGAGACTTATCCCACAGTGACACTGAGGATGCTATTAACAGGTAGGTGATGAGGTTTCTGATACAAATACATGTGTTTTAAGGGAAGCACATCTTAAAGCTATTAAGCAAGATTTGGAGGTCTGGGAGGAGTACAGCCCTTTGCTTTATAGGGCAATTGCCTGTAATGTGCAAGAACAGCACCACCTTCCTTTTAGATGTTTACTTTATATTTTTAACACATATAACCACCCCGAGAAGCAAGTTTGTATAAAAGAAGACACTGAGTTCCTTGCAAGGTTACATCCCTCACCTCAGGATCACAGCTAGTAGTTGGGTAGATGTGATTTCACAACTACACATGTCCATTAGGAGTCCTATGATCCTGGAAGCAGCTGTCACTCATGACCTCCTCCCCTGTTTATGTCCGTGAGAGTCAGTGTGTTCACAAAGTCTATGTGCACTCTACCTTGCCAGCTCCCTGCATGCCATTCAGCTAAGATCACTATTTGGCAGCTATTTTTATGGTGGTAGTGATGGCATAGAGGTTGGTGCTTGGATGACAGAGAGCTTTATACTGGTCGGGCCTCTGTCTTGGGTACACAAGCAGGTGTACGGCACATTCACTGTTCAACCATGCCAATAATTACTGAGAGAATTCTCAACAATTCTTTTGGTCACTCATTTCTTCAACAAAAATTTACTAAGCCCTGGTTATAGGTAGGCAGGTCTTTCTAGACATGGGGGATACAAGGAGAAAAAGCCTAGTGTGTACTCTGAGGGCACTTTTGCTGTGAGGTTCTATTGATGTGAAAAGATACCATGGCCATGGCAATATTTATTTAAAAAAAAACATTTAATTGAGGCTTGCTTATAATTTCAGAGGTATAGTACTCCCATTGTCTGCCAGAGATTGTGTGCAGCCCCCCTTCACCATTTTGATCTTAGTCAGATCTAGCCCATTCTGGGGGCTTATTCACATTCATGGACTTAGCTGTGACATTGCTAATGTGTTTGATAATGGAATGGCCCTTATGGCCTTGATGGATTTTATATGATATATGTCATATGAGACTGCTCTCTTATAGTTTTAGTGTGTGTATGTGTGGGCATGCACACATGTACATGTGTGTGGAGGTGGAAGTCCAGCCTCAATATGTGAGCACCTCAGTTTTTAAGGGTCAGTCTGGTCTGGACCCCACTTATTGGGGTAGGCTGGCTTCCCTGTGAACCCATGGGATCCACTTATCTCCCCACTGTGGCAATGGGATTACAAGCGCACACGCCACAGTGACTTCATTATGTGGGGCCAGGGCCAAAGTCATTCCCTCACGCTTACATGACATGTGCCTTACTGACTGAGCTATCTTCCAAGTCCTTATTCCCATTTAAAACCAGAAAAAGCCTGGAGTCTGAAGCTCCGTGGGTTTTAAATAAAACATTATGGACCTGGAGCAGGTACTGTTTTGTTAGAGGAAGGTTTCAGAGGAGACCTGCTACAGGTCCATAATCTGATAGATATCAGAGATTGGATTTGGGGAGAGGAGAACAAAGTAGTAGGATCTGGTGGTGGTCCCTTAATATAATTCCAGGATAAGGTTCCTAGGCTGAAATGCATCCAAGCCATAGACAGCCTGAGTGACAGAAGAAAGCTAGATTTTCCGATAAATCACAGATGACACTACATAGACCCAGACAGGAGAATTTACCTTAAGTCACACATCCAGTTAGAACTGAAGATGGGCTGAAACTCCTCTTGTAAGGTTTCCTGGGTCAGGGTTCCTAAGGCCTTTCCAGCTGTGCAGCTGTGGCTGAAATAAGCTGTCTGGGACGGTTACGAGCACACATCACAGTTAGTGTATGGAGAATACAAGTGTGTGAGTGCCTGTGCACACACTCACATGCACAAAGCTACGATCTGGCTGTGCATGCGTGTGTGTGTGTGTGTATGTGTGTGTGTGTGTGTGTGTGTGTGTGTGTGTGTGTGTTGTTTGCTTGTGTCTCCCTCTGTCAGTTTCCTAGGCTCCTGCTTGGCTGCCCAGTGCTGTTGTTAACTTGTTCACAAGCCCCCCCCCCCCCGCCCCCATGTTCCTTTGGCTGAGCTGCTGAAGGCAAGGGTGCATGACTGGCCTGTAGCTCCCATGATGGAGGCATCGGGCATACTTGTCTCTGACATCAGGCCCCAAAGCACTCATGGATCTGTCAGACTCTCCTGGATGCTCCCCACCCCTACTGACTGGCAATTCAATGCCACTTGAGAGGAAAAAAAAAATAGCTGTGAGTTTTCTTTTTTTAGCTGAACAAGCCTGTGTTGCTGACATCGTAGGAGGAAGGTTGGAACCCCTGCATTCCAACAAACCTCTCCTTTTCTTGTCAGATCACACAGGGGCCACATGTGAAGCTACTGAGCACTGGTTGGGCAAGAGGGAAATCTCTGGCTGTTGGAGATTTGAGGGACCCCAGCAGGAAAGACCCAAGGAAGATAATGACAGAGAATAGATGTAGTCTCTATGGGGGGGGCCAAGAATGTGGCAGGAGGGAGCAGCAGTGGCTCTGTAGATGGTTGCCTTGGCAGCAGGTAAGATCTGAGCTCTTGGTAAGCTGATGACATCCCGAGGGAGCTGTGGTGTGTGTCACCTCCTCGGTTTACCTGCAAAACATCTGCACCTGGTTGACTCCCCAATTAAAGATTCTGCCCGTATGGTTTCTCAGTCTGGACCCAGATCCATGTGTTTGGGTTGGGTTACTCTCCTGTGTTTCCCCTAGGCTCACTGTTTTCTTCCTGCCACATGTTTACCAGTGCGTTGTATATTTACCTGCAAAGGATAACAGTGAGCTCATTGAGGAGGGTAAAATTCCTTGTCCAATTAAGTCTTAATGAGCAGGCCAGTACCTAAGTAGTGTGAGGCTGAGATTCTCTGTCAGTGGGAGATCTTAGGAGGACAAGGAATGGAGGAGACGAGCTGTGCATGTTAGCCAGCTGCCACTGTCACAAAATACCTGAGGGAAAGGTATTACAAGGAGAGGTTTATTCTGGCATAGGCTTTCAGTCGGTTGTTGGCTTTAATCATTGTTTCTGGGTCTCTCGTGAGGCAGAAAATTATGATGGAAGAGTCTGGCAGGGAAAAGCTGCTCACTTTGTGGTAGATGGAAGCATGTACACACACACACACACACACACACACACACACACACACACACACACACACACACGTATATATATATGCAACCCTCATCCCTACAAAGGTACATACTCGGTTCGATATACCTTGGGTAATCTACCCCTTCTAACAAGTACTCACTTTCTAGAGCTCTGCCACCTGCTAATAATGCTGCTAGTGAGTGAACAAGACCTCTGGTCTTTTTCCCTTCCACTTTCCGTTCCTCCCTCCGTCCCTCTTTACTGTTCTTCTTTCCCTGTCTCCTCTCTCTGTCCGTTCTTCTATCCTTTTCTCCCCTCCTTTCCCTATTCATGTCTGCTCCCTCTTCTCTTCTCTTCTCTTCTGTTCTCTTCTGTTCTCTTCTCTTCTCTTCTCTTCTCTTCTGTTCTCTTCTGTTCTCTTCTCTTCTTTCTCTTCTTTCTCTTCTCTTCTCTTCTCTTCTCTTCTCTTCTCTTCTCTTCTTCTCCCCTCCCCTCCCCTCCCCTCCTCTTTTGTCCCCTCTCTTCTCCTTCCTTCTCATCCCCTTACCCCTCCCCTCATTCCTTATTTTCTCTGCTCCCCTTCTCTTTCCTAGTCTCCTTCACCTTCCCTTGTCTTCGGTCCCTTATCCACCTCTTCTGTACAACTGACTAAAATGAAATCACTTTCAGTGTTAAAGTGGTGAAAATAAGTATAATAAAAATAGAACGCCTTCCCATTTCCACATCATAAGAATTCTTGTGGTTCAGAAGGGGATTTTTATTTCTGTTTCCCTTCAAATTATCCTCATTATAAGTATTGCCAGAGCCTATGAGTGAAGCAATGTTCAGGGTGTGTTGGATTTAAACGGCAGCCCTTTAAATTCTATAACTGTCCATATACAGTGCTTAAGATGGTTTGTGGTGTTAGATGTACGGTGAGAGCTTTAAACGTGTTTTTTTTTAAGTCTTGGGATTTATGTGAATTTCAAGAAGACATTTCAGTTGAGTTTTTAGCCCACTCAAATTAAGCCTCAAGATCTAAAATAAACATTAGCTGGAAAAATATGTCAAATTGAGCTTCATTAAGAATGCAGAGGTCTGGAAGGAATGGAACCTTACAATAGAAAAAAGCTGGGCCTAGTGAAAATCCGTGACTGTCTCTGAAGCCCAGAGAGGCTGCATAAATAGAAACCAGAGGAAAATCCATGGGAGACAGAGCCTGCTGGCAGGAGAGGCATGAACCTGTCCTTACCCAGGCAGGCAGGTGTGAGTGGGCGCAGTTCAGGTAGAGGGCCTAATAAACTGGTGGAGGTTGAGTGTGGGCTAATGGGGCAAGAAGCCCCTGGAGTTGCTGAAAGGTGTTAGGACAGATTCCTTGAGTGCCATGGACGCAGTTGGGATGTGGAGACAGGAGGAAGGCTGAAGGACACAATTCCACTCTACCTGTATCCCCACTGCAGATCAGTGCAGATCTTCAAGGCTGTGCAGTTGTTTCTCTCGCCACAGCACAGGTGACAGTCCCTGCTGCAGCTGAAGGAAAGCTGGAGGAATGCTGTTCCTGGAGGATGGGAGGACCATGCTCTGATGCGAAGAGAGTGTGTTACAGGGTCCCAGGCTTGGATGCAGATGGAGACGAAGGATTCTCTCTGTATTACAGTGTCTGATGTGATGTCACGAAGCAGGTGTGTGTGTGGGGAGGGGGAGATAAAGCAGATAAATTCAGAAAGTTTGCCGGGCGGATGGCACGAAGCCTGGATTTTAGAAAAGGCAGCAACAGAATGCCTTCACACTGCTGCTCTGGGCAGTGAGTGTAGAGCTCACAGGGGATGTGTATATGAGGGGGCAAATATGCACTTGAGATGGTTAGTCCTGGTTATCCACTTGACATACGGTGGGAGAGGGACTCTCATTTAAGATTGCCTCCATCAGGGCTGGCCTGTAGGCATGTCTGTGGGGACATTTTCTTGATTGGCAGTTGATGTAAGAGGGCCCGGCTCACTGTGGGTGCTATCTCCTTGTCTAAGTTAGGGTTTCTATTACTGCAATGAAATATAATGACCCAAAAGCAATTTGGAGAGCAAGGGGTTTATTCAGCTTAGGCTTCAGCATTGCTATTCAGCACCAAAGGAAGCCAGGACAGCAACTCAAGCAGGGCAGGAACCTGGAGGCAGGAGCTGATGCAGAGGCCATGGAGGGGTGCTCCTCACTGGCTTGCTCTCCATGGTTTGCTCAGCTTGCTTCCTTATAGAACCCTGGATCACCAGGCCAGGGATGGCACCACCCACCGTGGTCTTGGCTCTCCTCCATTGATCACTAATTGAGAAAATGCCCTTACAGCTGGGTCTCATGGAGGTATTTCCTAAATGGAAGCTCCTTCATCTCTGATGACTCTAGCTTGTGTTAAGTTGACACACAAAACCAGCCAGTATGCTCTCCTATGCTGGTGGGCCTGGAGTTTACAAAAAAGGTAGAAGGTACATAAATGTGACTCTGAAAGCAAGCAAGTAAGCAGCATCCCCCTACGGTCTCTGCTTGAGTTTCTGCCTCAAGTTCCTACCTTGCTTCCTCAAGATCAGTGGTGCTCACCTTTCCTGATGCTGTTACCCTTTAATACAGTTCCTCATGCTGTGATGATGCCCAGAGATAAAATTATTTTGTTGCTACTTCATAACTATAATTTTGTTATTGTTATAAATCATAATGTAAATATCTGATATGCAGGATATGTGACATGGGAATCCGCAAAGGGGGTCAGGATTCACAAGTTGAGAACCACTGCCCTAGATCATGAACTGTGACCTGTAAGTCAAAACAAACCCATCCTTCTTCCAAGTTGCTTTTGGCGACTGTTTTGTCATAGCCACAGAGTAGCAAACTTGGTCAGCACTCTTACACTGTACATCATGAGAAGAGGGTTTCCCTCTGCTAGAGGAAGAAGATAGGTAAAAGAAGGGAGGTTGGATTGGACTAAGAGATTGTTTTCTTTATTTTGATATGTAGCTATCTGTACACATGTAAATGTGCATTACTACATAGATGCAGAAAGGCAGGTGTCTATACTAAAAAAATATGTTCTGGAGCCCACTAAAATGCCAAGTAGACATTGGGACTGTTCTGAATGGGCATTTAAAAATTATTAAAATTTTTACATATACATTTATATTATTACACATATATACAATAAACTACCTATAGCAAGAAGAATCATGAAACAATCAGGGATTATGTATATATATGTTACATTCATAGTGTTTTGGCTATTTATATTTGGCAGCCTTGAAGAAAACATCTTTCCTATCTTGGTGAGTCTAAAATTCTGGATGTAAATCAATATCTAGAATATCTCATCATTATCAACTTAAAACATCTATCTAGACCTAAAAACATCTTAACTCCTAAACAACTAAGCTTAATTGTAAAACTAAACTATCTGGTCTCCAACTCCATCAGAGACTTGAGAAAGAATAAAATTAATTACCTAAGTATACAGGGAATGCAAGTTAGAAGCTTCCCAAATGAAAACATGACAGAGATGGTTGGCTGCCTGAACAGTCACCCAAAATTCTCTTTATATAAGGTTGGAGCATTATCTTCAGCCTTTTGGCCTAATGTATCTGACAGACATATCTGTAAGGCAGAAACTATTGAGGACTAGCTCAGCCTGTCTTGGCAGAGTTTGGCCATTGACTCTTCCTGCATCCAAGCTTGCTCATTTTTAGGCAGAACTCAGTTTGTGGTAGAAATGAGGACATTTTACCCAGTGGCTTGTTTGTCACATTTAAAGCCATGTCCATAAGGAGATTCTTTGGTGCTCATCATCTTCATTGAGGTAGGCTGGGTATTGCCAGGAGTTAACCTGTCTTATTATCAAAGAACATTTAAATAATGAAAACATCTTTAAATGTTATATTCTATATGTCTCTGTGGGTTTTTAAAACCTTATTTAACTATTTTACCTTATCTGTCATAGAATCATACACACCTGTTACACCTAGGATGTATATTCTTGTGATTAAAAATAGACTAGTAATAGATATGACCATGATTTGATCAACTAACAATTAACTTTTATTCTTAATTATCATAAACAGCCTACAATAGCACTTTCAAAGTATTGGAAGTAAACCTTGTATTATAATTGAGGTGTTTGGGTACAATACTGAAAATTACAGTAGAAATATATATGATATGTGTGAAGAATAATCTTAAATTTGAATTCTCTACCAATATATCTAAAATTAAACTGATACTGCATCTATATAGAAAATTCTATACCAGTGAATTAAAAACCTTGTGATTAACAATTAAGGCATTAAGTTGAGGAGTAGATTCACTAATCTACTTTTAGTTCTATCTTCCCTATATATTTCTATATTCCCCTTTCTTTCTTTTCGACCCCTATCTCCAAACCTAAGAATGAAAGATAAAGGAAAATGGAGACATCCCTGAGTCTAACCTAGTTTTCTCTCTAAATAATACTAACAATAACTTATAGCCAACTCCTAATGAAAATAAACATCTATCACCCAAGAAAGCAACCCAAAACCTACCCAACCCCCTTAAGGGAAATGGGATGTCATTCTCTAAAGGTTTCTTCTGTCTGATTTGGGACAAATAATAACTTTGTAGGGGCCTAAATAAAATTGGGGAAAATGGTTAAACAAGCAAGGAATTGCATTCGTAGTCCGGTTGAGAAATTCTACGCTTAATTAGAATCCTGTGTAGGACAGTCTGAAATGCTGGACTAATTGGGATTGGAAGCTTTCTTTAAAGCTGTCCTGGGAGTTGTCCTGTTCTGATGAGGCACAGTAACCGAAGCACTTGGTGCTGGAACATGAAGGATGCAGCATGTCAGTGTCCAGCATGCTGAGAGCAATGAATCTTGTCAGTTCTGATCCAGTGTCTGTGTCCAGCTCTTTTGTTCTGCAAACATAAAATTTCTCACAAGCATTATGTAGTCCTAAAATTATGAATGCATAAGGTATGCGCAATGCACAGAACAATTAAGTCTGGTTCTCTGCTCTTTGTACGTGCAGAAAAAAAGACATCTGTAAATCTTCATTCATGCCACATGAAGAATGGCATCTAGTAATAATTCACAGGGATTCTGTAGCCAACAAGAAGCATTGTCTATGCATAGACACTGAATGTGGAATTTTTAATAGTGATGTACAAGGTATGAGTGTTCTTACTGAACAAATCTAACAAGATCCATAGGATTTAAACATCAAAAGGGAGGAGGGAAAAGTGCATCAAACATCAAGGATGAGGTGGCACCAAGGATAGGGTAGCTCAAGCTTTGCTGAGTTTGGGGCCCTAGTCTGGAAGAGGGTGGAGAGAAGTCCGGCTTGTTTTTGGTTCAGGGGATTGTATATGGGAGACTTGATGATAACCTTCAGCCAAGCAAAATGAGCCAGGGAGAGAAAGGCAAACTATACAATCACACAAATATGATAATAAACAAGTTCCAGAATTCCTGGTATCTAAGGGCTGAGATGTAAGTGGGTGGGGAAAGGAGAGATGTGGCCAAACACAAACTCTCTGTTACAGGATGGATACATTTTGAGGGTATACGATATAGTTTAGTGTTCATGGATAGAATGCTATATTGTGAAGTTGAAATTTACCAATTTGCTTCTTAAACCACACTCCTACCACATGTGCACAGAGGTGACCTGTGAGGTAATATATATGTTCACTAACTTGGTCATGGCAATGATTTAATCACGCTGGGTAGCATAACTATACACACTTTTATTAATCAGTTTAACAGAAAATAACTCCCACCTCCACCCCCACTGGGGCTGCAATCTCATCTCCATCACCAAAGCTGCACCTCCCTCTGAAAAGAACTTGCTGCTTGAGCTACCACAGGTGCAAAGACTTGTGCTTCTGAGTGGAATGTGTGTGGCTTGTTAGAGGAGCCACATAGGCAAAGCCATTTCTAACCTTCAGGACCTTTGTACTCATATCAAAATCACCTGTCGTAGAGTCGTTCCATGCGGATTTCCTGAGCTAAAGCAGATGACATGGTGTGAGTTGAGTAAATCTCAGCGTAGACCTTCAAGAAATAGCCCGTATTTTCTCTAGCATCTTGGTTAGTCTTTTTTGTCAACTTGACACAGTTAAAGTCGTCTGGGAAGAGGAACCTCAACTGAGAAAATGTCTCCAGCACACTGTCCTGTAGGAAAGTCGGGGGGGGGGGCGTTTTCTCAATTGATGACTGATGTGGGAAGTCCCCGCCCACTGTGGGTGGTGCCATCTCTGGGTTGTATAAGAGAGCAGGCTGAGCAACAAACCATGGGGAGCTAGTAAGCAGCCTTCTCCCATGACCTCTGCTTCAGTTCCTGCTTCCAGGTAGGTTTGTGCCTTAAGTCCTTTCTCTGACTGTCCTTCATGACATGACAAGGACTTATAAATTGAAATGAACCCTTCCCTCCACAAGTTGCTTTTGGTCGTGGTCATTATTATAGCCATTGAAATATATCTAATAGACCTCATCTTGGAGGGATAGGAAAACCCATGGGCGTGAAACCCATCCATGGAAGGGGGGCAGAGCCCAGGCCCTTCTATTCCAAGTTGAGAAAGGCATTTCTGAGTGCACAGAGGGATGAGGGAAGCATCTGTCTGTGGTTTTAGGCAGCAGAATAAAATATACACAGGCTATTCCAATTACACTGTGCCCAGTGTGCTACCACGGGCTGGAAATTATGCACAAACTAGTCAGAATGACCTTCCACTTTGCATCCTCAGCGCTGTGCTCAGACCTCACTATTAGTGTCTCTCACACACTGGGAGTGCTTTATTTTCTCAATCACTGCCTGTTGGTCTCTGAGCTCAGGATCATAACATATGGTATTTTTAGCTCCCAACACAGTGCCCAACATAATGTTGGCAGTCAATCAGAACTCCGTGGATTGATTTGTCTAATTTGAATGCTCCAGGAAATTTGGAAAATACATGATTGAGATCCTGATATTTACTTTGGGAGAAGATAATATTTAGAAATTGATCAGTCTTTGCTAATCGTGCAAAACAGGCCCTTCCTTTGAAATCTGATTTCGATACACCGTCCCTCAGGGAGATCCTATTAGCATATGACATTTCATTGCTGTGTGTCAGCCTTTCCCCAATTATGCCTCTGTGCTAGCAAATCCATTTATGTTTCTTTCCAAATAGAAGGCTCCATGCTCAAAGCATTGTTTCTGTGTGGGGAAGATCAAACTGTCCTCTAGTGAAAGGTGATTGCCAGACTGAACAAAAGTGTAAGACATTCGTGGTGGCTAATTTCATGTTAACTTGACACAGGCTGGAGTCATCAGAGAGGCGAGAGTCCCAGCTGAGAAAATGCCTCCACAAAAATGGGGCTGTAGGCAAGCCTGTAGAGCATTTTCTTCATTAGTGACTTATGTGGGAGAGCCCAGCCCATTGTAGGTGGTGCCACCCCTGGGCTGATGGGCCTGCATTCTATAAGATAGCAGGATGAGCCAGCTAGAAGTAACAAGCCAGTAAGCAGCACCCCTCCACCTCCTTTGCACCAATTCCTGCCTCAAAGTTCCTGCCCTGTTTGAATTCCTGTCCTGACCACCTTCAGTGATAGACTGTGGATGTCGAAGCATAAGACAAATAAACCCTTTCCTCCCCAACTCACTTTGGTCATGGTGTTTCATCATAGCAATAGTGACCCTAAATAAGACAGATAGTGTAGCCCATTGTTAATTTATAGTATTCAGCCCATTAAACCTTCTCAGAACTGTGCAGTGTGAAATGATACAGGTGACTGTGCCCACTGTGCAGATGAGAAAACTGAGCCTCATGTAAGTGAATGACTGGCTGACTACTGAACTAGAACAAATCCTGTGAGTCCAAATGAGAGGTTCCTTCATATCCCTTGGCAACATTAGGGAATAACCCGGCTCTTCTAGGCATTTTCACTCCTTGGATGCCCTTGTCAGTATGCTTTGCTGCCTTTATTTTTCTGACTCATGGAAACCCTCATTAATACAGCCTCACCATTATTCTTCTGAATGTGCGGTGTCAATTGGCTTGAATATAGCTGAAATAATTGGACTGTGGGGGGTTCCAGGCTGGGAGTTTATTGTTAAGTCAGCTGTCACCAGCTCTTCATCAACTGGAGGGAAATCAGCCATACAAAGAACTGTCCCTCCCCCTCCCCTGTCCTGTGCAGCGTCAGCATGTTAACAGGTGGTCTTAAGGAATACCGATTCTGTCCCCTGGATTCCCAAGAACGAGAAACGTCTTCTGGGTCAGCACAACCATGGACTTGTTTGATCTCTGTGTTGCAGCCAAGGCTGCTATTCTTTGCTCAGCCTAAGCCATCTGTGAGGATTAATCTTAATAAGGTCTAGAATCTCCCAAGAGTCCAACCTCTTACTCTATTTGTGAGGAATTTTCCAGATTGGCTTCTTTGAGATGGGAAGACCCATTGTGGTGGTCTGAAAAAAAATGGCCCCTCTAAGCTCATAGAGAGTGGCACTGTTAGGAAGTGTGGCCTTGTTGGAGTAGGTATAGCCTTATTGGAGGAAGTGTGCCACTTGGGGGTGTCTCAGATGCTCAAGCTAGGCCCAGTGTGGCTCACTTCCTCTTTGCCCTGTCTATCAATCCAGATGTAGAACTCTCAGCTCCCTCTCCAGCACCCTGTGTGCCTGTGTGTTGCCATGCTACCTTCCATGATGATAATGGACTAAGCCTCTGTCTGTGCTTTAAGCCAGCCCCAACTAAATGTTTTCCTCATAAGAGTTGCCATGACCATGGTGTCTCTTCACGGCAATGAAACTGTAACTAAGGCACCCATCTCGAAGGAGAGTGGCACAATCCATGGGCTGAGGTTCTGGACTGAATGAAGAGGAGACAGAAAACTGTATCCATGTTCCCATGTTTCATGATTACCATGGGGTCAGCTGCCTCAAGCTTTTGATGTCCTGTCTTCCTGACATAATAGACTCAAAGGGTGAGCCTCCCCCAACCCTTCCTTGATTAAGTTGCTTGTATTAGGTATTTGTCAAAAACGTTAGAAAAATAACTAATGTATGTTTATTATAAGAGGCCCATGTTTCCAAAATCATTACTGAAAGAAAATACATTGATTGCATTGTTCGTTCATTCATTCATTCATTCATTCATTCATTCAACCAGTCTTCATTGTTTCTGTGCTTGGTAGCAGGGACCTGCCACTGCTTGTGGATAGAAAGGTAAATGAGGATTTCTGTCTGATTAGGTCAAGTTTACAGATAATACACAGAGGTACACACTAGATTGTAGGGATTTTTAAAATCCAGGGAGCCCTGACAGCCTGGGATGGGGTGGAGTCAGATGGTTATCTTCCAACTGAGTCCATGGAACTAAGTGTGAAAGACCTGGCTGGCCAGTAGGGGGCCACCAGGCTCTTAATGAGCCAGATTTAGAACCCGGGTTTTCATAGTTCCTGAGGATTTTAGAATCCTTTACACCTTCCTAGGGGGCTAGCAGAAATCCTTGTGTGAATAAGAACTTGAGGCAGGGGTTTTGGGTCTGAAGAAAGACTTGTGGCTACAGTCTCTACAGGCCCTGTGGGATACTGAGGAACATTTAGCAGAGTATGACATGGGAGAAATTCTAATCTGTGCAGCTATGCAGTCATAGAAAGCAGGATTTGGAGTGAGGCATAGACACTTGTGTCCAAGGAAACATTCTAGGCAAGTAGAGAGAGTAGGACCAAGAGCCAGATCACCAGATGTGCCAGAGCCTAAGACACAAGGATGTCCAGGCCTGATTTTTGCTGCCCACGGATTCTGTGGTCTTGAACACAATATGGCACTTGTTTTTAACATTCTATCTGTCTGTCTGTCTGTCTATCTATCTATCTATCTGTTTATCTATTTATTTATTTATATCAATGTAGCCCGGTGATTCCTTTATAACTGTCCTCGCATAGCACTGAGATCAACCCGTTACAAAATGAGGATGGAAGATGTGCGTATAGCAGGGCACTGAAAGGTTGGATTGACTATCATTACTTAAAGTGGAGGTTGGCAGGCTAGGGCCTGGAGACTAAATGCAGCTGTTGCCTGCTTTCTTAAATCCACAGCCATACTCCTGGTATGTGCATTGCCCATAGCTGCTGTCCTTCTGCAGTGATGGAACTGGTACGGCACCAGAGACTCCACAGCCCTTCACAGCTGAAATACTTGTTATGCAGCCTTTTATGGATGAAGTTTGCTTTCTGGTTTAAGTCATGGACTGTGCCATGTTTAATTATTATATGGTGAAGGAAGATTCCAGAATATTCTTCATTAGGATCAACCCCTGCAGGGCTCCCTCTTTTAGCCATGGATTGGGAGGATCTCTTAAAAGAAAGGACCCCATGGCTTTGCAGCCCTGCCAAACTCTTCTCCTGTGCAGAGTTCCCAAGGACCTCCAGTCTGGGTCTTGCTTCTTCAGAAGGAATGCAAACAGGCGCATAGCCATGGGGCTTGCTTTGAAGCACTCAGACATTTTGCTCCCTTTTTTCTCTCTTCTTAGCTGGTAGTAATTTTAACCTCATTGTTGGTCATTTCACTCATTTCCCAATTTCCTGGAGTAATTTTGTTTCTCGCAGCAATTTTCTTCTCTCTATTCCAATTAACAACCTGTGTAATAATAAATGGAAACTAAACCAAATTATGGTCATTACTGCCCCAGTTTTCATCTCCAGCCAGCAATGACATTGTCATTTCTTTGGTTCAAATCTCTTGGCATTTTCTAGCCTCCAAGGATAGCAATTACACATTTATAGTCAGAAAAGAGCAGAGGGGAAACCCGCCTCCCAGGTTTGCCTCTTACCCCGCCGTTCCTCTTTCCTACAAAGGAAACCAATTTGGACTAAGTTTTTATGTGAAGCTTCCAGCAGTCCTTAGCTCCAGAAATATCAGGAAGATTTAGACGTGGTACGTGCTATTAAATATTGTCTGTGTTTAAAGCAAACAGTGAAACGTGAAGCCCAGGCACAAATCACCTTTATTTCTCACCTCATTTTCACTCACTAAAATAAAGCCTGCTCCCAAGCCAGTGGTGGAATGCACTCTGGAGCGGAAAGATGCCCTTACTGTCCATATCTATTTATAGTAGACGTGGTGGCGGGAGGTGGTGGTGGGAGGAAAGAGATTTGGTGCTGTCAGAGCCCATGAAAGTGAGACTCTCTGTGTGCACATGCATGTATGCACGTGTGTGTGTGTGTGTGTGTGTGTGTGTGAGAGAGAGAGAGAGAGAGAGAGAG
Source organism: Acomys minous (assembly GCF_964271855.1). Taxonomy (NCBI): domain Eukaryota; kingdom Metazoa; phylum Chordata; class Mammalia; order Rodentia; family Muridae; genus Acomys; species Acomys minous. The sequence goes on along the minus strand of NC_140489.1, from coordinate 92,207,866 downwards.
AGAGAGAGAGAGAGAGAGAGAGAGAGAGAGAGAGAGAGAGAGAGAGCGCTCAGCCCAGATATGCCTGCACTGTTACTGAGTCACTTAGGAACTTCCACTGAACAACTGGAGACAGGGGAAGGGGTCTTCCTCCTCTGCTCAGGACTTATTTGTTCTTCATCCCTGTGTGGGGTCAGAGCAACCTACCCACTCTGGGTTTCCCTGCTGCATGTGGTCAGGTAGGCTGTCTCAGCCTTTGCCTGGCTTTACCCACTGAGGTGCACTAAGCCCTTCAGTCTGGATCGGTTCTCTTTCTAACAGCTGCTATCTCCCCAAGGGACTGGCTGTTTCCACGGCATCCCACTGGCCCTATCACTGGTTTTTGTTGTGAAATCATGTCTGTGGGAAAAGCCAAGGATGCAGGAATGAGTGTGCTAGCGCCAAATGTTTCAGTGGCCCAGTCTTTGTCAAGATCGGTGTCCTGTTTATGGCACCTCGCCTCATTCTCTCTGAAGATGGGACCTAGATGTCCCCAATTACACCTGCTCACTTCCTAAGTCCCACCACCTCCCACCATGAGAATTAGCCTCTCCTTTATTTCCCCATTCACATCTCTCTTTGCTAGCCAATCCTGACCGTCCCTCAGGTGGGCCAGCTGTCCAATGGCATGGGATCTGCTCTCTGCTTGGAGACCATAGGTGGCTCAGTTAGGCCCATTCAGAGGGCTGAGAATCCTGGAATAAGGAGCCTGGCCTTATGCAAGGGGAAACTCCTGCCAGAGAATTTTGGGTAGGCGTTGCCAAAGCAAGGTCAGGCTTTGGACCATGTAATCTGACAGTGCTGTGGAAGTTAGATCCCAGAAACAGTAAAAGCAAACAAGGAAGTGAGTTAGGCTTTAGACATAGTACCACCTCGAGTTTAGTCTTCAGCTCAGTAGGTAGGTACCACCTAACCCACCACAGGGCTTAGACATCATGGGGAGGGGGGGGGATGCTTCAGTCTACTGTCAAAGGGTGATTGATGGAAGCTGCAATGCTGGGATCACAGAAGCCCAAGGATGGGTTTCAGCTCTCTAGCTGAGGCCTGCCTGATGAGTCACCAGTGCTAAGCCTTTCTATCACCCAGTTCAGTGATTCTCAACCTTTCTAATGCTATGACCCTGTAATACAGTCCCTCAAGTTTGGTGAACCCCTACAATAAAGTTACTTTCATTACTACTTCATAAATATAATTTTGCTACTGTTATAAATTGTAATGTAAACGTCTGTATTCTCCTATGGTTTTAGGTGACCCTTGGGGAAAGCACCATTCGAGCCTCTTAATGGGGTCATGACCCACAGGTTGAGAACCTCTGACCTAAGCAGTAGTACAAAATCACCCCAGGTGGTTTTCCAGTCAGATTCCATCGACTTCCTTCACCAGAGCACTGGATGCTTGTCCCCCATTCTCAGCGACAGGGATGAGTCATGTATGTCCAATTCCATACACACATGCCTAAAACTCCTGGAGACCCTGTGGGAACCAGAGGGCCCTCCCCCACTATGAATCATTTTAACCTCTGAGTGACCAAGGGATAATCATTGGAACATTTGAGCCTCTTTTCCCACCCATACCAACATGTCCTTGTTGGATGATGACAAGAATCCGATGAGATGCGTTTCATGCTTTACCACAGCACAGTCCAGGCTGGCAATAAGTGTGACCACATAGCACAGGGCACAGGGTGGAGGTGGGGCAGTTGAGAGCAAGAGGGCTCTCCATTGCCTACCAGCGTCCTCCTCCCTGCAGGAACTCCATGCCCCATGAGACTTCTGGGAACAGTTGAGTGGAGTCAGTAGAGGCTAATCCCTTCCTCATTCCACCATTGTGTCTGCCTTCCTCTTCTGTCCCTGGATCTGCCTTTTCCTACTGAGACGGAGAAGATGGATTGCCCTCTTGAAGACTCATCAGTCACTTCACCACCCTCCTGACCTGTGACAAGATTTAAGCTGTCACCTAATTTGCTTCCCATTAAGTGCAGGCACCTCTTCACCCTTCACCTTTGGCAGAGCTTGGGGTAGGAATGAGGAAAGAAGTCAGGAGCCAGGGAATCACCAGCTTTCAGGGATGCCCTGTGAGAGTTCCTGCCCTCTAGCGGCTATGCAGAGATTCTCAACCTGGGGTCAAACGACCCGGCACAGGAGCTGCCTAAGGGAAAACACAGGTATTATATTACAGTTCACAACAGTAGAAAAATTGGTTACGAAGTAGCAATGAAAATAATTTTATGATTGGGGGTCACCACAGCATAAAGACCTGCACTGAAGGATCACAGCGTTAGGAAGGTTGAGAGCCACCAAACTAATTAGACTTACTTGGGGCAGGGCCTGGGTTACTCTACCGACCACCACTCAGAAAAGGCCATTTGGCTAAGAGAGCTGAGGAGAGTCCTCTGGGAGTCACTGGACCTGTGAAGTCCTAGCTTCCTGGAAATCTTTCTGTCCGGTTCCCTTGAAATGCTTATCTGAAAGATCCTGGCCTGTGCACAGACTATCGAGCAGTCTTCACTCCCCACCCGCTGGGCTCCTGGGATAGGATTCGAAGTAATCAGCCTTTGCATTTCCAGAAGCCCTAAATCCTCTTTGACCTGCAGAGATTAGCCTGTGAAAAATTGCCTGTAACTATTTCTTCCAGTTCTTTCCTGGCTCACTCATTTCTGTGGGGATGCTGGACCACATGTTCTGGGATGACTGCTCCTGAGAGGCTGCTAGTCTGGGCAGCAGAGGACTGGCCTCAGTAGTTACCTCCCCTTGTTTACTCGGCCCCAATTGTAGTGGCTAGGAAAACATTATCCTTGTGATGGACGTGGCCTCAGAAGATTATACCATGATTTCTATTTACAGATTAGGAAACAAAATTTCTCCCTAAAATTTAAAACGTTATTGGAGTGTGTGTGTGTGTGTGTGTGTGTGTGTGTGTGTGTGTGTGTGTGATGCATACACACATGGGGGCAAGTGCCTTTACCTACTCAGCCATCTCAGCATCCCAGGAAACCAAATCTCAAGCTTAAGTAAGTGACTTATGAAAGATATTTGTCCAATAAGAGCCAGAAGCTGTGAGAAAATTTAGGTCTTCTTGCTCCCGTGCTGCCTGTAGTGACAGAGATTAGTTGTTGCTACAGATGTGTAGTTCTAGGGTATTTCATAGAAGCAGGATTGTTTGTAGAGCCAGAGTAGAGCAGTTTACCATGAGATCCAAGAAATCGAGCTGCAAAGTGAGTCCTCAGCACTTGTTCACAGGACCTGGTCTTTCTGTTGACTTTGCCTAAGTAAGCTGTGAGCTCCTACACGTACAGCTGGGGAAGAGCTGGCCTCTTTCCAATCTCACATCCTCATCTTCTTCTCAGGCCAGGCAGTTGGTATGGTTGTGGACCTTCTGAGACTAGCCATGAAGACTTCACATGGAGACCCTTGCTTGGTTGCAACGGGGTGTTGCAGCATGGTCTTTATCAGCTTGGTGGGTGTCATTCAGTTACCACCTGATTGTCTGAGATCGGAAGGAGTTTCAGGAACTCTGTATGGTGGTTTGCATTAGAATGGCTCACAGAAACTCCTATTTTTGAAGCTTGGTCTTCAGTTGGTGGAATTGTTTGAGAAGGATTATGAGGTGTAGCCTTGTTGGAGGAGGTGTGTCTCTGGAGGTAGGCTTTGAGGTTTCAAAAGCCCATGTCATTCCCAGTCTCAGTCTCTCTCTTTCTCTGTCTCTTTCTCTCTCTGTCTCTCTCTCTGCCTTGTGGTTGTGGATCAAGATGTAATTGTTCACTTACTACTCCAGTGCCATGCCCGCCTACCTGTTGCCATGTTCCCCATAGACTCTAACCTTCTGGAAACATAAGTCTTTCTCTTATTTATTTTTAAATTGCTAGGTTACTATGAAAAGACACTATGAACATGGTAACTTATAGAATAAAAGATTTATTGGAGGCTTTCTTCTTGATTTGCAAGCATAGGGCAAGTAGGTAGAAACAGTGAGAGAGCAAAAGAGAAAAAGAAACTGGAAATGGCATGGGCTTTTGAAACATCAAAGCATGACCCCAGTGACATACATCTTCTAGAAAGGCTGCTTCTATCCTTCCCAACCAGTCCTAACAAGTAGGGACCAAGTATTCAAATGTATGAACCTTTGGGGAATTGTTCTCATTGAAACCACCACAGACCAGAAATTAAAGGCTTTGGTCATGGCAATAGAAAATTAACTAAGACACCCATTCTCTGTTTCCTGTGTTGACCCAGATGCAGCTAGATTACCAAGGCCTTTGGCCAGAGGTCACACAGCATGATAAGGAGTCTCAGAGCATGAGACGTCAAGAGTCAATGTGTGGTACATGAGAGATGACAATGAAATGCACAGCGGCTGAGCTAGTCTGGGGTGATGTCTTCCAATCCTGAGCAATTCATGGTACGAATGAGGTACTTGCTCTCAGCTGATAGATAGGTGGAGTTCTCTTCACTTAAGAAAATAGCCAATGCCATTCACCTACCACTCTAAACTGTTTGCTTTATACCTGTTTGTCACACTTGTGTGGCTTTCTGAGAACTATGCGAACTGGGACATTTCTGAACCTTATGTTACTGTGTGGTATCCAAGCCAAAGTTGGACCCAAGCCACAGTTCATGGAGGGCTCTTAGGCTAACAGTTACCCAAGTTGCAGGTGCATCTGACTGCAGATCCACATGGCTTTACTGTCACAAATCCCACCACTTCAAACCAAGTTTTCATCATCCCTACAGAAGAAAGGCAGAAATAATTGTTTTTTGTTTGTACATAAACAAGTCTAACAAGTCATCGTCATGCCTAAAGATGATCAAAGTGTGAACAGCCACACAGAGTAGAGGGAAGATGATGGTGTTTGAAGTAGATAATCATAGACAAGAGGGCTGCTTTGTTCTCTAGATTTTTCTGACATTCACTGTGTCTATCTGTTTTAGATGCTTTATTCCAAATTCCACATAATAATCCACCTGATGTTAGTAGAAGGTCCATTGAGAGGTAAAACTTTCAGGGTTTTAGATAAACTACCAATCTTTGGCCAGAGAGCCAGTAAATAAACAGTAGAATTCCCTGAACATGCTTTCAAGGGTGGAGACATGGTAGAGATGGGAAGATGTAGAAAAGGGTGAGCGTTGAACTTCTTGTGCCTAGAAATGTCTTGTTCTGTCTTCTGAGCGTCCTTAAATGAAACACCAGAACAGAGACCAGGGACTGCTGTTTGTTTTTTATTGATTGATTGATTGATATGTCTTTATATTGAGAATGTCACTAAGTTGCCAGTCTGATCCTGTACTTGCCCTACAGCCAAGGCATTCTTCCCCAGCTTCCCACGTAGCTAAGATTACAAGCCTATCCCACCAGGCCTTAATAAGGACTTTAAGGTTATCGAAGGAAGAAGAGGCTACATTTTCATAGCTTGTTCTCCTTCTGTGATGAACACCATGTCTCAAAGCAACTTGGAGAGCAGAGGGTTTATTTTACTTACACTTTCACATCACAATGGGCTTACATCTAGTTGACAAAACTGCCTGTACTCAAGATTAGCAGAGAACATCTCATAAGGTCGATTATGTGTGAGGAGCACTCAGGAGGCATTTCTTCATGCGTTACAGAGAAATATTGGCATTAGTGTCATTTGGTGTTGATAGTTGGAACATCGGGTTGATTAACTGTGCTTCTTTCCCATGACCCCACCCATGAGCCGATCCCATTCCCTTCCCTGAGTCTTTTTTCTTCTTTCCTTGTATTCCCAGCCTGTAGGCATCTTCAGGAAGTATTCCAATCATCTTTGTGCTCAGGCCTCCTCGTGGCCAGTTGGCAGCTTCTACATCAGCCAGCTGTGCGTTCTTGAGTAACTCATTAGCCCGCTGTGATTCAGGGATCTATGTTTTCTTTTCTTTTTTAAAAATGTATTTTATTAATTTATTCATATTACATCTCAATGGTTATCCCATCCCTTGTATCCTCCCATTCCTCCCTCCTATTTTCCCCTTACTCCCCTCCCCTAGGACTGACAGAGGGGGACCTCCTCCCCCTGTTTATGCTCCTAGGGTATCAAGTCTCTTCTTGGTAGCCTGCTGCCTTCCTCTGAGTGTCGCCAGGCCTCCCCATGCAGGTTCTATGTTTTCAAGTCAAGGTTGGCAGTGTCAATAGGAACCTTGCCCTGTCTACCTAAAATGCTGTTTTGGTTTCCCGAGTGTAAGAGAGGAGAGAGGGTTTGGTGAGCTGTGTGTTGGTAACCAGCTGTCACTCTGCTTTCTCCCTTGTGCTTCAGATCCTCCCTTGTGCCTGGAGTAGGTGTGGTGTTAATGATTTTGAGACTCCTTGTAGCTCTCTGTGTGGGGAAGGCATGCCATCAAGATCTAGTGAACAGGGGCTCCATTTCTGGAGTCAGACTTGGGCTGCCAAAGTCAACAGTCCTATTGGTTGTACGACCTTGAGGAGCTACTTAATCTTTCAGGGCTCCAGTCTCTCCATTACAGTGAGGGAAGGAAAAATGAATGTTTGAGAAAGCAGTTCACGGAATTAATGAGGCCATGAATATAACGTGACTAATATACCTCCTGGTGTTATCACTCAGTAAATGTCTCTGTCCTTGCATTGTATTTGGAAGTTCTGATAAAAAAAAATCACCTGGTATTTGCCTCATTTTAGTGACACTATTAGGTACTAAAGGATGTAAGAATAAATGAGTCTCAAGGTCAATGGCAATTAAAAAATGAGAATTAAAATAAGTTATTAAAATATAGCATATCAGAAAAATATCAACACTGTGAATTCTTTCAAAGGGTAATGGGGTTGCCTTTCTTATTGTTAGTGGGAACACAAGTTGGATATTTGGAGGGAAAGTTCATAATTTCTTTCTTTAAATCTTCTTTTTGGAATTTTGAGAAATAACCTTCCTAAGTAGCCTACACAGTCCTCTAGTCACCATCTTCCTGCCTCAGAGTCCTATGTGCTAGTATTACATGTGTTGCCTATAATTTCTACTTGAATTTAAAATGTGAATGCACTTTGAATCTAGCAGTCCCACTCTCAGTATCTGCCCTAAGGAAAACATTTGCATATGCAAATTCTGAGACATTTACAGAAGTTTCCATTGCAGTATTGCTTATGAATAAAACACTGGAAAGATAAACCCTAAATATTTATCAGCAAGCTGGGGCAATACATGGCCCAATTATACTATGAAAGACCATGAATCAATTAAAATGAAGGGATATCTGTGATTACTGACATGAGATCTCACAATAATTGTATTAAGCATAGAAATAAAATATTGTATGTAACATTTATAATCCTCCCAAAAAGAAAAAAAAAAGGACAAATCCTCTTGATTTTGGGTTTCTAAGTGAAACAGAGAGAAAAGCTCGATGAATACTGTGAAACTGACAACATTTTCCCCCGAGGAGTGACTGGAGTTGCAGAGGTCAAGGGGGCTTTTAAAGTACTTTCTTACCATTGCCTTAACTTTTAACAAATTCTTACATTCATATATTATTTGAGTAATAGTAAAATAATGATAAATAAGTAAGCTCTCAGGAATTCTGCTGTAATTATCAATGTGACTAGAGCAAGGATTTGTATCTTGAAGCTGTTTTGACATTCTTTTTTTAAATTTAATTTTATTAATTTATTCATATTACATCTCAATGGCTATCCCCTCCCTTGTATCCTTCCATTCCTCCCTCCCTCCCATTTTCCCCTTACTCTCCTCCCCTATGACTGTGACTGAGGGGGCCTTCCTCCCCCTTTATATGCTCATAGGGTATCAAGTTTCTTCTTGATAGCTTGCTATCCTTCCTCTGAGTGCCACGAGGTCTCCCCATTGAGGGGACATGGTCAAATATGAGGCACCAGAGTACGTGTGAAAGTCAGACCCCACTCTCCACTCAACTGTGGAGAATGTCCTGTCCATCGGCGAGATCTGAGTAGGGGTTTGAAGTGTACCGCCTGTATTGTCCTTGGCTGGTGCCATAGTTTGAGCGGGACCCCTGGGCCCAAGTCTGCCTGTCATAATTTTCTTCTTGTAGATTTCTAGGATCCTCTGGATCCTTCAACTTTGCCATTCTCCCATGCTTCTCCCATCTAGAGTCCCAATAGGATATTCTCCCCTCTGTCCCAGTTTCCTGGTTAGTGAAGACTTTCATGGGACATGCCTCTTGGGCTAGTATGCAGATATAAGTGAGTATATACCATTTAACTCTTTCTGCTTCTGGGTTAACTCACTCATTATGATCATTTCTAGTTCAGTCCATTTGTCCACAAATTTTGGGAACACCTTGTTTTTAATAGCTGAGTAGTATTCCATAGTGTAAATGTACCACAGTTTCTTTATCCATTCTTCTACTGAGGAACACTTAGGCTGTTTCCATGTTCTGGCTATTATGAATAAGGCTGCTATGAACATGGTTGAGCAAATTTTCTTGTTGTGTGCTGGATCATCTTCTGGGTGTATTCCAAGGAGTGGAATAGCTGCGTCTTGCAGAAGCCCTATTCCCAGTTTTCTGAGATAACACCAGATAGATTTCCAAAGTGGCTGTACTAGTTTGCATTCCCACCAGCAATGAAGGAGTGTTCCTCTCTCTCTACATCCTTGCCAGCATGTGGTGTCACTTGAATTTTTGATCTTAGCCATTCTAATGGGTATAAGATGGAATCTCAGAGTTGTTTTGATTTGCATTTTCCTGATGACTAAGGCGGTTGAGCATTTCTTTAAGTGTTTCTCAGCCATTTGATATTCCTCTGTTGAGAATTCTCTGTTTAGTTCCCAGCCCCATTTCTCAATTGGGTTATTTGGTTTGGTGGTGTTTAATTTCTTGAGTTCTTTATATATTTTGGATATTAGACCTTTGTCAGATGTAGGGTTGGTGAAGATCTTTTCCCAGTCTGTAGGCTGTTGTTTTGTTCTGTTGACAGTGTCTCCTGCCTTACAGAAGCGTCTCAGCCTCATGAGGTCCCATTTATTAATTGTTGACATTAAGGCCTGTGTGTTAGTGTTCTGTTCAGGAAGTTGTCTCCTGTGCCAATGTGTTCCAGCCTCTGTTTTGACATTCTGCAGTGGAACTTTTTCTCCTTCACTTGTTATGGTTTGCAGAAGTTCGTGCTGCTGTAACAAAGTGCCAGGGACTGAGTAGCTTATAAACAACAGGGATTTAGTTCCCAGGAGGTTGGAAGTTTAAGATTAAGGTGCTAATATGCTTGGGTTCTCCTGAGAGTTCTCTTTAGGGTTCAGAGTTCCAACTCATGGTGAATGAGACAAGAGAACGAAGCTTCTCTCGTTGCTTCCTATAAAGATTCTAGTTTCGTTTTCAGGCTCCTTTGCCATGAACTAAATGGCTCCCAAGGCTCTACCTTCAAACATGATCATATTCAAGGTTAGAAGTTAACATACATAATTGGGGGCATCTCACTCCCAGCCCAACAGATTCATGTCCCCCTTGCACCCAAAACATATCCATTCTGTCCCAACAGTTCTGAAAAATCTTACTCTCTTCCCCTATCAACTCTGAAACCTAACATTCAAATTCTTATTTAAATACCACCTCCATCAGTTAACGGTGAGACTCAAAGTACAATCAATCCAGAGGTCAAATTGCTCTTTGACTGTGAATCTGCCAAAGCAAACTGACAGTGTGCTTCCCACAGGCAATGGTGGGATAGAGGTGTGATAGGCATTTTTCAATCCAAAAGTAGAAATGGACAAGTAGGAAGTAGGAAGCAGCCATTACTCCCAAGTCAGCCTAACCCTTACCAGGGCAGAGCCAGTAAACTTTGTGTTTTAGAAACAATTATCTTCAGATTAGAATTGAACCATCAGGTCCACTGAGGCAATCCACCCACCAAAGCTCTGGCAAGCAGAAGTCCAGTGCCTAGGATTTAGCTGGGTAGTGTGGAGTCCCCAAGATTTTGGGCAGCCTGGTGTCTGTGACTTTGGGTAGAGGCTGATCTGTTACAAGTGGTATGATGGCTTCCCACCGCCTACTGATCAAAGGGGGGCAGCTCTGATGCCCTCTAAGCTGCCTCTAAAAATTCTTCCCATCTGGAAGAACAGTTTTTTCGTAGATGAAGGAGATCTGTGCTGTCTGACATGAAAGCTTTTCTGTAGTTCTCTTCTTCAAGCCCTTCAATTTAAACTTGAAAAGGTCCTGATGGAGTACATGATGAAGAACGTGGTCCCACCCAAGAGACTCTTCTTGACAAATGTTCTCCAAGCCATAGGCTTATCACTGTCAACCACACCTTTTCACATTTTCCTATATGGATAGGCTGAGAATTTCCCAAATATTAAAGTCTAGCTCCTTTCAGTTAGAAATTCTGTCTTCAGGTTACTTTTCTTGATTTTATTATAAGCAAAAAGGAAAAGCCAGGCCCATTATTGCAATATTACCAGTATTCAGAGGACTCACACAGCCCAAAGTTGCCATGTTTCTTGCGTCTCTGCATTGAGGCTGGCACATTGGCGATTAGACTGGTGAGATGACTTTGTCTAACGACCTACAGACTGTCTGTCAATCCAAGTACAATGCTTAAGTTGCATCAGGGTTGAGAAGCCATTACTTCAACCAAGCTAGAGGTGTAAGTCAGCAGCTGAGCTCTCAGACCATATCCTCAGGGTACTGGGCTCCCTATTCTGAGAGTCAAATGCTGTCTTTGGAAGCATAAGTCCCACAATGAAAGTATGGTAGCATCAGTGAGAAACACTTTTTGGGGGGCTGCAGGGATTACTCAGTAGTTAAGAGCACTGGCTTCTCTTTCAGAGGACCATGGTTCGATTTCTAGGACCCACATTGTGGCTAACACCCAACTGTCACTACAATTCTGGGAGGGGGTGTGTCCTGGAGCCGTCTGACCCCTCCCCCCATTTTGGCCTCTGATAGTACCAGGCACATACATAGTGTACATACATGAAGGCAAAACACTCAATACACCTAAAGATAATAAAATAAAAATAGAAATAATCACTCAGCATGAGGAATTGTACTAAAGGGTTGCAGCATTAGGAAGGTTGAGAACCACTGCTCTAGAGGAACAGAATCAAGAGAACAAAGACCTATCTATCTATGTATCTATGTATCTATGTATCTATGTATCTATGTATCTATGTATCTATGTATCTATGTATCTATGTATCTATGTATCTATCTATCTATCTATCTATCTATCTATCTATCTACCTATCTACCTATCTATCCATCTATCTATCCATGCATCCTACTATCTTGTCTGCCTGTCTGTCTATCTCTATTAAAAGTGGTTTAGTAAATAATCTTATGCAATGTGGTCAAAACAATCTAACAACAGGTGCTGGTGGTCTACCTGAGGGGCCGACAAAGCTTTGTTCTTGAGGCCAGGTGCCTTGGCAGTCCTAATCTAGAGCATTTCTGGAGAGCCATTTATTCTCACTCCAGTATAAGACTAGAAAAGCTGGTTACAGCATCAGCAAGAGAGTCTGCATACTGAACTGCCATATGTTATAGGAAACTGAACTCTGATCCTCTGGAAGAGTAGCCTGCATTCATAACCATTGAGCCAGCTCTCCTGCCATGAAACATAATTTGTAACAAAAGGTTTCCAGCTATGCTTAGAGAAGAAAGCATTTCCCGAGAATCATCATTTCTTTTACTAGCAAGGCTGCTGCAGAGTCCCTCCCTCCTCCTCCTCACTCTACACTCCCCCCACCCCACCTTGTGTATCCTCTTTAAACTATCTGTTACTGAAGGTGCAGGACAGTTTTGCCACAGCCCTCTCTTGTCTCAAGTCGTGGCTCTGAGCCCATGAACTCTCGTTCCCTCACAATGGGAGGAGAGCACATCATAGCTGGGACTGAGCCTTCAGGGTAGACGCTAGGCTCATTCTTTTGGTCTGTTTTCAGTTTTCTTTGACTCTGAACTTGTGTTTTGCTGTTGTCACCTGCCTCAGGTTGGTGACCCTCCAAAAATCCTGTATACTCTACAGTCTATGCATGGAGTTTATCCAGTGGAATAAATTCTATGTACATCTTAGAGGGAAAAAAGTATGTTTAAAAAGATCAATTTCCAAATTCTCCCACAGGATGGTTTTTCTGGAGACAATAGACAGCTGCTTAAATTAATTAAGAGCAAAAACCGCACAAGGATGAGTCTGTTCCCTGTTGGGCCTTGGAGTCTGGGAGGCAAAATTATTTTTTCCATGCTAAAAAGGTTCCTTTTCAGAAGACTAAATTACTAACTTTTAAAAAGAAAGGATCCCTTTGAGCAATGTCATCCTTGAACCTTTAACTCTCACTTGAGAGAAGAGTGAACAGTTTAGACTTGTGAGTCAGCACCACGGGCACCTGACGTTCCCATTCTCCTGTCTCTATTTGCTAGAACACTCTGGTTGGCATCATGCAGTCTGCCAGGTGGTTGGTGACAACCTGACCGGAAGACAGATCTGGGCTTTGCCCAATCCCCTCCATCCCTAACTCTGTGTGTGGAGTTGGTAGATTGCTGGCCTCTCCAGTCTTCATCTGACGTGTACAAAATTGTAGAGCAAACAGGACGGTGGCTCGTTCCCTGCCCTCAGTGTGCCATTCCTTCCCGAATGGCGCCTCCCTCATTCTTGTCCTGCTTCTGTACTGCCTCCACTGTCTGTTCCCCACACCTCAGAGCTACATTTTGTCATAATCCATCAGCAGAATGCATAGGTACAAAAAGCCAGAATCATCTCGATGATGACATCTACTCCCTGACTCCCTGCCACACACACATCATGCCTCTATACACTGGGGAATTGGTTTTGAGGTCTAACAATGGGCTCCTTGAGATTATTTTCTCCCTGTCTCCAGAGTTTGCTGAAATTGCCCTAGTTCATCTTGTGCATTTTCTCTCTCTCACTTACCCTCTTTTAGCCTTCTTAGCCTAAGTTCATCTTTTCTTCTGTTGCTGATAAGCTTTATCTATACAGTAAGGAGAATGAAGGTGAGCCCGTTCGAAGGCAGAGGTCTAAAATCAGGTGACCATTTACAACTCACTTTGCTAAAGGATTTACCATGGTTCTATGGGTGGTCACGCTTTTAGTAGAACATGTTTATAATTTCCCACCTATTGGAACTTGCTTCCACAGGCCAGACTTAGCCGTCTTCAGAGATCTCTACAACCTTTAAGAGAAATATTTAGACCGTCAGTTCTTTATTATGAATACTTTGTGGAGCTGAGGAAAGAGCAACAAACATTCATTTCCTTATCCAGGGGTTGTGTCCCGAGCATGCACTTTATACCAGGCTCTGGGTGTTGGATTCAAACTAGACCACATCGAATCTCCCAGAAACCCGAGACTCATAAGGGAATCAATTCTCTCTAGGTGTCATGGTCCTGTGCTGAGAATTTAGTTTAAAACTAATTTTGTATCCAAAGGTCGAGAAAGTGAGCTCCTCTCTGCTGAGCCGGTTGGGTTGTGGGCTTGGGAATGATAAGAACTGAGCAATGACATAAAGTAGGAAACATCAGGTAGTGATACTGAGGGGACACTAAGCCAGCCTGAGCATGGCAAACATGGCTCAGGCAGGACTTGTCCTTCTCCCCCCTACCCCCCCTTGCTAAAACCCATTAGATTATAGTCCTGAAGCTAGCCACTGAGGTCTGTTCCTCAGGCTGACTACCAAATTCTAGAAATCAAAATCCCCGTTTGGCTCACCTAATTAACATGCCCAATTAAAATGAAACACCTCCTCCTAACACAGGACTTCCCCCTTTACCTTTATAAATTGTCGTTTGCCTATGGGCATGTCTGTCTCCTCTCTGTCCAGAGGCAGTCCTTTGTCCCCCCCTTTAGGACAAATATCCCATCCCATTCTCCCTTGTCCCCTATGTCCTGTCTTTGTCCCCTATGCTTGCCTTTGTGCCTCTGGGGCAGATAGATCTCCTTTGTGCTGAGAACTTGGTGTTGAGGTGTCTTGTGCCAATATGGGCCCTTTTATATAATGGGTGAAATGTTACCCAGTATTCTGAGTGATGGGAGAACCATTGGGGTCTCCCTTGGAGCAGAACCCACCTCAAGGAAGGGATTACAGGTGAGAGGAAGAGCCAGGACCATAAGGTAGACCCAGTTCATGTCATCTGATCAGGTCCCAAGAAGCTGTGGCATAGAAAGATGAGGTCACGCGAGCATGACATTCTGTATATATTATGTCATGTGGAACCTCCTGTGGGCTAGAGAAAGGAATTTGGAGTTTAGTTGAGGTTCCAATGGAATAAAACTTCTCAAAAGTTTTAAACGGGGAAGTGATTTTAAAAAGAAAGAAGGCTCAGTTTTGTAGTTTCTTCATATTTTGGTATTAAAGTTGGTCTGGCTGCACAAAATGAACTCAGAGCTCTGTAAACATTTTAGAACAATAGTTCTCAAATTGTTTCATGGGTCAGAATCACCTGGAAAGCCAGAGAAGACCACGGAGACCCAGGCTCACTGGAGTAGGCAAGGGTGGGGCCTCTGTTCTTTTCTGTTTCTTTTCTCCGACTTTCCTAGATGATTCTTATTCATAGCCAAGTTTGAAAATCACTGGGTCAGAAAGCAATGCAATTATTTGCTATTTAAAGGTTGGATGAAATGCAGCTGTGAGCACTTCAGTTTCTGATGACTCTCCAACGCTGGGCCTTTAATTATCTTTCTAGTGTCTTCTGTGGCAATCGATCTATTCAACACAACCAAAACAACAACAGCAACAACAAAACCCAACTGCATTCATGAATATAAATGCAGAAGTGGTAAATATGTCAGCCTGTTCCAACAATGCATCCAAAGGATAATAAGTGATGATTGGCACAGAGAATGGGGAAAACCCTTGAAGAGCAAAGTCCTGAGTCTTGTATGTTGTTGACATGGACACAGCCATGACTCCAGGGTCTCTAACCCATGGGAACTGGCAATGTTGGTCCCCATTTGGGTCAGACTCTGAAAGGCAAAACTACCTCAGTCCAAGTACCAGTTTTAATGATGATTGATTACTGTGTACAAAAAAACAGACAAAACAAAATACCCCCCCCCCCCAAAAAAAACTAGCAACCAAAGCTTTCTTCTTCTCCTGGGTGTTTATGGCCTATTGCTCACCTATACAGACCTCTCACAGAGACTACCTAACCTGACCTCGCCCCCATATTATGTAGTAAATACACTGAGGTTCCTAGTGCCAAGTGTAGTACCAGGGTGGCTCCATCAAAGCGTACAACACAATTTTTGTATATATGTGCCTGTCCTTTCTTCAAACCCTTGCCACCCCTATTCAGGGTTACTGGACCCAAGCTGCAGGGAATGTAGCAGAAATGGGGAGTTGCTTACCATTAAACAAAGGCATAATGCCAGTTAAATACGTAAACATTCATTTGCTAACGAAACCAAGGTAGAACACCCATGCACCCCAGCAAATGCTGAGAAAACTTTGATGAATTCAGTGTCAGTCCCTAATAACAATGCCCCCAAATGACCTAAAAGCTACAGAGGCCCAAATATAATAGTTAAACAATACTAACAACTGAAAATCAATGCTAAGCACTAAGTGGGGAAAAGGGACAGTTAAAATTGGGAGCTGAACAAGGTGCCGTGGCCCAGAGATGAGGTGTTATCCCAGTACGCAGAATCCTGTGGCAGGAAGATGATAAAGTTGAAGACAGCCTGGGTTATACAAGGAGACTCTGACTCACAGAAACGATCAAGAACTATGTGGAAAATGTCCTTTTCTTGTAATCAGAGGGACCTGAGTGAAGGTGAGACATTGTGGAATGAAATAATTGCTCTAAGTCTTTGATGCTAAAACCGTATTTTAGATGATGATATACTTTATTTGCAGTGTTTGGTACTGAACCTAAGGCCCTTGTTTGCTAAGCAAGCACTCTGCCACTGAGGTGTCCCTCAGCCTCATAATGTTCCAGTATATATCTGAAAACCCAGAAGACTTTGATAAAGCCACTAAAGTCAATAGATTAGGGTGCTGGATGTGGTGACATACCTGTAACCCTAGCCCTCAGGAAGTCAAATCAAGAGAATCTCCAAGTGCTTGTGGCCAGCCTGGATTCCATGTATCAGGCCAGTCTGTATAATGTAACAAGCACCCTGACTCTAATAAGCAAAACCCCGAACAAAAACAGATTGTGATAAAGTCTTCCTGTCATAAATGTTTAATGTGTAAGTTAATTATATATTTTAGGCTGTGAAGCACAAGCCTTGAAACTAGGAACAGGAGAGGGGCACAGAGGTTGATGAGAATGGGAGGAGTCATAGGCAGATAAGACATACTTTACCCACACCCAGTTCACTATGCAGGCAGACGCTGACAGGTACCCAGGCATATGGCGGGCACACAGGCCACCCACAAGCAGGCACAGGCACAGGCACAGGCACACACGGAGATTTGCATATAGATGCTGGCTTGGGGAAGGTACTGGAGGGAGGTAAAGGCACTTATTTCTGACCTCAAGCCATGTTCATACAAAACCCCATAAAAGCAGCATTAATTTACATGACATATTACATCAACGTTTGCCGTGTGTTCCTGCATATTTAATGTTAGCCACCTTAAGCTGACTCATAGTCCCCTCCATCTTCATTGTCAGACATGTTTTAGCTGCCTCATACTGGATTCCCATATTAGCATCATGTTGTCTAAATATAAACTGTCTGGCTTTCTGTTCACACTTAATATGCCACACTTTTTGGAAGGAAGGGACTGAAAGGCAATAATAAAGTTTCTGTGAAAGAATGAAAGATGGAGAGAAAATGTCCAAGAGATGTAATGAAGAAGAAGAAGTAGAGATTTCCCTCAGTAGATGTCATTAACCATAAAACTATCACAGCCAAGTCAGTAGGTCACTAGTTTATGGATGTACAAGCAGATCAGGGGAAAACAAAACATAAAACTCATTTCCAATGCATACAGGACTTTATGATTTAGGATTTGATACTGGAACAGCCAAGTTCCTTCACCAGAAGGAAAATCAGAATTGTATCTAACTTAAACCCATTTTAGTCTGTTTCACATATAATCAAACACTGTAGATGAGTTAAAATACTGTGTGCAGATAAATCTACAATGGTAAAGCTGGGACTTTTTAAAGGAGCCACCAAATCTTTACAAGCAGGAAAATAATTACTAAAACAAAAGGCCTAACTTTTTAATTAAGGGAAAAGTAAGAAGCCTACAACTTGCTTCTTGGCAAGTGAAATGGAAATTACAATCACAATAAGATATATTCTTATGCATAGTGGTTGGTGTCTCAGACTGTCTCAGTTGGGTATAGGCCCATTGAAGTGTTGGTAGGCAAAGATAGTCGAGTGACAAACAGACCAACTCAGGATTGAGTCTGCATCTGAGTGTATTTTGGAGACAAGCAAGCCAGGTTTATATACACATTTTAAAACGGGGCATTTATTCATGGTTACATTATTTTTCCATACAACTTAAAATACAGAATGTAGTGTAATTATGTTATCATCAATCTTGAACGATCATTCATAAGTCATTAGATTGGTATCAGTGCATGCGTCCTCTTTGTCAAAGGTCACTGCTCTCTCATTATGTCAAACATCTGTGAGTCAAGACAATTTTTTTTTCTTAGCTTATCCACCGTTATCTGGAGCTTTACTCAAATTTTTATTTGTAAATCATAATATGAATTATGATTAATTCTTAGCCATGTTTTCATTAGCAAGTGGAATGGAACTTAGTGGTAAACTTGACTGAATGACTCTTGGTTGCAGTTTCAAGTAAAGGGTTACCTAGTAACACAGTTACATCTGAAAAGTTTTTTGATAAAAAATAAAAACAAAGATGGAAAGAGAAAACAGTCAGAATGTTCCCTCACAATGAGTGAAGAGAAAAAAAGGAGGAAGACTGTAATTAGCTACTCCTGGCAAGAACATCAGACCCGTTTTCAGGAGGCTCTCTCTATGAGTAGAGGTTGTCGCCCCGGTTCTGTGGTAACGTTTGTCACACAGACTCCACTGGAGGGGTCCTGACAGATCGGCAACACTTAAATTACTAAGGCACCAGCCAAGTACAATACAGGCAGTAAACTTTAAACCCCTACCCAGATCTAGCCAATGGACAGGACATTCTCCACAGTTGAGTGGAGAGTGGGATATGACTTTCACATGAACTCTGGTGCCTCATATTTGACCATGTCCCCTGGAGGGGGAGACCTGGCGGCCCTCAGAGGAAGGACAGCAGGTTACCAAGAAGAGACTTGATACCCTATGAGCATATAAAGGGGGAGGAAATCCCCCTCAGGAACAGTCATAGGGGAGGGGAATAAGGGGGAAAATGGGAGGGAGGGAAGAATGGGAGGATACAAGGGATGGGATAACCATTGAGATGTAACAAGAATAAATTAATTAAAAAAATTTTAAAAACTATCTATTGTATACACACATGTATGGGAGACTCTCTCTTTCTACTCTTCGTGCTCCGAGGATCTAGCTCCAGCATGAGGCTTCATGGCAAGCAACTTTCCCACTGAACCATTTCACCTTGCTTGTCCTGACTGACCAAGTTTAAAGGCAAATGAAGAAATATAAAGCCAACAGGCACTGGGATGAAAGGATGGCAGCGCTTTCTGTTTCAGCTCTGAGAAATGCCATCACAATGGCTTTCTACAGCAGTGAGCTGGCCCCTGCCACAGCACAGTGGTTTACTTCCCTTACTCTGTGGTGCAATGATGCTCAGCGGGGGTGGGGTGGGGGTGCATATTTAAGCTGTATACCTGCCTATTCCATTTAGAAATTAGTTTTGGGGAACCTGAGCCATCAAGGTCACAGAGAAGACCATAGAAATGCAGCTTTTCTAAAAGGAAATAAAGTTTTCTTTCTCTGGACTCAAGAGAACCCCTGGACAGACTCTGTGGTTCTCGGAACTGATTTCCAACGGCTGTGTTTTGCCAGAAGCTTTAGCGTGGTTCAGCAACCCAAAGCTGACTCACCATGTGCCTCTCTAGGCCAAGAAGTTCACATCTGTTGCCTCAAAGATGACTCTATGTCCTGTCAATTTTTTGGCTAAGGAGGGTGAATATTTAAATCATCTCCAGGAGGGGTGTTTAATGGCTCTCCTAACCAGACTGGTTATAGACTGCAACTGCCCTCCACCTCTGCCTGAAAGCAGGCTGTTCGTCTTTCATAGACCACCTGTCCCTTCCTCTCCAAACCCTCTTCCCTCATACAGAATCAACTAATCCAGCTAACAACATATAAGAGTGCCAATCCTCCTACAAGGAAGGCCCTGGAGGTGGCGTAATGATTTATCCTCAGTGTTTGTTCCCCATTTTGGTCCTCCTTTCAGAGCACACATCTTGGGTCATGCCTTGATCTTCCCATTAGGCTCTGCATCCCATATTCCAGAGTCACCACTCTTGGGCTTTTGTCTGTGCTGAGCAAGTGCTGGGTAAGTGGCAGTTGGCTTTAATCTGTGGGAGACTAAACTCGTTTTTCTGCTTCAGAGTCCCACATTTTCACTTAGCTGCCTTGTGATGCTCTCTCCCTGGCGCGTGTCAACTACTTTTGTCTTAGATGTCTGAACATGAAGGAGACATCATCTAGCAGTTATTTTACTGATGAAAGCTGCTTCTCATCTCCTGGCTCGGAGGACTTGAAGCCAAAATGGCTGCATTCTGTCTACCTCTTTTGAACGTGCTGTTCGGAAGAGAGCACTCTCTTTGCTCTGCACTCCATATCAGACTCCCTGACTCCTTACTTTACTGTATTCTCCTGCCCTGCCCTCTTCCTCTCAAGGCCAGCTTCCCTCCAGATGCTGCACACTTCCCCTGGGTCCTTGCTTCATCCATACTCTCTCCTCTTGCTTTCATCTTTATTCCCATCTCAAAGCAAGGACCTTTGAACTGCGCTACTCCTTGGTCTCCTGTTGCACACTTGTCAGAAGAGTGCCTCGGAGTGTTTCCATCCGTTGTTTCTCATTTCACCCTTTACAACAAGGTCCATTTGCTTGTGGCGTCTACACACTTGCTCCAGGAAATATTACTGCCAGTTTGTGACCCTCAAAACTAGTCTTTATTCATGCAGATCTGATAGCCTTTACTCTCTGTGGAAATTACTCTCCTGGGAACATCCCCAGCATCGATGGGGTGAAGAGCATGAACTTAGGGGTGAGATACAAGGCAGCCCTCTGTTCGGTTCTCTGATGGTAACTGTTAGGACATTGGCTGGCCTTCTTTTTAAGCCGTTATTTTCTCCTCTGTAAAAAGGGGGAGACAACAGTACAGATGATATGGGATCTGCTGTATTTCAGGCTGTTGTTGAAGGCATTGCAGACTTGGTAGATTCTAAGCAGCAGAATTGATTTTTCAGAGATCTGTGAATTGGTATGCAAGACCCAGCTGCAAATACCCTCAGGCCCTGGTGAGTGTCACTTCTTGTCAGATTATGGACTTCTTGAATCACCACATGGTAGAAAGAGCGTTAGCCTAGCTAGTTCTCTGGTGCATGGTTGCGGGGTGTGTGTGTGTGTGTGTCTGTGTTTGTGTATGCTTGCAGAGGCTAGAGTTGTCATTAGGTGTCTTCCTCAACCACCCTTTACCTAATATTTTTGAGGTAATATCTATCACTGAGTATAGAGCTCATGGAGTTGGCCAGCTAGACCCAGCGATCTGCCAGTCTCTACACCCCATGTTGGAATTAGTGGCGTGCACCACCACACCCATCTTTTCTCCAGGGTCCCGGGGATCTGACCTCTGGACTTCATATTTACCTAGCAGGCACTTTACCAAGAGAGCATTCCCCTAGCTCCAGTGGCCTCTTTCTATAAGACTCTACCCTCATGACCCAATCATCTCTCAAAACCACTACCTCCAAATATTGTTACCTCACAGGTATATTTCAATGTGAGCATTCTGCAGAATATTCAAACGCTCACCACATAATAGTCACGAGGTAAAAGTGAAATGATGTGCTAATTTGCCTGTTTCAGAGACCTTCTGCCACACTATTGTCTCTTGATTTCTGTACCTCTGGCTCTCTTTGTCTCTCTGACCATAGCTCCTTTTCCTCTGGTCACTGTCTACCTGAGTGTCTCAGTGACAATGTATAAAGGGATATGAAGAAAGGATTTTGAACTTTATATCAGGGATCTGATGAGCAGCTGTGAATACAAAACATTTAATACGTAATCTCATGAATTTTGTTTTAATTATTTACCTCATGTATAATTATCTTTAAAAAGAGTGCTTCTAGTATTTCAACATTATACCCCAATTCATGGCATTTTGCAACAATTTCTAATGATTTTGCAACAATGTCTGTATCAGGACTCTGATTGTAGAGAACTCTTTAATCTGTTGCCAATTTGACTATTTACTTATTATGCATTCAGGGTAAATGTAAATTGTCTTATGTTCCTTGAGAGGAATTAGACATGGCTTGATACATTAATGAAATCATTACCATTTCATTAGACTGCTTGCTTTGAAGTGGACCATTCTGTAGCTTATTGTTATGCAGAAAGAGCATTTCTTTACCTGCATAATCACACCTGATGGATAAATTTACAATATGCAAAACTGCAAGTTTTTGCATGAAATACTTTCCTGGATATGCATGAAATGTCATGAAAAATGGCTAAGAAGAAGGTTTAAATGAAGAGAAAAATATTATGCTAAGCACATTTTTATTTGACTAAAAGAAAAGATTTGTTACCTGGATCTTAGAAATCTAGTTTCTCTTACTTGGATGCTTGGAAATTATTATACAAAGGAATAATTTTCAGACTTTCATCTATAGGTTCAAAGATCAGAAATATTCTTGCACAGTAATTGATAGTACCAGGTCATTGATTAAAACCTAAATAAAAAATCAAAATCAAATCAAAACAAAAGAAAACAGACAAACAAACAAAAAAAAAAAACCACCACCACCAACAAAAAGTAGTTAAGTGTATATATAACTCGATTCTTTTATTTTTACATTAAGGTAAATCACTTAGCTTTTCTAGAACTAAAAGTATGGTGTTACGTTTGGCAAACAATTTTCTTTAGGTAATTATAGCTGTTGATAATTGATTTGAAAGTCCCAGGACAAAGTGAAAATTATTTACTAGATTTTAGCATCTCATGGTCATACAGCCCAGGACATAGATGAGGAGCTAGTGCTGCATCCCATCACGGTGATAGAAATTGCACATGGGAATAAGCTTAGATCATGGGTCACATGGCTCAGCATCTATGTGTGATCTCATTGCTACTGGTCCACTTAGAATCATGTTTGATTTCCTGTCTGAAACAGGGATAATTTAGTCCCCCATCTAGAGCTCCAAAGCATTGTCACAGTATCAAAGATTATGTTAACTGTGAGTGTTTCTTATAAAATTATGATTTACCATAAAACATAGCAGGGAGTCTTTATGGAGAAACCAGGCTGGGCCAGAACAGGGGTGAGGTAGCTCCCCTTGAGGGTCACACAACTAGCCACCAGGACTAGGTTGAAACATTTTCATGTTCTTTACTCTCTCGTTAGGAGGCAGGTCTTGACGTTGTAAGTGGAGGAACCTAACAGCTACTGTTGGATGCAGGGAAATGGGATCCTCTCAGGAGCTCATGGACTCATAAGGTCCCTAACCCAAGGGTGTTCACTCATTCATTCTTTCCTTTGTTGGGCTTGAGAGTTGAACACATCACTTGGGTTCACCTGCTCTGTAGCCTTCTGTTCTCATATCTTCCTTTATCTCTTCCTCTTTCCTCTAGTAGTCTTTAAACTTAAACTGGTGAACCCTTTTCTAATAGGTGCTTCTTTGCCTGTGTAGAGTTTTCCATCATTATAATTAAATGCCTGACACAAGGTACTTAGGAAGTAAAGAAAGGGCTATTTTGGCTCATAGTTCTGAAGGCCAGGTGGTGGTAAGCATAGCTATTTCATCACATCATGATGGGAGCATGTTAGAGCCAGCAGTTACATCTCTAGCATAGGATGGTAGGACAGGGGCAGAGAGAGAATGGAGGATTGATGGATGGATGGAGGGGGGAGAGAGAGAGAGAGACAGAGAAAGAGAGTCAAAGAGACGGAGGGAGAGAGACAAAGACAGAGAGATAGACAGAGACACAGAGAAACAGCAAGAGAGACACACATAGAGAGACATATACACACAGAGATAGAAAAAGAAACATAGAAAGGACAGAGAGAGACAGAGAGGGACATAGACACAGAGAGGGACGTAGACACTGAGAGATACAGAGAGAGACACACAGAGAAACTAAGAATGAGAAAATGAGGAGGAAAGGGGAAAAAGGGAGGAGAGGAGAGAGACCTTATACCAGATTCTTCAAGGGCACACCTTCAACAGCTTTAGGAAACTTAAACTTCCTAGGAATCTCCTAATACTCCCACCTTGGACATCAGATCTCTATATATGAGGACCCATTGATAGCATACAGGAAGGAAACAAACCTGAGACGGAAGATATCTGCAACTTAATGACATCCCCTGTGTAGATTATTTAAAAATAGTACTTGGGATGTTTAGGGATTTATTGAGAGAAGACATTCATCTTTTTTTTTTCTATATTTTCAGACCATTTTGAAACAAGGGATATGCTTTAACTTTCTGATATTTGTGACATTTTCCAGTTACCAAAGGTCATTCTTATTAGTTTGAGGATGATGTTGGGCTCAGAACTCAGTTCAATGCAAAAAAAACTCTAGTCAAGCCCTTAGCTAAAATGTTTCTGGGATGAATGAATGGACCAGAAAGAAGCCACTGGGAAAGAGCGATTATGTCATAGATTTGTCTTGGTATTGGGAAAACTGGGAGAGTACTGGAGTTGTATCATGATTTCCCACTGACTTAGCCTCCAGTGGAATGGGTGTTAGAATTCTACAGCTCAGACCCATGGAGCACTATCTGTTCTACACACACACACACACATACACACACATACACACACACACACACATATACACACACACACTGTGTTCCTGTGGTAAGGAAGCAGGAGATGAGAGACCCATAGAGAGTCTTTAGTGGATGAAAATTGTTTTACTGTTTTCACTTCTGCTGATTGTCATTGTGACTCTAATTGTAAGAGTTTACCCTAGATGTTAGAGAGTTTGTCAGTGGGATTCAGAACTAGAGCATCTTTTGCTCAGTGTCATCTTACTGAGGTGGAGGGACCAAATGCTGTCATGTCAAACTTCCTGTTATGCTGTTAATACTATTAAAACATTATTTGTGAATGATGTAAATCAGGGATTATCACCCACTGTTTACAGAGGTAGAAAGCAAAATTCGGGTTTAATATGGCCTGACAAAGTCATGCTGTATAGTGTATCATAGAGCTGGGGTTTAAACTCACATGAAACTTAAAGCGCAAGATCCTTTAATCTGCAACACGTCTTTGTCAGTTGATGGTCTTCAGGTCTTACTGTTATCACTTTGAGAGTCATTCTTGCTATCTAGAATTGGGTTGATTTTTTGTTTGTTTGTTTGTTTGTTTCTACTGAGGGGAAATAGTCATTATTGCCCCTTAGACAGTCTGATGAGATTAGAAGCTCAGAATGTCTGGGTTGAAACCCAAGCCCTTAGCACAGATGCTTTACATTAAGAAGATCTACTGATTCCTGGCAAAACCTATAACTGACAAAAAAAAAAAAAAAAAAAAACCCACACACAGCAAGGAAAATGACTGTAAGCTTAAAAAGAAGTCTTTCATCTCTCAGAAATAAACAGCATATTTTTGAACATCAGAGTAACAAAGATGGGGAAATTATAAGATATGCCCAATTTTGAAAATCATTAAAATATTAAAAGAGGAAAATCAAAACCATCGATAGAATTGGCTTCCGACCTTTCGAACAGCGTGAAACTGAGTGAGTCTCAGCATCTGCTGCTGGCTTCTAAGTGGAATTGCCCATTATGTAGGAAGGAGGATCGTGGCAGTGCTCAGAGACTGGCCTCAGATAATTGGCTTGCCTAGTGGATCCTGATAACTTAGTTTTAAAATTGGTCCAAATTCTATGAAGATGAAAAACAGGCCATGTATTGAAAATGCCCTTGGAAGAAAAAGTAGACCTAAATGATAAATGGTCCTGTGTTCCTGCTTGGCATCTCACCCAGGGTTCCCCTGGGGTGGTTGAGAATTCCTGACCAGCTTAATGTCTGCTTTAATGATGATAAAGAAGGAGTGAATGGCATTTAATGATGTTTTAAATAGATCCTAAATGGAAGCTCATGGCCAACACCAAGACACGGGGAAAACACAAGTGAATGTCAGAGGCAGGGCAATAACCAGTAGCTACCCTCCTGTGACAGAAGCATTAATACAACTCGGGAGGCACACACAGATCTGAGAGCATCTGTTGGCGTGTCCCAATGACCAGGTGGCACCTTTGGACAGCTGAATGTGCAAAGAAAGTGCCTAGAGAGCTGGAAGGGACATTCAGGAGGTTGTGTTTTATTCATGGTAATAGTGGCTATTTAAAGAAAGTTGTATTTTATAGGAAGAAAATAGATGAAGAACTGGCATTTGGGTTATTGCCAAACAGAAACTTATAATTCCCCTTATTATATCCATGATTCCTGTTCTTGTCGTAGGATAGATTTTAAAAGCATAGATGTCTTTTATAGCTAGACCCCATATTATTTTATATCATTTCCTTGTCATACTATCTATATTATTATACATACCTTAGAATACTTATAAAACCTTAAATGTGATAAAACATGGTAAGCCATGCCTTGTCTAGATGCTTTTTAGAATCAATGGTCATTGAAATGTCATGATAAACATTGTGGTGGTTTGAATAACAATTTCCCCCAATAGATTCATATATTTAAGTGCTTAGGGAGTGGCGCTACTTGAAAGGATTTGTGGTTCTCGATCTATCTAATGCTGTGACCCATTAGTACATTTTTCAGCTTGTAATGACACACAACCATAAAATTATTTTTGTTGATACTTTGTAACTCTAATTATTGCTACTGTTATGAACCATAATGTAAACATCTGATATATAGGATATCTGATATGCGACTTTCAAAGGGTTTGTGACCTACAGGTTGAGAACACCTGGATTAAGAGGTATGGAGGACATGGGACACTGAGGATGGGCTTTGGGGTTTCGGATGCTCGAGCCAGGCCCAGTGCTGCTCTCTGTTCTCGCTGCCTGTGGATCTAGATGTAGAACTCTCAGCTCCTTCTTCAGCACCATGTCTGCCTGCACGCTGCCATGATTCCTGCCATGCTGATAATGAACTAAACATCTGAAAGTGCCATCCCGCCCCAATTAACATTTTCTGTGGACGTTGTGTCTCTTCACAGCCATGGAACAATGGCTAAGACAAGCATCTTAGTGCACAGAACTTACTTCCTTGAAGACCTGTTACTCTGCAGAGGCAGAATTCTGCATTGAAGAGTATAAGACTGATGCACGTTGACACTGTTCCTCCAAAAGACAGCCTTTTTCTGGTGTAACATGTGCACATCTGGAATTAACTTCAAACCAGTCCAAGTAACCATTTCATCCTCCATATGCTGTCACTATTATTCCGAAAACTGTCACCCTCATTAACTTTCTCAGATTCATGTAGTTGGACAGCGAAGGCTCCCCTGAGGGTCTAGATGGCAGACACAGCATGGCTGCGTTGTCTATCTTTCCTTTACATTTTACATAGACAGTAGAGGAAGGATGAGCCCTTTATTGAGTTGTTCCTTTCTGGGCTACTTTTGCCAGTCATTTAGCCCAGTCTCTGGAGTACTGATGTAAGTCTACTGCAGTCATACTCACCTGTTAGAGCAGATGTGCGTATACAAAACAATGCGTGAAACAAATGCTTCTAAGTAAATGTCTCTATAGCTTGAAACAAGAGGCTCACTAAAGTAGGTAAAGGTACCGAAGCCAAGGACAGAACAATGGCTCCTAGGGGCTCAGGACAGGTGATAGTGGGAGATGTAACACTTTGGTCTAGTGAGACTAACACATTCTACAGATGTGCTGTGCAGCATTTTGTCTAGCAGTGCTTGCTTCACAACCTGTTAAAGGGCAGACATGACGTTAAGCATCCTACTACCATAGAATTAAATACAAAAATCTTAATTCTCATGATTTTTTAAATAAGCACAGAAAATTAGATTTGTCCAAATTTCATACCATAGATGATAGCATGTTTAAGAACACTGTCACTAGTTTGGCATCGGGTAATGTCTTAGTGCCAGGTGATTTCCTCACTGAGGCATCAGTATCCTTACTGTCTCATCAAAATCATTTTAGTATTGGAGATAAAGACTTCATTGTACACCACAAGCCGCTCAACATCATGGTCCTTAAAAACACTACTCTAAGCGATAAAAACAACTCGTCTCCTCACTCACAGTTTGACATGTAACATTGCCACATGCTGGTTTTGGGACTTCATTCAAGGATTCTTGTTTAAGGCATTGAAATAAATATAAAACTGAAGACAAGCTGCTAGTAAAACACAGAGAATGTGGCTGGTAGGCAGCAACTTTTCCTCACTTTGAAGAGAAGAGATTTTCAAAACTCTTTAAAAAGTATAAATGGTATACATTAGCAGGCTTAAAAATCACTTATTTTGAAAACTTGACATTACTGCAGAAAATTTAAGTGTAAAAAGATCACAAAAGCCTATGCTGGGCTAAATGAACTGGAGAGTAAAGAAACTGTTTTATATGTTGGAAGAGTCTAAGTTTATTCATGACCGGAGGCCAGGAATCCAATTTGTGAAGATAACATGAGACTGTTTATATGAATTCTTAGCTCTAAAACATACTGTTAAATGTTACAGATCTTGGTGACCTAAAAAGAATTTAAAGTATGTTCCAATTTTTTAAGTAATATTTAAAAAATAGATGTCTGGATATAAGTGGAAATTTCTCAACTTGATTTATCTTTCACAAGTCACAAGAGGAAATCTGATTTTCTGATACCGTGTCCTATAATTTTTTTTTTGTTCAGGCATGGGAGAGAATTCTAATTAAAATTAATCCAGTCACGAACTTGAAATATCAGATGCTATAATGTGATTTGCTTCTTAACAGCCAAGACTATCTTGCCATAAATATTTTACACCTGGTTGGTTAAAATCTAATTCAAAAAAATGACAGTGTAGCAATGGCTTCTAGGAAGCTAAAGTCTCAGATTCCATCAAAGGAGAATAGAATGTAATGTTGGTGAGGGAGGTTAGGGGGCTCTGTGACCCTCCTTTTGAGGCCACACACAGTGGCTTCTCTTTAGGGAGAGAGAAAGAAACCTCCACCAGCCTTTTCATATAAAAAGATACAATTCACCAGGGCCTCATTCTGGTATCTGATTCTTTCTTTGTAGCAGTGATAGCTGGAAGATGCAGAATGGATATTCTAATACGTTCTATTTTCTCGACACTGGCATATAAGTTCTGTGAATGCAGGAAATGGTCAAGTATGTTTGCCTTGCATTCACAGCATTTAGGACTGTTCTAGGCATGCACAATAGGAAGGTACTCCCCACGTGCTTGCTGAATGAGTGAGGAAAAGAGAGTAACACAGGGCTAGGAAAACAAACCCCATGGCCTTTCTATGAATATAGACCTTCTTTGATCATTCAACAGGCACAAAATAGTGTGCCCTTCTATCCAAACTTATTTTTCTTATTACCAATGGTCATATCTCAAAAGCTCAGTTAAAATGTACATTGTCTAAATGTCTGCCTTGAGCTCTATTCTGCAAATCAATCCCCCCCCCTCTCTGAATAGCTTGAGCCTATAAAAGATACTTTATAGTACATCTGTGCAACACACATTCACACATGTGCGCGTGCACGCACACACACACACACACACACACACACACACACACACACCCCTTACATGTAAAGTAGACTATTCTTTTGTTTAACATTGCAACATGGCATATTTCCACATCACAATAAAACTATTATAACTATATTAAAACTATATTGGTACTCTAACTATATCCTTCTAAAGTCCTCTAAGATAAGAATTGCTTGAGTTGTGTTGTCATGTTTCCTAATATGTCCAATATTCTCCATCTTATATTGTAGATATTCTGTAAAGGGTTTTGTGACAAGTAGTCAGATTATGGCATGTGCAAGTGCTAGCTGAAGCAAGCTCTGGCAAGTGGATCAAGAGCACAGTGAGAAGAAGGACCCTTCAAAATCTGTTAAGAGAGCAGACCTTATGTTAAGTATTCTTACTGTCATAAAAGAAAATACAAAAGTTAATTCTTTCCCTTGAGCAAGCATTCCTTTTACTTTCATGTCACATTGCCCTCTTTCTCCTCTGCTCCTGCCTCTTCACAGTCCCCTTCTACTCTCATGCCCTTCCCACATTTATATATGTTTAAACTTAGGCCCTCCCTTCACATAGGAAGCAATGCGTTTTTTTTCTGAGTCTGACCAGTTTCACTCAATGCTTTAGTTCTTCTCATTTTCTTGTAAATGCCATGACTTAGTTTTTCTTTAAGGCTGAATAAAGTTCCATTATGTGTATATTCTGTAAATGTTTTCATTTCCTCAGATGGAGGGATGCAATGAGAGCTGTACCCAAGCTTTACTAATCCATGGCTAGGGTTAAGCCCAGAGCAATTCTTTTTAACTAACCCTAGGCCTAGGCCTGGAAGCTTCTAGCTACCTTACATTCTAATCTTCCGCAAGCCTGCACCTTGAAGGCTTCAGCTTCCATCCTCTGTCTGCTTATCTAGCTGAATGTTTTCAACTTCCAAGACTTACTGCTGGATAAGTTCACCCTTTCTAGCTCTTTTTGAACTCTGGGTGGCTGGTTCAACTCAGCTCTTCTGGCTTAAGCTCCTCTGAAAGCTGATTGATTCAATCTAGTTTCTCTCAGTTTCTGACCGAATTGCTCAGCTTGGAAAAACTGCCTCTGAACCCCATGAACTGAACTGCATTGACTGCATGAACTGAATGGAACTGCACTCAGCCTAACACCATCAAACTGCATGGCACTGTACTGTAGTGTCTCCATGAACTTCCTGTACTCCTGTACTGTACCCACCTCCACAGCACCACACGTTCTGTGCTGCTCTTCAGTAGCCTCTCTCTCATAGAGTTGAGCGTTATCCTATCTCTGACTCATTCTATCAAATCTTTCTCTGATTTATCACCTTTTTTGTCCCTCAAATGGACATCATTGTTTTGGATTAAAGGTGTGTAGTAAAGGCATGTCTGTCTTTAAGCCAGAGGGATTAAAGGTGTGCATTCCAGCTTTGAATGTGATCACTTACTTGCCAGTGTAGCCATGTTCCTGGGTTAACCTTTCTCTATAATATGCCATATGTTTTCATTGTTTGTTTATCTCTTGCTCAACTCCTAAGGTGCTTGTGTATTCTGGCTACTGTGAATAGTGTCAGAGTAGACACAGATGTACAAATACCTGTGCGGCACACTGACTTAGAATCCATTAGTTGTTTTCTTCAGCGTTGAGCTGGATGATATTGTTCTAATTTCATTTTTTTTTCTGAGGAATCTACATGCTGATTTCCTCAGTGGTGGCACAGTCCACATTCCCACCTAGCTTGGATTTTAATGGCATGTCAAGCTCCATGTACTGAAGGCTTGTTTGCCGGCTGATGGCACTTTTGTGTGGTGGTGGAGGAAAATTTAGGGGTTGGACCTAGTTAAAGGGACTAGGTCATTGGAAGAGTACTTTGCCTCAAGTTATATTGGGAGATTTCTCTATCACTTCCCTCATCCTCTCCTCTCCCCACCCTCCATCCTCCCCCTCTTTCCATTCTTTTCCTCCTCACTGACTGGCTTCTGGCTGCCGTTAGGTGTGCTCACCATGATACTTGACCTTGCTGAAGATCCAAAACAAGGAAGTCAAGGAACCGAGAAGTCTCTGACACCATTAGCCAAAATAAACATTTCTAGTCCTTACGGTGTTAGCTTTAGGTATTTTGTCACAATGGATGAAAGCTGACTGGCATAGTTCACGTATTTATAAAACAGCAAAGCCAGATGTTAGTGGCACACATCTTTAATCCCAACATTTGGGAGGTAGAGGCAGGCAGAACTCTGTGAGTTCAAGGCCAGCCTGGTCTACAAAGGGAGTCCAGGACAGTCAAAGGCTACACAGAGAAACCCTGTCTCAATAAACCTACATACATACATACATACATACATGAATACATAAATAAAACAGTGAAAGAAATTGTCACTCTGTGGGACCCTGCTGAGAGTTAAACGGGACCTCTGCTCACTTTTGTCATTGGGATGTGGCCTTTTCAGATGCCTCATACATTCCATACATTTTTCATCTTCATGGGGTATTTTCACCCTAGAGGATTAGAAATTCCACTTATTTATTATCTGTCACACCGCTACTTTAATATTTGTCACCAGCTCCCTTACAATCTCTTTGTGACATTCATTATAATCATAATACCTGAGAACAGCTACGCCCAAAAGAGGCAAGTGGGACAAGCACCATAGGAAACACTCAACTTTGGTTTAAGTTATCACAGTTGTGACTATTGGTGATTATGTCCTTGGGAGCTCACAGGGTTGCACACAAGTGTATATGGTCTCTTTGGGTGCCCACTGGGAGCATCCACCCAGCCTCCTGTCTTCTCTATGACATTGACTCCATTGGAATCTCTTTCCTTGGCTGGGTTAAGTACCAAATTATCTGAAGCACAGGATCAAGAAAAGAAGTTATGCTTGGAAGAGGATGCGGGCAGTAAAGCACTTCCTAAGTATGAGGATCTGAGTCCATGCCCTCAGACTCCACGGGAGGCTGGGCCCTGTGGAGTGCAGTTATGACCCCAGAGGTCCTACAGTGGTGAGACGGGAAGCTGAGACGGGCAAATCCCTGGAAGTTAATGGGTCAGCTAGGCTGGTGTAGGCAGTGGCAAACTATAGATCTGTTTCAACATGGAAGGTGAAGACTGATATCCAAGGCTGTCATCTGACTTTAACGTGTGCACTGTGGTATACACTCCCATAAACACATACACACACACACACACACACACACACACACACACACACACACACACACAGACACACACAGACACACAGACAGACACAGCCACACAGACACACAGACAGACAAATACAGAGACAGAGAGGGAGAGCACAAAATTCCATTCTGGCACAACTATTCAATTTCCAGGAGCAATAAAGGATGGAAAGAAAAAAAAAAAAAAAAAAAAGAAGAGGGACCACATGTGTTGTTGTTTGTTGTTGTTTTCTTTCTCAGAAGACTCAGCAGCATGGGGGGTGGTAATACGGGCCAAGCAATGTTTAAGTCTGCCTTTTGCACAGTCAGAAGTTGATAAGGTTTGTGCAATGACTTCATGTGGCTCTCAAGGGCTTTTCCTGTTTTCAGTTAAAGTATGGGGATCTTTGGCCAGACCTCAGTTGCTAGGCCCAGGCAGAGGTGTTACTTTAAGAGAGTTTGCTCCCAGTTCAATTGAAGGCACCTGGGTCCCTTGTTGTCCAATCTTGCTGTCCAAGTGAAAGAAATAGGTTGTGATGTTAGCTGTTCATGAGAACACATTCGTAGTGTAATAAGAGCCATGATCCTCACTCACAGTTCAGCCAGTAGGCCATGCACCACTGTGGCATCACTGGCACAGGCTTATGTTTATGCATTATTAGTTCTTTCCAGATGAGAAATTTGCGACTCAAGGCATTTAGGACATTTGTGGTGGTGCACACAGGCAGTACGTGATGGACATGAGAGATGAACTCAGCCTTCTGGCTCCCAGCCTGATGATTTAATGAAGAGATAAAAATGATTTTTAACATTACGTCAACTCAAGCCATCCTGTATCTGCTTACTTGGCAGTTAACAGCTAAGTTTGTAAATGGACTGCTCTGAGGTGCCCCAGGACAAGGCTACCTGCAGGATAATGGCTTCTCTGCAATTGTACTTAGGAGATTCGTTTGCAAGCTTTTTCTTCCATAGAAAGCACGGTAAATTTGAGAACTTTTGTGTCATTATAAAAATAGCATTCTTGGAGCCTTTAAAAAAATAGGTAGCTGCCTCTCTCTTCACAGGTGTGTGTGCTTACATATATGTGGTAGTGTATGTGGAGACCAGAGGACAGCGTTTACTGTTTTCCACTGTGACATTTTGTATTTCCTTTTCTGACAGGCTGTCTCACTGCAGCTAGTGTTTGCCAATGGATTAACTCCACTTGTTTGTTGTCTCTGGAGATTCTCTGGACTCTGCCTGCCCCACCCTCCATCCAGCACAAGTGTCACAGATGCTTATTACCACTCCCCCACCCCTGGTTTTTAGTGGGTGCTGGGGTTCAAACTTAGCTCTGCAGGATTGCACAGCATGCCTTGTCTGCATAGCCATTTCTATAGCCCTCTCTTCCCAAATTTTCAGATACCTAATAGAAACTTGGAAGGGGGATGGTGGTTGAGTGACCCAGAGAGGGTCACATTTTGGGAACAGACAATTGTGGTCTTGGGGGGGACATCTCAGCTCCAAGAGCCAAGGAGAAAAGTGGCTCACCCAGCAACCCAACTTCGATGGCTCACTGCCATTTGCCTACTCAGAGACAGCTCCACAATAGCTAGTGTACTATGATTATCCTGAAAGATCATCAGATTTGGAAAAGCCAGCCTGCTCGTGGGATGTGCATCCTATGAGGACAGCTTCCGCTTGCTGTCTTCCTGTAAATGGAAGTGTGTTTTGCTTCAAAGATGTGAGGGTAAAATTTTAATAGAATAAAAGGCAGGGAAGTCTCCAGGATGGTTCCCATAGCAACTCTCTCTCTCTCTCTCTCTCTCTCTCTCTCTCTCTCTCTCTCTCTCTCTCTCTGTGTGTGTGTGTACATGCTTGGGTGTGCATTTAAATTATACATTGTCAGAGAAAAAGTAGCAGCTCCTTTCAGCACACAAGTCTAAAGTGTGAAACTGACACAGGGAGAGTCATGAGTGACAGAGAGAGTCAAAAAGATAACTACACGTCTTTTTTTTTTTTTTTGGTTGTGTGCACTTTTCCCTCACTGTTGGAGTGTGAGCTGTATTCTTTTAACTCTCCTCTTTCCTTGACCTCACATAGGGAAGATGGCATATTGTCCAAAGACATGAAGGACAGAACAACTGGGCTTAGGAGGCAAAATTGTACAGCAGGTCTCTATCACACTGGCATTTGCTCCTAGAGCTTTTTCAGCCACACGCTCACTAGGGGGCAACGGGGCCTGACTTTGTCTACAGATAGACCAGGGCAGCCCCCCACTTCCCGCAGCTTGTAGTTGCTACTTCTGTGTATGTGGGCATCTCATCCTTTATCTGTCTACAGCTTCTG
Organism: Acomys minous; assembly: GCF_964271855.1. NCBI lineage: Eukaryota > Metazoa > Chordata > Mammalia > Rodentia > Muridae > Acomys > Acomys minous. The sequence continues at coordinate 92,173,618 of NC_140489.1, read as the reverse complement.
TATTCTTTTCTCTTTCAAAAATTCTGAGGAAAAGTAATGCTACTGCCTAATGTAATACTGTGTTAGGAAGAAAAGTTCAGGTATCAGAGTCTTTCTTCCTTCTCAGGAGCAAGTAGCATTGGACCAGAGGCCACTATGACCTGTAAGGTAAGATGTTGTCATGTCATGGTAGGGACAGTTCCTGATAGGCCACAAGTGTCCAAGTGTCCTTACCAAAGGAAAAAAGGCCCTTATGTGAGGTGATGGGTGTGCCATGTAGCATGGCCATGGCAATCATTGCCGTATACCATGGGGCATTGTGCTGTACACTTCAAGTGTGTACATTTCTATCAGTTTTAGATCAACGTCGGGGCAGGGTTAGGATGATGCTGAGCTCAACAGAATCTGATGACATTCTCTTGGCTGTAGGCCAAGGTCATGTGCCAGGCTAGAAAGAGAAGAAAAGCAACTTAAAAAAATTATGTCCTTTGGCACCATGCTATTTTCATAAAACAGAAGGATGAAACTTCTGTTATAGTCTGAAGTTGGGATGTCAGAGATAAGAGCACAGGCTTGTTCATTTCTAAATCAGCCTTAATGTTTTTTTCCTGTTACTTGGAAAGCTGTTTCCCACATGATTCTGATGGGCTGCTTGGGATGGAGAGCAGAGACTGTTATGAGTATGTCCATGCTGGAGAGAGATCGGAGGTGGCTGTGACTTTTTTCTCCAAGTCCTTGAAACACTTTGTACTTGGCTTATCCAAGGAGTGCTCTCTCTTAAAAGTGGCATCTGTTGTCATACTCCTTAGAAGGCGGGGGGGGGGGGGGCTCTGAGGTGCCCAGCAGACAGGTCCTTCTTACAATATTAACTTCAGTCCTGACAAGCCAAGGATTCCAACATTGTTCTTAGCACTTGGGAGGCAGGGTGGGCCTGTCATGGCAAAGAAACAGCCATATCTCCTGACAGCTTGGAGCAATTAATGGTAGAAGTGTTTCCCTCTGGGTTGTAATGAGCAGGTGGGCAATGCAGGAACAGATGTCCCCTCACTGGGCAAAGAGTTTGACCTTGGAGTACAACCTGGTGCTGAGTGCAGTCTCGGGTGAAGACCACCTGGATTGAATCTGGAATCCACACACATGACCCTAGACAAGTTATAACGGTCCCTTGGCCTTCGTTTGCTCATTTGTAAATTAGAATGAGAATGGTGCTTAAGTTAAAGAATCCTCGGGATGCTATAAGCTGACACACAGGAGTCTTCAAAAACAGTCACATATGTCAGTAAGTGCTGTCATTGTAGATATCCCAATGAACCTAATCAGTACAGACTGCCAGTGGGCCACTTTACTCTCCTATGTGTACAGACCTCACGGAAAATGTATTGGAGTTCTAATGCATGCCAAACACATGCTGTTGGCATTATACGTTTTAACTGCAGATGAGAAGAGTGGGGGACATCACTGAGTCTGTTCATGGGATAGGCCAGTCTTGGTAGGTTTAGAGCCTGGGGGTGGGTCGGATATAAGGCATTACTGAGTGTACCTGGGTGGTGTGGGAGAGAGTAGAATGATATGGGTTATAACTGTGGGCTGCCAGGTTGGGCTCTAAAGAGGAAATGGAAGTTGCCCAGATAGGCAAGCTCAGGTAGGAACAGCTAAACAGCAGGGGGGATGGTAAGAGACAATGAGTTCAGGCTCAGGTGTGCATCTTTCAATTGCTAGGAGACACACCCTGTGTGAGGCTGGGCATCATGCAGACTTGAGTTGGGCAGAGGCAGGAGCCTCTCTGGCATGATGATGTGGAGGCAGAGTGATCACAAGTGTGGATGATTCTAGCTTGGTAAATAGGCTTTAGAACACACACAAAGTGCTCCAGACCTGGCCGTCTCTCAGAAACTGCTGGGCCCTGACAGTGAAGGTTCCTCTGACACACTTAGCCTACTTGGTGAGAGTCTGGGGTTCAAAATAAGAGCCAGGCACTTTGGATGAGTCCCCATGATTGTGCAGTGGTGCAGGCCTGAGTTCTAGGGATGGGATGTGGTCCTCACTGTAGACAAAGCAGCTCCCCACACAGTGCTCACTACATGCTCAGACAATGCCAGGCTCTCAGGGCTGAAGAGTACCCCACCTCTACTGAAAGCTGAGAATGTCCTCCTCTGCCCTGGCAGAGATTTGTCCCAGGTGGGACAGATGAATGTTTAGAACTGAGGAGATAAGATATGATGAAGAACAGACGTCATCTAAGGAATGCAGATGCTAGAGGCTGTAGGGCAGCAGCTCCCAGTCTTCCTAATACTGCGACTCTTTACTATACTTTCTCATGTTGTGCTGACCCCCAGCTTATAAAATTATGTTTGTTGCTACTTCATAAGCATAATTTTGTTAGTGTTATGAATTGTAATATAAACATCTGATATACAGAACATCTGACATATGACCCCTGTGAAAGAATCATTCAACCCCCAAAGGGGTCATGACACACAGGTTGAGAACCAATACTGTATGTTGTACTCTCAGAGCTTGGAGCAAATGGCCAGTTTGTGACTCCTCAGAAACATTACTGGAAGAGAGGAGAATACCAGCCACATGAAAATCTTCTTGCTCTAGATGGGGAAGATGGAATCCTACACATTCTGTGTTCTCTTCTCACCAAGTCTCTCTGATTTCTCGTTTTGACTTTCCTGGAGTAATGAACGCTTGCACTGGGTGTCATGCAAGTCCTCTACCACTGTGCTACAGCCTCGGCTCTGCCTCTCTGATCTTTTATTAGCTTCAGGAAGCAGACACCTGCTAGGCTTTGAGGACATCTGAGGAATTCAGTGGGATAAAGCTAGCACCGAATACAATTGTACTTCTTAAAATACCTTTTATTTAATCACTATCATTTATGAGGCCAGACACATTTTCTTGCTGTATTGCATTGCACTCACTGTCTACAGTGGGTGGTTAGGAGACTGCTCTTCTTCAGGCCACCATGGCTACCAGACTGGACAATCCTGAAGGGCTGATGGAGAGTGTGCAGATGGGGAGGAGGGCTGCCTGATGCCGTCTCACACACAGTTCCCAGGCCTGATGTCAGGTCCTCCACTACCAGGTGCAGAGCTTGCTGCCTTCATCCGTTTTATCCCCAAATCCCCTTTGGCTCTGCATATGAAGTTTTATATTCTGTGGATCATCAAAGTTTAAAATATCAATAAATAAAGAGTCTGGTCTCCAAACAACACCTATCAAAGTTCTGTTTATTCTATTGAGAATTCAGCCAGTTCCATCAATCAAACATTGTCTTTAGAAACCCTGACTTCTTTCCCTTGGCAGGAGCCATGCCCTCTGTCCTCTGAGTACTGAGCTTACAGATGGGGTGCCAAGACCAAGTGTGTCACTGTTGGAGGTAAGAACTCTGCTTCCCATGCTTGCATAGCAGGTACTTTAACCATCGAGCCATCTCTCCAGGCCTCAAATTCTGATTTTTGAAAATCTTTTAGGCATTCATCTATTACTGTGTGTTTGTATGTGCATACTGCATGTGCAGGTGTAGGTGCACATACCTTGGCATACATGTGGAGATCAGAGGACATTTTTAGGAGCCTGTTTTTTTTTTCTCTCTCTCTCCACTGTGTAGGTTTCAGTGATTAAACTTAGGCCATCAGGCCTGGTGGCTTAACTGTATTTCTGTGCATGTTTTCCTCTTTGACCTGAGTATGATATTTATAGAGCTCTAAGGACATGTCTCACTCATTTTTTAATGCTCTACCCTTTGGAACAATAGGTGAGAAACACAGCTTTTGCTCAGCTCGAGTTGAATTCTATACAATATTACCTCATTGATAAATTTATTTATTTGACTTGACTCGAGATGTTTGGGAACTTGGGAATATGCAGTATAATGGAGTATTGAAAATATTGATTTAGGAGGGTTTATGTTGGGTTTAGTTTTATTTTTTTGCAGAGTGACTGGGTTTTTAGTAAATATGCTGGCCATAAGGAATAAAGAGAAAATACAGTTTGACTGTGTTTTGACAACTACAAAGGAGAAGAACTTGCCAACTCTTTGAAAGCGGATGTTTTCTGATACAGAATTACTTGGAACATTTAGAAAAGAGATTAAAGTGAGTTGACTGTTTTTTGTCATAGTGTGGCATTGTTCTACATAGTGTCAATGTCTTCATATGCCCAGTGAGAGCATGAGAGTGTAGCATTACCTTAGAAAAGAACAGAGGTGTGGCAGAAGTAGAGAATGAGAACGAAAACACCCTACAGATGGACGGCAAGGCTGCTGACTCACTCTTGTGTACGTAGGAAATGGAAATATAAGTGGAACACACGTGATGAAAGTTGAGGTCTACACTACTCTAATTTGTGACTTGAGTAGTTTGACTTCTTCCAGAGCCAGGTTTATCATCTGTGACAAGGAGAAACTGCTTTCATGGGGATATTTCAAGTGAGCTATGGAAGGATGGGGCATATAAAATGTCGCCAGGGACATATGACATAGAGCATGTACTCAGTAGAGAGATACTCCCTTCTTACCACTTCCTACGCTGTGGAAAGCTCAGGAGCACCCATAAATAGTGAGGGAGTCTCTCTAAGAAGCCTTACAAAATAATCTTTTCTGAGGAGTGAATGCACACTTGTTAGTTTACTCAGGAACAGAGTTCATAGACATGAATATGAAGTCGGTTCATTGCCAGCTGTTGGGAATTGCTGTCTCTGTTGAAGGGGGAGGACGGAACTGAGATGCTGAAGTTCACGTTGTTATTGATCTAGAATGGTGCATTGTGTTGGGGCCTCTTTCCCTTCCATACTGTGCAGAAACCAGTGACCACAAAGGCCATCTGACTAGTTCAGAACCAATAGTGATTGTTGGTCTACGGTCATCTGGAGAGTGTTCACTTCAAACATACATAATGGATTGATGACATGTGAGAGGTGTATAATATTTGGGCTCTAGGGACTCATAAGAATGTGTAACCCATACCTCTGTGATCTGCGTGTTATCATAGGGTATCTGTAGATGTGGGCCACTGCATTTCAGATGGCATCATGTCACAGTGTGAAAGGCTGGACACCCTGATTCCAGCAAAGAAAATATTTGGATTTACGGCTGATTCCACGCAAACTGGGCTCAAAGTTCTGGCTCATCTGAAACTGAGGAAGTCTCGTTTTCATTTTTGAAGCACTGTAAGGTCTAGGTTTTTCATTATCCGAGGTTGAGTAGAGATGCAAACTGTGCTGGCATGGTAGGCAATGCAGGATGTGTGGCCACACTGGTCAGCTCAACTGTGCAGAGGATGCTTTGCACCACACAGCATTGCCTGGTGTCAGCTCCATCATTTGAAAAGACTTGAGCATCAGGTGAGTTCCCACCCTGACTTGGTGATTGCATTTAGTTGGCATTAAGAGTTTAATTCGCTAAAGACTCCTTTAAGATCCATGAGGACCTGTGAGGGAAAAATAGAAACACTCCCACTTGTATAATGATTTACAGTTTACACAGCATTTTCACACAAATTGTATCATCAATCTGGACCTCCTCCCTAAACTTCAAAACTCCAAATTTAAGCTCGCTGCTTCAGATGTAACCTGGCCAATGCTCGATTTGTTGTGCTGCTATGTGCCCCAGCGCCACACTTCTTCTAGGAGGCCTCTCTCATCAACCCATGGTTCCCACAGAAGATAACCTCTGGAGGTCAAGGATTAAGGATACCTTGAAAAAACCTTGCAGACAGATCTGGGATTCATTCTCTTCTGTATTCTGAAGGCCAGAAGAGGAGGAACTGCAGGGTATTTGTTTATTGTAAACTTAGTAAATCCAGATCAAAAGGTGCCTTCCAGACTCTAAGATACGTACTAACCACACAGAGAGCTTGTAAAAGTAGGAGTCTCCTACTGGGAGGGCTTTGTGAGGTCTGAAGACCTTGATAGTATAAAGAAATCTGCCATGCCATCCAACGTTCATTGCTCCCCTATAAAGCCAGGGAAGAAAGCACTAATGGTGGTTTATACTTCTTGGGTTGACAAAGACCTTTAACATAATCTCATTGGTTCTTACAACCCCAGCAGGAGGCACCTATTTGTCTCCAGATAACCAGCCTTCTCCAGGTGATCTTCATAGAGCTGAGTCATTGTAGAGGTAGGATCTTAGTTTTAATTACTTTAATATATTCCCCTGCCCCTGGATGATAGAGAAAGTCCAAAGCTGGGGAACAGAGGTTCTGAGTTCTAGTCCTAGCCCTGGCAATTGTTTAGGGTGTTTCTTGCTGTTAAAGAGCATTCCTTTCCCTAGGTCATGTCCCTTGTCAGACTTTTATCCTTTTGCTCAGTGGTTCTCAACCTTCCTAATGCTGGGACTCTTTCATAGAGTTCACATTGTTTTAACCCCCGACCATAAACTTATTTCATTGCTACTTCATAACAGTAATTTTGCTACCGTCATGAATCTTAACATAGATATCCTGTATGAGACACGTATGAAAGAGCCATTTGATACCCAAAGGGGCTGCAACTCACAGGTTGGGAAGCCCTGCTCTAGCTCTTCTCTGCCTTGATCCAGATGGAGGAAGGATGAGCATGTCTCATCCTTTGCCTGACCCTTTCTCTACCTATCAGATTCCCACTCACTCTCTCAGTCCAGGCTCAGCTGCCCCTGGTCTGTTAGGCAGTCTTACCTTCTCCCACATTCCGCCCTCTGTAGTCATCATTCGTGTCTATTTATTCCGTTGCATCTTGAAAGAAGTGTAGGAAAATTAAAAGCAGGATACACAACTGGGATATTTATAGTTAGTGGTAATTGCAGTTATCTAAGCATTGAGTTTTTACAGTCATACATCACACAGTGATGCTTTGGTTAATGATGGACTAGCTGCGGCATAGGCATAGTAGTTCTGTAATACTATGTGGTCTTGTGACATTATGGCTACCTTAATGTGTATAAGTATTCTTTGTGATGTTTGCAAATTGATATTTTTTAACATGTTTGGTACAGATCCTCCATATATCCTATTATAATTATATTTTATACTCCTTGCAAGATGTTAAATTGTTTATGCATTTCGTCCTTTAAGTTTTTCCAAGAAACAAGTATTCTTGTTATATTAACAATTTAGGGATTATAAAAAATTAACTAATTAGGCTCTTAATTAAATTAAAATCATCAAAAGATAAGGAATAATGGAAAAAGAAAAATTACCTGTAATATTATCACAGAAACATAACTGGATAGAATTCTGATGTGCTTCTTTCTGGTCTGTCTGATGCACACAATGCTGTTAAAGCAGATTGTAAGGTGTTCTCTATACTTTATGCACCTGCTTTCATTTGGAACTCTGTCATATGCATTCCATCTTATTCTGTGATTGCATCTGTGAGCATCCTTTTTAGTTGCAATGTTATATGCTGTCAAGTGTATAGACCACATTTTGCATATGCACTACCTGGCTGTGGTGCATGGAGGTTGCCTTCAGTTTTTCTCCACATTGAGTGGATGATAAGGTGAAGTAAGGTGCTAAAAATATGTTTAAATGAATTTAGGGATACTTCTTTGAGCCAGTATCACTGTCTTTTGAGGCTTCCTCCACCCTCTACACAACTTATGCTATTTGTCCTGCTATATTTGGGATTAACCACACATTGCCTCATTTAAAAACCAAGCCTTATGCAGTTTTAAATTCTGGTTATTTCAGTCAGTTAAGGGGCATGTCCCACGAAAGCCTTCACTTACCGGGAAACTGAGACAGAGGGGAGGACATTCTATTGGGACTCTAGATGAGAGAAGCATGGGAGAATGGCAAAGTAGAAGGATCCAGAGGGTCCTAGAAGCCTACAAGTAAAACATTATGATAGGCAGATTTGGGCCCAGGGGTCCCGCTCAAACTATGGCACCAGCCAAGGACAATACAGGTGGTAAACCTTAAACCCCTACCCAGATCTAGCCAATGGACAGAACATTCTCCACAGTAGAGTGGAGAGTGGGATATTACTTTCTCACATACTCTGGTGCCTCACCTTTGACCATGTCCCCTGGAGGGGGAGACCTGGTGGCACTCAGAGGAAGGACAGCAGGTTACCAAGAAGAGACTTGATACCCTATGAGCATATACAGGGGGAGGTAATCCCCCTCAGGAACAGTAATAGGGGAGGGGAATAAGGGGGAAAATGGGAGGGAGGGAAGAATGGGAGGGTACAAGGGATGGGATAACCATTGAGATGTAACAAGAATAAATTAATAAAGGAAAAAAAATGCCCCTTTACATTAGTTCTCAAACTACTAGGAGTTTGAGGAAGCATCAAAGGTCATTGTAGCTTAAAGGGTTATCTGTATCTTAAAAGGATTTCCTTTGAACTATGCCCCTTGGGTGACTGTCTTAGCCAGCTTTAATTGTCAAAGTAACACAGCCCAGAGTCACCTGAGCATAAGCCTAGATGGAGAAAGTGCCTAGATCAGGTTGGGAGCCTGTGGACCTGTCTGTGGGACATTGTCTTAATGCACAAAAGCCCACAGTAAGAAGCACTTTTACTGAGCAAGTAAAGAAAGAAAGAAAAAAAAAGAAAAAGAAAAAGAAAAAGAAAGCCACGTAGCTGAGAGCAAGCCAGCAAGTACAATCTTCCACATATTTTTGGCTTCAGTCATTCCCCCACAATGAACTGTAACTTGGAAATGTAAGCCAAATAAATCCTTTCCTCCCCTAAGTTGCCTTTTGTCATTTGTTGTGACAGCAACAGAATGGAGCATTAGCAGTGACTGGTCTATATCTCTACATACATACATACATACATACATACATACATACATACATACATAGGACTCTGGTTCTGCAGGATGCCAGTACACCATTTAATGACTTCCCAGTGAGCAAGAGCTCAGCTGAATGTACTGATCTCTGAGAGCTCAAACATCTCTGACCATGTGACTTTAAAATTCTTTTCTTTAAAAAAATGATGTGTTATGTCTGATTTACAACTAGACAAATGTAGGCAGAACCAGCTTCTGCTGTCTTGCTATATTCACGATCTTATTACCTGCTTCTTAGCACACGATAGCTTTTACAGTGGTTTTATTGTGGATGTTGAGGTCCCACTACATACATCCATGTGCAATGCTTTACCTCAAATTTCATCTCTAGACGGCTATATTAATTGGATTGTGATTACATTATTTGGTGTACATATATTTATTCCTTTTTGAGATAATTTTGTAGAGTAAACTTAAAGGAAAGAAGTGAATGGGTCAAATGGGCTAAAACATTTATATGTTACATGTTGTGAAATTTTTCTTAAGGAGGGTTGAAAATTGAGTGTTGTATCAGTATCTGGAAATCACACTGGCTTGGGAAATTTCATGCAAATAGTGAGCTGGATAAAGCTTTGAGAAGTTTTTATTAACTAATAATTACAAATGTGTACCCTGTGTTTTTAATTTATACTTTATAACCAAATAGGCTAAATATTAAAAAAATATTTACCAATTGTCTTTTTTCTTCTATTAAGTTAGCTCCTTGTCTTTCTTTACCTAACTGCTCCCTTAATTTCTCTGCTTTTTAATTCTTATTTTTTTGTAATTTTCTTCTGTTTGTATCTTGGTGGTCACAAAAAAGTTTTTCAAGGCTCCTACTTGGATCAAGAAGGAAATGGCATTAAGTCATCTTAAACAATAGTATGTGTGGTAAGTCAGAGATGTCTCCATTGACAAGAAGATGCTTTCAGTAGCTAGGGTGTCTGTCTGATATAAATTTCAAGGTTAAGTTGTATACATAGGCAGGTATAGTCTCTCCATTTAATTGAAAATAGAAATTTCTTACAAATGGATGTGGACCACTTTAGTATGACTGGGCTAAAATCAAGAGGAGAATTGGTATAACTCTTAGAAAAAGTTTCTTGTCCTCTCACCTAATTCTGGAGGAAAATTCAGCGGGAGAGAGGGGAGGTGGGAGGATGATACATTATCTGTTTCTATAGCAATGCTTTCATCATGATGTGTGCCAACACCTTTGGCCCAGACCTGCTTCAGAGCCATAATGAACAAGCCTGGACATACAGATACTCAATGTAAATCTTTTGTCACATTAATTGACTGGTTACATTCTAACTACTGTAGAGAATAGGAAGCCAGGCTTAGGAGGAAGAGGAAAGGAGGGTAGGTTGGGAAACCACTTAAAATTTCATCCAAATTGAGTACTAATTTCAGGTATCAACTGTAAAAAAAATGCATAGAAACAAAGAATGCCAAAATCTATTCAAACAGTTTCCAATGCTGGTATTTGGATGAACTGCAACTCTTTCTTAGCTCCATGTGTTCACGAAAACCTTTGCATAGTGAGTTTGTGGCTAGGAAGGCTTTCCTCTTTATCTGCTCTTTTCCTGTTTCCATTTTTGTAAATGTCCCATCTTTAAATATCAAGTAAAATATTATATTAAAACTCTGGGAATCAATTTCCTTCCCTAGTTGTTTATTTATTTATTCTTATTTACCCACAGTAAATTTCTCAAAAGAGAAGTATATAATGTGAGGCAGCCTTCACTTCTACAGTCCTGGATGTTTATGATATGTATTATATTTATCATAAAATAAATGCTAAATCTGTGTAATGTAGCATTTGACAAATGCCACCCAATTCAGTGACAATCTAGCACACAAAGCTCACAAAATCTGAATAAAAGTAAAACAACAACCAGCAATATCTGATGAGACACATCTATAAAATCAATAATATTACTATAAGGACATAGATATTATTGCTTGAAATTTTTGCTTTCATAAATAAAGAGCTTGCTGCTATGCAGCAATTGAAGCTGGTCTATGTAAAGTCAATTTTTTCTAAATAATCAAGTATGCATGTTTGTCAAAGTTATGGTTATCTTAGATGTGTGCACTACTTCACAGGATATAATATTTAATGGGATACATTATAATAATAAAAGTAACAATATTTATTATTAATATTTTATTCTGAGCTGGTTGGAATATAGAAGTTTGGCTATTTGAAAATTCTGTCATATCTATTTTTAGATCTCTACTTATAAAATAATTAGGTAATTAACTTTCTGGGAATAAACTAATGGCTCCTTACTAATGGTTTCAGTGTTTATTTTAGGTATTTCAGAATTTTTAATTAAAAATCATGCATCACTTAAAGCTGAGTAAGTTCTATGTTATGGAATTTGAGATCTCATGCATTGACTTAACGGTGGCTTATTTTATTTGTATATGGTATGAGAAGATTCACACTTTATTGCATGGATTTTATATTAACATAGTCTCCATTTGAAACCCAGATGGCCAACAAGTCTTGTGGGAATAGTTTGCATCAGCTTCACTGGGAAAGCCTGTGTCAAAAATAAGGTGGATAACGATTGAGAAAGACATATGACAATGTCTGGTCTCCACGTCCGAACAAATAAATGTACGGGTGAGTGGTGGGTGAGTGCCCCCCCCTCCACATGCAGGTGCACATACAACAATCTGTACATGTATGCACACATACAGAAATGATAGGAAATGGCAGCCTTTTAAAACAGATTAGTATAAGGAAGAATTCCTGATGGTCTAGACTCTGCAGCTGTGGGCTAGATTCAGGGGCGTGAACTTGAAGTTAGACACTGTGATGTATTTTGTGCCAGAGAAGCATGTTAGTAACAATTTCTTCACATATGCATGAAGACTAGCACATAGGAAAGGTCTTGGCGCAAACATCCGTATGTTAGGGTCCTTTGAATAATCAAGAAGTGATGGGGAAATTTAATTCTGCACAAAAACCTGGTTTTCTTTCCACTGTTTGAAGGTGTTACATTGCAAATGAGACGCTATACAGTGTATCCTTATGGGAGGAGGACTCAGCGTGTTAGATTAATTTTTTAACAACATTCTACTTGGTCGTGTTAAATGCATTTTCTCTTTGAACTGTTGTGAATTTAATGGGCCATTCTCTGTGTTGGTGGGAGATATTATTATGGGAATTACAATGGAGCATTTCAATCCATATATTTTTAGAGAGTTGAATACAGCTTTTCCCCCATTATGCTGCCCCAAGATATACCCATGGGGGATTTAAATCTCTGAAAATGAGCAATGCTATTCTGCACTGGAATATTTGATAGATAACTCCTAGCTAGAACAAATACTTTAAATAGTATTTAATAAAGCAATTAACACCTATAATTTGCTTGTGAATTCTACCCAAATGTCTAGTACTTAAAATTAACTTCAACCACCCCATGGGCTAAGCTTAGTTTCACTTATACTTACCTGAGAATAGCATAGGATCTTGTAAACATGTCAGAAATGTATTAGATTACTGTTAAACTTAAATATGCCCTTGGATATCATATACAGAACTATACTAGTTTTGCAAATTCTTTCAGAATTAATAATACAAAATTTAAATTCTACTCCAGGTTTCAGTACCACATAGTGTTAACCTGAAGTTAACCTGAAGGGATTCAGAAGTTCAAAATGGAAACCCTTGATATCATAATTATTTAACAGGCTATCTTATTTACTTTTTTGTTGCCATAACAAAACATCATAACCAAGGCAACTTATGGAGGCTTTAATTTGGCTTATAGTCCCAGAAGGTCAGAGTCTATGATGGCAGAACAAAGGAGCAGCTGAGAGGTCACATCTTGAGGTAAAAGAGAGAGAGAGAGAGAGAGAGAGAGAGAGAGAGAGAGAGAGAGAGAGAGAGAGAGAGAGAGAGAGAGAGAGAGAGAGAGGCAGGCAGAGAGAGACAGAGAGGCAGAGAGAGGCAGAGAGAGACAGACAGAGATAGAGATCTAATCAGGAATCTCATGACTCTTTTGAAACCTCAAAGGCTGCCCACAATGACACCTCTTCCAGCTACATCTCCTAATTCTTCACAAACTGTTTCGTCAACTTGGACAGAGTATTCAAACACAGGAGCCTATGACTGCCATTCTCCTTAAACCACCACACAGACGCTCATTGAATTAGGCACTGTACTGGTTTCAATCGTAAATGAATAATTTCGACACCAAGTTTTTAATATAGGTGTGTCTGTATCTATTCCACAGATTTCTCAGTTGAAACAGCATTAGTTGCTTCCTTAGTCTGAGTTTTGGGAGACTCAGAGCAAAATAATTTATCCTTATTCTTCCTTTGTCTTCCAAATGGCACCCTTTCTCAGCTTTTCAGCGGTGCTGATTTTATTTATCCCATTCTGGCATGTTACTGGAAGCCTTATTTTCTGTCATCTTTACCTTTTATAGCAGTGCACATATTTCTAGCACCCCGTTTATTTCTATTGACTGTTCTTTTTCAGGCTGCTAAAGATATCTTTAACTATTTCAACCTGACCTGTAGTTGCCTATGTTTTTCCTTCATTATAGGTGGTATTGGCAGTGTTTCTGGCATGGCAGTCCCATCTTTTATTGTTGGAGCTTAGGATCCAGCCTAGGGCCTTACACATACTAGGCAAATTCTCTACCACTGAGCTAATCTCTCCTCTTTCTTTGTTTCCTATTTGATTACAAGATCAAAGAAATCCAGCTTCAAACCCAGGCCTTTTCTTCTTGGTTCTGACATCCCTTTTCAATCAGTAATGCTCTGTACCCTTACCAAGCATGGAGCCTTCTCTGCTCTTTACTGTGTGCACTTAGCCTTCGCCTCTGATGAAACTGAACCTTTGAGTTGTCGTATTCCACAGCGAGGCTCCAAGGCTTCACTCTTATATCACAGTCTACAACAATTTCATGACATTTTCTACCACGCCAAGTCTCTGAAGATGGACCATTCTTAACATCATAGGTGTGCTATTCATTATTTTGATCAGAAAGTCCACACTCCCTCCATGATCTAGGCTCACAGTCTGAGTCTTAAACCCTGAACACAAACACACACCAGGGCAGCAAGATAGATGGAAGTGAGGAGATAGCCACATCCCTATGTGTGAACTTTAATATATCTATGGCTAGTCAACATGGAATGGAAAATGCCCAAGTCGATGGTTATGTTCGCTCTGCTGGGGTTGAGGGATAGAAGTGAAGAACAAGGATGGAAGCAGAGTGGGGGAGATGGAATTATTGATCGATCAGACTTTACACTAGGGCCTGTCTGTAATTCAGACTTATAGTCACCACCCCTCGAGGCACATTCTATTTCTAAACAAGGTTATTTCTGGGACTTTTCAATTCTACTTCAGTTCCTTCATTTCCTATGTAAGGCAATGGGCTTCTGAAAGAATTCAGTTATTTTCCTGCTAACTAAAATGTTCTTTCCCTCATTTCACCTTCCATGATTTTGCCCACTAGTTGAGATGCAAAGGGCGCATCCTCAAGCAGTGGTAAGCCATGGAACAGTGCCATGGTCCTGGTGCCTGGCGGGAGGCCATAGACAGAGCCAAGTCAGGGGAAAGGTAGAAATGTAGACCAAGGATCACAATGTGCAGTCTAACTGGAGAGGAGATGAGGAGTGACAGGAAACCAGGTGCATATCGGGCTTGGACAGAAGGTTCTGGATGGCTGACAAAAACACTGGCTCCTAGAGCACAGCGTAGCTGTATTTTGAGCTCATGACAGGATTGGTGCTGGCAGATGCCCTGTGAAGGCCAAACCCCCACCAGGTGAAAGGTTCATGTTCTTGAGTCACGGACTTCAGTAGCAGCAGGTGCCATGTCTGTTGCTATCTTGTTGTCAGAATCAAGGGAAGTCAATGTGCCTGTGGCTGTGAGCTCATGTTTAAACCCATCAAGAATTGACATCCAACACCTCTGTCCCTCCTCCATGAAGCCCTAACATGAGCAGAGTCTTCCTTTCCTCAAAGCCACATTAGCTTCTTGTGTCTCCTCTAACCACAGAATTTAAGGGCACATCATAATTTTTCCCTCAAGTTTTCTTGCCTTTGAAAACCCAAACCGAATGCATTTAACCTTTCCTCATTATGCATGTATTTGTTCAGTGCATGTGTGCTTTTGGTTAAGCCATGCTCTATAGCTGGGTAACGGAGGCATCACTGAACCTGGAGATCACTGCTTTGATTAGAGTAGTTGGCCAGTAAGCTCTTGGAACACTGGAGTTATAGGCAGTACCCTTGGTTGTGGCATTTATGTGGGTGTTTGGGATCCAGATTCAGATTCTTGCAATGGTGTTCCAAGCATTTTTACCAACTGAGCCATCTCTGCAGACCCCTATCCCAGTTTTCATTTTCATCCAAGCAATCCTTACTCATTGGTTAAAATAAGACATGGCAAAGACAACATTGAGAGAATGGGCATGTGAACATGTATGCCCTCTCTCTCTCTCTCTCTCTCTCTCTCTCTCTCCCTCTCCCCCCCCCCCCGTCTCTCTCCCTCCCTCCCTCCCACTCTCCCCCTCTCTCCCTTCTCTCTCTTCTCGTGCTCACTTCTCTCTCTCTCAGTGCTAGTTATAGTTCTAAGTGTTTTACATATGTTAACTCATTTAATAATGACAGCTTACTATTATTGATTATCTTCCAGATAGGACACTGGGTTTGGAGAAGATTGTTTGCATATAAAAGTTTGAAGATACTGCAGTGGTAGTGTTGAAATGTGGACAGGCAATATAGCATGGAGATTGTGTGTCACTGTGTTTGGACTTACAGCATAAGCAACACCCTCCCTGCACCGGGGCCACCATCTCTTTCATCCTGAAACCTAATTCCTTTCCCCAGAAACTCTGGGTTTTTTTCTATGTGTATTTTTTCCTGCTTCTATATTTCTAAGTAATGTATAGTCATAGATATTTGTAGTTTGTTTTCTTTCTTAGCTTTTGATAATATCTACTGAATGCCTGTATGTGAGCTGATAATAGTTTTGATATTGCACATGCTATCTTTGTTTCCTCATTCATGTTCTCCATTTTGTCTCTGAATTGCTTATCCATCAGCATTGGCCTTATTTTAATTATGCAAATTTTATGGTAAACTAGGTTACTTATATCCATTGTATTTTCTTTCTTATTCAGTTTTTATTTCTTGGGATGAATAAATTGTCCATTTTTATTTATTTGCTTGTATCTGAAACTATTTTCCCTTTTCAGTTTTAGAGGCTATCAGATACTTTTTTCCTATAGATGTTCAAGTATGTGAGATAATGCACCCAGCACACATTTCTACAGAGCTTTCTCTGACAGAGGAAATCCTCACAGTCTCACTGCTGGATAGAGCAGTCCAGCGCTGATACCAGGACTGTCCTTTTTTGGTCTTGTTTCCTAGATCTCATGTCTTCCTTCTCCAACTGACTCCTTGCTGTGTTATATAAGTGTTCTTTCCCATCACTGCATCATAAACCATCTCAAAGATCATTGGCTTGAGGCAATTTCTCTTCTCTACTGTTCAGTAGCTTCACTGGGTCTTTCTGTGCCGTGGGAGAAAGCCTAGTGACTGGGGTACCGTGAAACTGGCAGTCATCATGAGCCTTGCTGGCTTCTCAGAGTGAGGATGGCTCCCTCACACAGCTGGAGGACAAAGCTGACTGTTGAATGGGAGCTCAGCTTGGGCAGTCAACCAAAGCACCTACATATGGACTCGCCATGCAGTGTGGGGTTTTTACAGAATAGATTGGTAAGAAATATATAAATTGTTGAGGTAGAATCCAAAGAATGAGCTTTTAAAGGTGCCCAGAAGTTGTCTGCAAGGTTTCTCATTATTAGCCATGGGTGGCTTCCAATCTCTCTTTGCCTGCATTTTTCTACTAGAGAAATTGCAGCTATGGTTTGGATTTGGAATATACTCCAAATGCTCATGTGTTCAAGCTTGGTCTCCAACCTGTGGTGCTAATGAGAGGTTCTAGAAATTTTAAGAAGTGGGAGGTCTGATGTCACTGGGGCATGCCATCTAGAGGGATTTGCAACATTGGCTCACCTGTATATATGTTTTCTCTCCCTGTCTTCCTTTTACATTCTTCTTGAAAGCCAGAATGACGTAAGCAGCTTTATCCACCACACATTCCTACTGTGATATATTATCTTATCACAGGCACAAAGGCAACTGAGATCTCCAAACCCTGGGTCCAAATAAACCTTCCTTCTCTCACAATTGAATGGTTTCCTGTTGTTTGTTGTTGTTATTGTTGTAATAACATTAATGCAGTGAAAGAGAAGTACAGCCTCCATGGAAAGTCAGAATGTGTATATACGGATAGAAAGTCTGGTTGGAAACCATCTGTGAGACCAGCTGCCACGGTTGCCTATGTTGCTGTCATAGGTGAACTGCAGCACTCCTTCGCTTTAACACAATGATAGTTTTATTTCCCACGTGAGTTTTTCTTCTCATTCTTTCCAGTGTTCATCTTCACATCCTCCCAAGGACACTGGAATCCTATGTTTTAAGATGGAGGATGGAGAGAGAGAAAGGATGTGGGCTACAAGAGAAATCTTTGCTTGCTATTATTTTTGGACAAGAAATACCACACATCACTATACTTTCATCCTATTCTCCAGGAGCAGGTAAATGGCCAAACCTAGACAGAAAGGGGTCTAAGAAAAATAATTTGTGTGTGGAGAATAGCTGCTGAAGACACGTCTTATAGATAGAAGAGACATTATGGCTTTCTGTGGCTAGCTAGTTGTATCTACTATTCCCCTCCAGTTCCTATTTGTTGGCAAATTTACCAAAGCCAGTGCTTGGAAACTTTTCCGAGCTTATTCCACCAACCTGCTTTCTTGTTAAACATGGCCCAGGAGTATTAGTAGCTGTCCAGGGTGAGACAGCTGGAATGGTGCTGTGGCTTCCTTCTCCTTGACCTCTCATGCCACATCCTTGCATTCTCTCTGACTACTGTCTTACCATTTCTTCAGGGGACACATTTGAGGTTTCCTCACTGTGGTATGTGGGTAACATGGTTATCTTCTGGTTGCCCAGGTCTGACAAGAGGTCCCTGGGGAGATTCTCTCAGCGAGCTTCTATGCTAGAGCCTCCTGGCTAACTCTGGCCTGACTAGCAATTTTCCCAAGTCCTTACCTCTTTAGAGTTTTATTCTGCAGCTCTAATGCATATTCCTGCTGCTACTGCAGACATCACTTTTCCCTTGGTTTCGTATGTTTCGGTTTGGGGATAGTTTGCATGCTGGCATCCCTTCTTCCAATCCATTTGTAGTTATGGGTTTATAGGTTTTTATTCCTTCCAGATCTTTTGTCAGAGCTTGGGGAGGAACTACAGGGCTTCTCATAGTTTAGGGTCCCCACAGTTACCAAGCTGGTTATGTCTATGAGATAACATGGTAGGCTTAGGAGTCTTCCTATGAACTGAAGTCCAAGCCGGCAGTGACTTCAATGGCATCTGTACCATGGACTGTGAGTATCTTTCTTCTATCTGTATATATTTTCCAATGTTTTGCTGAAGCCAGTTCGAGGTTGCTGGATAAGAGGTCTTGCCTGAGTGGCAGGTTACAGGATTTGTGCTAACTGGTCATGGGTAGACTCTTAGCAGAAAAGGTCAAACCCTTTGGAATCATAAAGATGAAGTTGTGAATTTCCCCGGAATAAGCCTCAGTTTCCTTATCTGTAAAATATTAATGGTACCTCTACTGCAAAAGCTATTGGGAGGATTTAAGGTAATGGTGAGAGAAAGTGGTCTTATCATGAAGTGTAGTAAGTTATAACTGATTTGATTTCTACTTAAGTATGTCCCTGACTATCAGT
Source organism: Acomys minous (assembly GCF_964271855.1). Lineage (NCBI taxonomy): Eukaryota > Metazoa > Chordata > Mammalia > Rodentia > Muridae > Acomys > Acomys minous. Next base: position 92,155,036 of record NC_140489.1, on the reverse strand, counting down.
GCAATCTGAAAGTTTCTAGAGCTACTGGCAATTTTTTTTTTTTGCCAGTCAAACATCAGGACAGTATCAGACAATGGCTATTTAAAGAAAAAACCTCATTTAAATACTTGAGAGGAGCTGGCTCCTTATCTTTCCCATAAATCTTATTTGCTTCTCATAATGCAGAAATGAGTTCCAGGCTTGGAGATGGCAATATCAGGACAATATTTTATGGTGTTATTGCATTTTGTATCCAAACATGCCCTAAGGATTTTATAAGCAAAAATGAAATTTCTTCACATCCCTCTGGCACAGGCATTTCATTACTAAATTTATAGACAGATAAACAGTGACTCACAAAAATGAAAACTTTCTCCCCCAACCTTGGCTGTGACTAATGGGATCTTGCAAAAAAAAAAAAATCAGCTCTCTGCACACACCTGTGAACCTCATATTCAAGTTTTGTAACAGGAATCCCCCCTGTACCTTGAGAACTGTGAGAAAGGGAAATTAAAGAGGAGACTTTTCATAAAGATGCTGGATATGGGGTTGTATTGGAGTGTGGTGAGGGGAGAAGGAAGGTGGAAGGAGCATCACTGAAATGCCATGTACTGAAGACTGGATTTTATTGGCAAATGAAGGAATGACTTGGAGTGTACCCAAGAAGAGAACCCTGCCTCCACTTGCTGTATGAATTGACAACTTTGCTCAACTTCCCTGAACTTTAGTTCCCTTATCCATTTGTCTTTGGTTCTTCTGATTACTAAATGCAGTTCTGATCTTTCCATTCAATTGGCAAAGTGTTAACTGTCTACATACAACTTGCCAGCCATACCTAAGGCTATCACTCTACTGATCCCCGCCCCCTTACTTTTGTTTTTGTTTTTGTTTTGTTATCCAGAAAAGATATTTCTTTTAACATCCTCCATAGATCTTGTATTGGAACATATAGAATTCTTTGAGATTAGCCTCTCCTATATGAAATTTGATTGTTTTCAATAAATATCGATCAATTGTTTTATGGACGTAGTTTTACTAGGCAGGATCAATGGAGGTTTCAAAGATAAATATGCAGCTGTGGCTCTTCTGAAGCCAGCATTCAGCACTAAAGACAGCTGAGGAGGAAGAACCTCCCCACATATCTTCTGGGAACACGTGTTCTCTCTGAAAGAGCTCTCAAACTTCTACAGTGGGAAGATCAGGAAAAGACCCTGCCTGGAATGTCCTCCCACATTGCATCAAGGAGATTCTTTTCAGACTGAGCAGCAGCCAAAGGGGTGTTGGAACTTTGGTAAAAGATGAATGGAAGAGAAAAAGATGTAGGTGGAGGGTTGGGGTAGCCTGCCACATGAGGCGTGATGTAGGCATGGACACGTGTGAAAGTAACAAATGTCTGGTTAAAACTAAGAGCAGTTGGCAGTTAAGGAAAAACACTTGTGGGGTTTTGTTTGTTTGTTTTGTTTTGTTTATCTTTTTGGACACAAGGTCTCTGTCCTAGAACTTTTACATAGACCAGGCTGATCTCGAACTTAAGAGATCCCCCTGCCTCTGCCTCCCAAGTGTTGAAAGTGTGTGCAACCACCACCTTGGAGAACCACCTATGTTTTTAATGTTTCACTATCCCCTTAAAGAGAAGCAAAATAAAAAAATACATACCAAAGGCTCCTACAATTCTGTAACTTACTCTTTCTGAGCTCTGCAAGCCAAAAGTAAAGTTACCAACCTGTAATACTGCAGGTGCTACTTGCCATGGGGGTTCAGAAACACCTCCTGGCCTCCTCAACTTCTGGAGCAGCGGCTTTCAACCTTCTTAGAACTGTGACTCTTTAATATAGTTCCTCATGTTCTGATGATCCCCAAGCATAAAAATATTTCATTGCTACTTTATAGATGTGACTTTGCTACTGGTATGAATCATAATGTAAATATCTAATATGCAGGATATCTGATATGTGACCCACGTGAAAGGGTTGTTTGACCCTCAAAGGGGTCACAACCCACAAATTGAGAACCACTGTTTTGGAAGCTCTCCCTGTTCCTTGACTACTGTTGATATAGATATACCTGTGACCCCTGCCTTTATCCTTATATGGCCTGCTCTGTCAATGTCTTTCCCTCCTCTTTCTCTCACATAAGATTACTTGTCTTGACTTAGAGCTTACCAAATATTCCAGGATGATGTCATCTAGAGTAATCCACAAAGGCATCATATCTATAAAATTATATTTTCAGGTAAAGCCATATAGGTTTGAAAGTTTGGATTATAGATATTTTGGGGGTAGGTGGGTGGGTGGAGGGAAAATGGAAGCCATGTTAGATGTGTCTATACGATATACACACATCAAATGATACCAGCCCCATGGTACACAACCTTGTAGGTCTCACTTGAATGCTTGGAATCCTTATGAACTCCATGAACTCTATATTCCGCACTTGTTCCTGTGTGTCTGCACTTTGGTGGATGTTATCAATCTGTACATGTTAGTACTTAGACTTGAGGAGATCTATTATGCAAATATGCAGATGTATAAAGATCTTTCTCTATGCTGCTGCTTGTTCTTTGACACCATAACCTAAACGGTCTGGTAACCATCCTCAGATTCTTCTATCTCCATACTCAGCCAAACTACCATTCCTGCATGGGCTCTTTCTTTCTGTAGTTTGAAAAGTATGTCTAGAAAAAAAAACTAACAAAATCAAGATGCTTCCCCTGTGTTCTGTATATCAACTTACACTTACAGCCTTCTAGATTTGAATGTGCTACCTTTATTGTAGGGCACAATGACCCAGAGATAAGGAGGTAGTGACATCATATCAGTGCAAGTATGCCAGTTTTTATTGCTGACAAGCCTCTAACTTCTTCTTTTAATTATCGTAGTCCATGGGCCAATGAGATGGCTCAGCAGGTAAAGGCAAGTCTGACAACTAGAGTTCCATCCTGGTACCCTCATGTGGAATGAGAAAAGTGACTCTCACAGGTTGACCTTTGACCCCCACATGTATACTTTGGCACGTGAGCATCCCTCCTCCAATAAATGTGATAAAACTTAAAACATATCATTCAGTGCTGATTATTATCCTATATCTGTGAAGAGTTTCTTTCATACACCTTTCCTGTTTTTATAGTTGCATGCAGCAGGAGAGCTAGTTAGTATAAAGTTATTTCATTATTGTCAGTAAGAAGTTTCTTTGTAAGCATGCATATCTATACCCATGCATATATGTGCATAAATTAAGGAGGATCTTGGAATGAAAAACTCAAAAAAAGCTTTTCGTTTGCTTATTTTCCCATGCTGTGAAAGAACAGTCTCTAATTTGGAGGTATGAGATCCGTCTCACTTTCTCTTGGGAGTTTATGGATATCAATTATCTGTATCTATGGACTTAGGCTTTGAGCTCAAAGAGGTTGATGGCACTGGTCTAAGACATTCAGAGATGTCATAGTGTCTATAAAGGGTCCACAAAGGAGCATTCGTGTGTGGTGCTGCACTTCATTTGTCACCTGGAAAAGAGAGGCTGTGCTCACAGGTCTGTGAATACAATGATAAAGCCACTAAGTCGGGAGGGATGAGGTAATCTGCAGAGGGCTAAAGATGACACTTGAGGCCCATCTTTAATTCTTGAAAAGCTATCACATGGAAGAAGGGCTGTGGTTCTTTTGAGTGAACCACATGGTAGGCGTAAGCTTGATAGGGGCTATTGAGAGAAGAAGAATTTGTTGAGCTGCAAAACCAGCTTTCTACTAAGTAAAGCTCTCTGAAGATAAGCAGTGATGGCATATCAGAAGATGTGTTGCTTTTGGATTGTTTTCAAGCAACCACGGACAACCCCAGATTTTGCTGCTTAAAACAGTACCCTTATTACCGCAGATTTGTGGTAGGCAGAATCCCAGGCAGATTCAGCAGGTCCGTTCTGATGCAGGTTTACAAGGCAGAAAGCAAAGTGCTCTTTTACCTGTGGAGACACAGGGGAGATGCATGTTCCAGCACATTAGGTCGTTGGCAGCAGTCAGTTTTGTGAGGTTGTAGCACTAACCCCTGGCTCCTGCTGACTGCTTACCCAGCCTGTGTTTGGTTACTGAAGGTCACCTGCATTGTGGTCACCTGCGTTGTGGTCACCTGCACTATTGTCTCCACCCTCTTGAGGACCAGCATTAGAGGGTAGAATACTTCTTGTGCTCTGAATTTCACTCGTTCTTCCTTCTGACGTCAGCTGGAAGAAATTCTTTAGGAAGTTTTAAAGAACTAGATTCAATACATTTAGGTAACCAACGCTTTGAATGATCAACTGTGTGACACAACAACACAATAGAAGGCGTGTTTGCTCCTCACATTGACAGGCTCCAGGGGCTGAGGAAGTTCTGTCTACGTCCTGATGCATCCCAGCAGTGAGGGGCTGATCATGCAATACCAGATCTCCACGCTTCTCCACAAAGAAAGGCCCTAAGTAGGTGAACTTCACGGCTCAAAGTAAACATTGAATTATATCAGTATTTTATTTTATTTAAATGGGATTCCAAAATTTCATACTGAAACTAGGATGGCAAATAGGAACACTTTGGGAGACACTGTATAAAGTAGTAAATTTAACTGCTCTCAGGTAGCATTGGCTAACTCCCCTATAGTGCAGCAAGTAGTTTTGGTTGGTAATCCCGGCTCTATGCATTTTTTTTTGTTTATTTTACAAGAAAAAGGATTTCTCTTGTTGCACCTTACTACTGTTCCTTCTGCCCCTCATCTGAGATCCTGCCTGTGCTGCCTGTGCTGGTCTGAATGTAAATGGTCCCGATAGGCCCACAGGGAGTGGCCCTGTTAGAAAGTGTTGCCTTGTTGGAGTAGGTGAGGCTTTGTTCGAGGAAGTGTGTCACTTGGGGTAGGCTTTGAGGTCTCCAGTGCTCAAGCCAGGTCCAGTGTCTCTTCCTGCTGCCCGCCAATTCAGTAGAACTCTTACCTATCTCTCTAGCACCATGGCAACCTGCATGCTGCCATGCTTTCCACCATGATGACAATGGACTAATTCATCAATTAAGCCAGCCCTAATTAAGTGTTCCTTATAAGAGTTTCCATGGTCCTGGTATCTCTTCAAAGCAATAGAAACCCTAACTATGATACTGCCCCCACCTTTCTTTGTACCAGGGATGCTCACTAACTTGTGGCTTGGACCTTAAATGCACCCCAAATGCCACAAGCTGAAGGTTTGGTTACAAGCCTTGAGAGTGACAGGGAGATGATGGAACCTTTAACATGTGGGGTCCATCTTAAAGTTAAGTCAATGGAAGGCAAGAGATCTTAGGAGGCTTACCTTTTCTGCCATTTCTTGCTTCCTGGCCACCTTGAGGTAAGCAGCCTTACTCTGTTTATATTCGTAATCCCATCACAGCCTTTAAAGTAGTGGAGCTCACTGCTGATGCCCTCAAAACTGTGAGCCAAAAAAAAAAATCTTGAAGATTTGTATCTTATCCGTTTTTTGTTACAACAATGAAAATACTGACACAATGTCAACTTTGATCTACCCATTAGTGTCTTTCCACCTTTCTGTGCGAAGTTCTTTTCTAGATAATTTTATGTTTCCAAGGAGAAGAAAGACAGGGCACTCTCACATAAGAAGCTCAGTGTGCAGTCGGGATAACAATTTATTTATGAATAGTTATTTTTAAAAACTGCAAGTAGCATTAAAGTTCATCAATTATAGGACTACATGGGCAAGATATCTTATAATTAAAAGGAGATGGAAGATTTGCTTTCCTGCCCGTACCCCCTGGGGGCAGTTAGATTCTGTTCTGGATCTTGAAGTATAAGAAGGCTTGAGGCATGAGATGAGGTAAGGAGGGCATGGTAGTTAGAGGCAGTTGTGGATAAAACCAGAGAAACAGGCTGGAGTTTTGTAGGGACTTGAACGAGCAAGCTTGCACCTGAATCAGGAGACAGCTGGAAGCACCGTGCTAAATGTGCATAATGATGGTGGTACCTCCTCCAAAAAGAAAAAAAACAAAACAACTTTGCAGAAACAAGGAAATTCAAATGTTCATAAAGAGCATATGCACAGTGCTGTAACGACACACACTAAACTTTAACAACAGATAATAAACTAAAAATATTCCCAGGGAAGATAGCAGGCCTAGCCTTCTTCCGTTTGCTCATTTCCTTCGCCTTTGTTTCTCATTGATATCGTTCTGTCCTAAATCTGCTTTTCCTGTTTGCCAACGAAGCTTGCGTGACGCTGTGAAAGTCATGGGTATGTTTTTCAATTCTCCTCTTTTGTGTTTTCTTAGCTGCCTTCCCCGCATCTCTCAAAAGCATATTGTGAGTCTCATGGAATGCACACATTCAAAGGCAGCTTGAATAGTCTGTTAAAATCAAGTTGGTTGTGAAGGGTTATTTTGTCAGTAACTGTAGAAAGCACATGGTTCAGGGTTGGTGAGCTAAAGCATGCTGCCTCTGGGCACAGCCAAGGGCTTAGGGGACAGCTATTGTAATCTTTTGTGTAGACCTCTCATCAAGTTGGGTTTCTGGAAATCAAGGCCCTCTGCAGTCCAGCACCCACTGCCTGCCTCCCTCGTTTGAGGGTTCTTTTCAGGCGACTTACTGATAATACTGCCATCTTTAGAATTGCAGTGACTTGGACTTACTTCTGGTTACATAGTATGCCAGCTTAGGGACACCCTTATGCTCCAACTTCTTTTAGTCTTTTAGGACCACTTAAGGAACAAACATCACTCATGCCTGGTTCCTGATTCCATTTGTGTTCATCGCTTTTGAAATGAATATCAATTTTCACTTTTTAAACCCATCATTTGTGGTGCTGCTTTTTTTTTGTTTTTGTTTTTTAAAAATTACTGCTGCTTTTTTTTTTTGCTTTGTTTTGTTTTTTAAAATCAGACTGGCTGCAGTATTTGGCAAAGGGCAATTGACATTTTTCTGTGTACAGATACCTGCATTTGGTATGGTGAAAAAAAGATGAAGTATCTGGAATATGTCTGTTTCAAATTTGCATGAGTGACTACATTAACTCTGGAGTCTGCCATATCTGGTTAATGCAGCCATCACTGAAGACTAAAATTTTAATGTCATGCAGTATGTTTTTTCATAAACAAATGATTGCATACTGTATGTTGTCATTGTCAAAGACCCAAATGCATTCCTTCAAATGTCTCATTGAATTCTACATCCATCCGAGGATACAAAATCTACACTAGAGAGCTATGAACTTCTCAGGGACAATGCTCATAGGAGATGCATATTAAGGTACCAGGCTGTTGAGAATATGATTTAGTAGGTATAAATATTTTTATTCCCTCAGATGAGCAGATAAGATGAGAAATATTACCAAGACTTTCTTGCACTTTCTGGTTTCCCACTGGCTGATTCAACTCAGCTGTTCTGGTCCAAACTTCTCTTCAAGCTGACTGATTCAAACCTGCTTCTCTTGGATTCTGAGTGAATTGCTCTGCCTGGCCTCAAACTAATTTTGGCAATATATTTTAACCTTCTGGCTCCTTCTCATTCTCTGGCTCACTCTGTCTTCACATGTGCCTAGCTTGTTCTGTCTGGGTAAAACTGCCTCTTCCCTTTCCATGTGCTGCTCTTAAGTATCCTCTTTTTCATGTCCATTTCTTGTCTGACTTGGGCATATCTTATCTCTGACTCATTCTGTCAAATCTTCCTCTGATTCATTACCTTGTCTGGCCCTCAATTAGACATCACTTTCATACATGGCTGCTTCCTTCTATAAACTAGCCTTATATCCATTGTTTGGGATTAAAAGTGTGTATTAAAGGTGTGTCTGTATTCCAGCCAGATCACATAAATCTACAAGGACTTTATATATGATCCCTTGCCAGAGCAGCCATGTTGCTGGATTAATGTGGAGAGCCACAGATAGCAGCTCCCCCTGCTGCTTCCCCGGCGCAATGCACCCTTGAGTGAGCCCCTTATGCGCATGTCTGAAGGCATAGCGTGAGGTGGCGTGAATCCACACGCACCAATCAAGAGTGACAACGTGGCAGTCTCTGATAGGACCACGCACACTATAAAGGTTCTGTGGGAGCTTTTCCCGGGGTCACTCCGGTAGTCAAGTTTCCTGAATAAACTGTTGCAAGAAGAGTTCCCGGTGTTGGTGTCTTTCCTGCTGGTCGGGGGTGGCATCGACAGATTAAAATTCCTCTATTAGTAGAGACCCAAATTACTGACTCTTCTGAAAACCTATTTTAAGCATTCACTTTGAGTGACATTTTATGTTGGGGAAAGTTACATTGTTAAGAGTCTGTGGTCTTGCCTGGAGCTCTTCTCATGTTGTCAATAGCTGTTGCCCTTCCTGGGGCTTTGTTTCTTTACCTTTTCCCATCTTTATTTTATAAAGATGTATAACTTACCTTACTTTTGTACATGGGGCAAGGAGATATGAATTGGGTACGTTGTTTTACTAGTTTTTGCAACTCTTTTTTTGATAAGACTGTTACTTTCTCATTGAATTTTAAGGCAGCTTAATTTTATTGAGATATGATTTCCATACTGATCTGTTCACTCATTAAGTAGATGATCAGATATGCGAGTATAACCCCAGATTTGTTCAATTATCATCACAATCAATCTTAGAACATTTTGTTACTCCAGAAGGAAACCCTAAACCTGCTAAATAATTACCTCAGAGTCCCAATACTTGTAGTGCTAGGAAACCACAAATCTACACTCTGTCTCTATAGATGTCCCTATTATTTGACATTCCATGTAAATGACATTATGCACCATAGTCTTTAACCCTTTATTTCTTTCATCTAATATATTTTTGAGATTTATACATATTGTACTGTAAGCCAGCATTACATTCTTCTTTTATATATACGATAGTTAATTTGTGGCTATGCCACATTTCACTCATGCACTTGTTTGCGGACAGATATTTAAGTAATTTCTTCTTCCTGACTATTGTGAATCATACTTTCATGTTTTAGTATAAGTTTTTATGTGTGTATGTTTTGTTTTCCTTCCATGTGTACTTAGCCATGTAATTGTTTATATTTAAACAATTGAGAGTCTGCCAAAACAACTTCCCCAAGTAGATGCATCACTGTGTATCTCACCAGCAGTGGATGAGGACTCCAGCTTCTCCTTGTCCTTGCCAAGACTTATTATTGTCAGCTGTTTTAAAGTTACACTAATTCCAGAAGGTATGAAGATCTCTTTGTGCTTTTGATTTGCATTTCTCAAATGACTCAAGTTGTTAAGTATCTTTTTTTGGGTTTCCATTTGTCATTTGTGTATCTTTTGTGAATGAATGGCTCTTCAAGTCCCTTGGCATTTATAAAATGTCTTTGAATTATGGAGTTATAAGTGTTATATATTCCCACTCTTGAATTTGGATTGGACATTAATTTTGATGTCCCCTGATATTATGGCCTTGACATGGGATAAATCAGGGTCCTCTCTGGGGCTCTTAATTTCATTGATAAAGTGATTTAAGAATGAAATTAAATGGAAACACTAGGGTAGTTTTATTAGAATTTACAAGAAAAAACTGGCAAGGCAGTCAAGATGAAAACTTCAGCAGCTTCACAGAGGATGAGAGAAAGGGAAGGGAGAGAAGGGAAAAAGCTATGCCATTTAAGCTGGCACAGAGGTCAGTGCATGACAAAGAGTGAAGCTTTAGAGAAAGAGTAAAGAAGCCCAAAATGTTGGGGGTGGGGGATGCCAAACTGGCAATGAAAGCATTCTTAGCAAAGGTAGAAAAAAAAAATGAAAGAAACAGTTATGTTTTTCTGAATAATTACAACCATACTTGGCTATGGATTATAAGCTACTGCAAGGGGAGGGGGTTCTGGAAGGGAAAGTACAGGACAGTGTCTCATTAAAGGAATAAATCAGCCACCTATCCCATTAGCATGGCCTCAGGTGAGCCCCCCTTTCTAGGTGTGATCACTCAGCTGAAGTGACTGTGCCAGCTCAGCTGGAGCATTAGGTGTTTGCCCAGCCAGTGGTCCAATTCTCATGACCAGGAGGAGCTTCTTCAAATCTAACAGTTTGAAAATGTTTCCTAAATGGTCACATTTTGGAAATTTGATCATCCGATTCATTCAGAAGTGGAGTCTTTGGGGATTCGTGAGGATCAGATGAGGTAACAAGGGCATGGCCCCTAGTTGATGCAATGGCCACTCTATGTGAAGAAGAGTCAGAGCTCAGAGCTAGCATCTGTGATGTTTTGTCAAATGGCTGCCGCACCATGGCCTTGGACTTTCAACTTGCTGGAAGCATGGGTCAAATACTGTCTCTTTTACCCACATGGAGGACTGAACCCAGGGCCTCACACATTTAGGGGAAAGACTATTTTTATAGATGGCCCTGACTTGGGTATCATGATACAGTAACAGAAAAGAGACTAAGTCATAATCCATCCACCAAGAGTGTGTGAATGCCTTTATTACTCACACAATTGAATCTTTTGGCGAGAGTAGGAATGTCTTCCCAGAGAATTCAAAACGTCTTAGAGAATAGGTAAAATCAATTGGTTTGTCTTTTATTGTGGTTAGAAGTGGAGGTAGGGGAAGCGTTTCTATGTATCTGCCAGGGCCTTGTTTGTTTTAACTCTTGTCAGTGGCAGAGAAGGGAAGGAAGGAAGGAAGTGGCCTAGAATGGGGAAGGAGGAATGTTAGCGCTCAGAGTTGTTAGTGGCCAAAGGTAAAAAACAGTCAGTGTGGGAACTTCCTCACAACCAAAAATTGTGTGACTGTATGTGACTGTGAGATCACTGCTTGGGATATATCTGAAGGACTCAGAAGAGCATGCGCTAGAGAGACAAGAATGCTAGCATCAGGTGTGGTAGTGCATGCCAGAACTGGCCCTCATAAAGCTGAGGCAGGTGGATTACACTAAGTTTAAGGCCAACCTTGGCTACATAGTAAGTTGTAGGCCTTCCTGGGAGAAAGAGTGGGCCATTGTTCCAAAAATAAAATAAAACAAGAGGTACTTTTCATATCTATATTCATTACTATAGTATTCACAATAGCGGTTATAAAATCAACCTATGTGTCCAACAACAGATTCTTCAGTAAGGAAAATATAGCATATATAAATAGTGGAACTTTATCAGCTATAATGAAGACAAAATTATGTCATTTTAAGGAAAAATGGATAAAACTTGAGATCATCATATTAAGTAATATAGACTTTTAGAAAGTAACATATTTTCTATTATGTGTAGAATATAAAAAAAATAAAGACATGAAAGTAAAAGGGTGGTTTTAAAAAAAAAAGGTGGTTTAAGAGAAAAAGAGACATGAAAAGGTGATGTGAGGAGGCATGATCAAATCACGAGATGTCCATGTCTGAAAAGTCACCATGAAACCTACTGCTTGATACAATTTGTTAACTTAAAAACATAAAAAAAGATAAAAAAAATAGTCACTCTTTTTACTGCCTTGATCCAGTTCCTTAACAAATGGATGATGGATAAGTATTTTTCTCATTCCCATGAATTATATTTACCTTTTCATTATGCTATCTGCAGCATAGAACTTTAAAAATTTTCAGTCCGGCTAATCTTCTGTTCTTTTGATCTTTTGTAGTTTTAGTGTATCAAAAAGACCCTTCCAGAGCCCAAGATCAGAAAGATTTGCTCCCATGTTTGCTGTGCTCAAATAGATATACAATTTTAATTTTGCCTTGAAGTATATGATTAATTTTAAATTTTGCAATGTTAATACTCTTCGCAGAAGTGATATTGTACTTGGTCAAATATTGGTTGCTACAGTCATTTGCTCTCTTTTTATGGGTTTTCTATTCCGTTTCCTTGATCTTCCTTTCAACCTTTATGGTAGTAGTATCTTGTGCCAGTTATTACAGCTTTAACAAAAAATGTCTCAGGCCAACAGGATGGCTCTCCTTAACTGAGTCTGATCCTAAGCTCTCATGACGGAGAGAATCTGACTTCAGAGATTGCCTTCTCATTGCTCCTTGAGTATGGCCTCTATGACATATGATATATGAATGTGCCCGCTCTCCCTCCCACTGCTTATAAAGACTACAGGCCTTGAAACCAGGCAGTATCATTCCTACAACACTGTTATCTTTGTAAGCTGTTCAGTATTTCTGTACCTTCATTTTAACCAGAATATTGTAAATTTCTACAAAAAAGTCTTGTTGCCATTTTATTGGAGTTATTTTGAATACACATTCTATTTTAGTGGAGAACCGACATCTTGGTCTTCAGTATTGCAAGCCAACTGCATGGTGTATTTCTCCATTATTACTTCTTATATAACCTCAAGAATGTCTGGTAATTTTCCCAGAATTGGTCTTGCCAATTTTTTTTTGGCATATCTAATATTAAGTACACATTTTTTATATTACTATAAATTGTATTCAGGGAATCTGTTTATAATTCATTACTGCTAGTATAAAATATAATTGATATTCATCTTCTGATTTGTTTCCTTGTGTTTCCATTACATATTAGTTTTAGTCAGTTTGCTGTAGATCTCCTTAGTTTGTCTATATGTTCATGAGTACCATAATGTTTTTTAAAAGCATTTTTTATTGTATTTTTTAAAATATAAATATATATTATTACACATAACCAGAACAAACTACATATAGGACTAGGAACCATGAAACAATCAGGAATTATATAAACATTATATTCATAGTGATTTGGCTACTTGTATTTGGCAACCTTGTAGAAAACATCTTTCCTATCTTGATGAATCTAGAATTCTGAATGAAAATCAATATCTCTCATCTCTCATCTCTGTCAACTTAAAACATCTATCTAGACCTAAAAATATCTTAACCCCCAAACAACTAAGCTGAATTGTAAGACTAAACTATCTGGACTTCAATCCCATCAGAGACTTGAGGAGGAATAAAACTTAATTACCTGAGTGAATTGGAAATGGAGATTTGCCAATTCCAAAATGAGAAGATGACAGAGACAGTTTGCTGCCTGAACAGTCACCCAACATTCTCTAAAATGCTGGAGCATCCTATTCAGCCTTCTGGCCTAATATATCTGACAGATATATCTGTGAGGTGGGAACTGTTGAGGAATTGCTTACTCTGTCTTGTCAGAGTTTGGCCATCGACTCTCCCTGCATCCAAGCTTGCCTATTTTTAGGCAGAATTCTGTCTGTAGTAGAAATGAGGACATTTTCCCCAGTGGCTTGTTTGCCACATTTGAAGGCATCTCTATAAGGAGGTTTTTTGATGCTTATCATCTTCTTTGAGGTAGTCTGGGTGTTTCCAGGAGTTAACCAGTCTTGTCAAAAAATAATAAAAACATTTTAAATGCCGTATTCTGTAGGTTTTTAAGGCTTGTGAATATATATATATATATATATATATATATATTAAACCTAGGATATATGTTCTTGTGATAAAAATAGACTAGCAATGAACATGACCATGATTTGATCAACTAACAATTAGCTTGTATTACTTTTTAAAAAAGATTTTATTTATTTATTATTTATCCAGTACTATGCTCCCATATATGCCTGCAGGCCAGAAGAGGGCACCAGATCTGATAACAGATGGTTGTGAACCACCATGTGGTTGCTGGGAATTGAACTCAGGACTTTTGGAAGAGCAGACAGTGCTCTTAACCTCTGAGCCATCTCTCCAGCCCCTAGCTTGTATTACTTAATTATACTAAACAGCCTATAATACCACTTTCAAGGTATTGGAAGTAAGCCTTGTATTATAATTGAGTTGGATGGGTACAATACCTTGTATTAGAGTGGAAATATATATGCTGTGTGTGAAGGATAATCTTAAATTTGAATTCTATTCCAATATATCAAAATTCAACTTATTTTGCATCAATATACAAACTTCTGTACCAATGAATTAAAAATAACCTTATTTGTGAGTAACAAGGCCTTAAGTTAAGGAGTGGATTCAATAATCTACTTTTTGTCCTATCATCTCTATATATTTCTATATCCCCCTTCTTTCTTTTCAACCCCTATCTCCATGTTTACAAAAGAAAGATAAAGGAAAAGAGAGACATCCCTGAGCCCAACATTATTTTCTCTCTGAATAATACCAATAATAACTTATAACCAACTCAGTTATAATAAGTATCTGTATCCCAAGAGAGCAAAGAAAAACCTACCCAACCCCCATTAGGGGAAATGGGGTGTCATTCTCTTAAGGGTTCTTCCGGCTGAATTGGGACAAATAATACCTTTGTAAGGGCCCAAATAAAATTGGGAAAATCGTTAAACAAGCCAGGGATAGCATTTGTGGCCCAGTTTTTAAATGTTGAGAAATTCCAGGCTTAATAAGAGTCCTGTGTGAGACAGTCTGAAATGCTGGACCAATGGGATGAGAAGCTTTCTTCAAAGCTGTCCTGGGAGCTGTCCTGTTCTGACAAGTAACAGCAACTGAAGAACCTAGTATGCTTTAATTCATGGTGGTCTGATAAGATGCAGGGGATTATTTCTCTCTTTTTGTATCTGTTGAGGTTTGCTTTGTGACCAAGTATATGGTCAGTTTTGGAGAAGGTTTCATGAGGAGCTGAGAAGAAAGTGAATTCTTTCATGTTTGGATGAAAAGTCTGTATATATCAGTTAGGTCTGTTTGATTTATCACATCTTTTTGTTTCATTGCTTCCCCATTTAGTTTCCACTGTGATGACCTATCTATTAGGGTTTGATGTATGGTTAAGCTTTAATAATGTTTCTTTTTTGAATGTTGATGCTCCTGTATTTGGGGAATAAATGTTTAGAATTGAGACATCATCTTGGTGTGTTTTCCCTTTGATGAGTATGAAGTGTCCTTCCCCATCTCATGATTAGTTTTGGTTGAAAGTCTATTTTATTAGCTACTAGAATGAAAACTCCAGCTTGTTTCTTGGTTCAGTTTGCTTGGAGTACCTTTTTCCATCCATTTACTTTAAGGTAATGCTTATCTTTATTGCTGAGGTGTGTTTTTACATGCAGCAGATTGATGGGTCCTGTGTTTGCATCCATTCTATTAGCCTGTGCCTCTTCATTGGGGAGTTCAGGCCATTGGTGTTGAGAGGTATTAATGACCAGTGGTTATTGGTTCCTATTATTTTGATGTTGGTAGTTATTTGTGTGTGTGTGTGTTTGTATGTGTGTATGTGTGTGTGTGTGTGTGTGTGTGCTCACACCCACATGTGTGTGAGCTTCCTTTCTTTTGTTTTTGTGGATGTGGGGTGGATTTATTTTTTTTATTTTCCTGTATAAAGTTACGCTCCTTTGGTTGGAGTTTTGCTTCTAGTATCATCTGTTGAGCTGGATTTGTGGTTAAGTATTATTTGAACTAGGTTTTGTCATGGAATATCTTGTTTTCTCCATTTATGGAGATTGAAAGTTTTGCTGGCTATAGTAGTCTAGGTTGGCATCTGTGGTCTTGTAGTATCTGCATCACATCTGTACAGATCCTTCTGGATTTCATAGTCTCCCATGAGAAGTCAGGTGTAATTCTAATAGGCTTGCCTTTATATGTGACTTGGCCTTTTTCTCTTGCAGCTTTTAATATTCTTTCTTTGTTTTGTACATTTAATGCTTTGATTATTATGTAGTGGGAGGATTTTTTTCTGGTCTAATCTATTTGGGGTTCTGTAGGCTTCTCATATATTTATGGGCATTTCTTTAAGTTAGGGATGTTTTCTTCCATGATTTTGTTGAAAATATTTTCTGGGTCTTGCAGTTGGGAGTCTTCTTTTTCCTCGATCCTTATGATTCTTAGGTTTGTTTTTTCATAGTGTCCCAGATTTTTGGATAGTCTGTGTCTGGAGTTTTTTAGATTTAACATTTTTCTTTAGATACTGTATTCATTTCTTCAGGCATATTTTCTATCCCTAATAGTCTTTCTTCCATCTCTTGAATTCTGTTGGTAATGCTTGCATCTGTAGATCCTGTCCTCTTCTCTAGGGTTTCCAATTCCAGGATTATGTCAGATTGTAGTTTCTTCATAGCTTCTATCTCCATTTTTAGGTCTTGAAATCTTTTATTCATTTCCTTGTCTTGTTTGATTGTAGTTTCTTTAAGTGATTTGTTCAATTCTTTAATCTCTTCTTTGTGTATTCATATCCTAGTTTGAGGTATTTGTTTTCCTGCTTTAAGGCTACTATCACTTTCATGACCTCAGATTTGAAGCCCTTCTCTTGTGCATCAGCTGTGATAGTATCTCCAGGGCTGGTTTCTGGTGGTATCACACGATCCTGGGCATCGTTGCTTGTGCTCTTATGGTAACCTCTTCCCATTGTGATATTTCTGGTTGGAGCATGTGCCCAGTGCTTTCTTGGACCCTGGAACTTTCTATGATTTGCTGAGTGACCTGAGGTCAGATCCTCTAGTGTTCCCCACTATGGTATCTGCTCAGTGCTGGAATGCACAGATGCTGGTGTTTTTGAGGTCCCTGGCTTGCTATGAGCTCTGGGGAGTTCAAGAGCTACATGCTAGCCAGGCATTTGATGGTAGCGTGGAAGCCTAGGGGCTGCTTAGACCACTCCTGGAGCTTTTTGTGGCATTTCTAGGTGACCTGAGGTCAGATCCACTTATGTTCCTCACTGTGGTGACTGCTCAGTCCTAGAACCCACAGATATTGGTGTTTTTATGAGCCAAGGCCCACTCTGCTCCCTGGGATTTCAGAAGCTGCCCACCAGCCAGGCTGCACACCAGTTTCTTTGGGGGATGTGGGATTTTCCTTTGGGTGGCTGGAGGCTGGACCCAACAATGCTCCACACAATTTGGAGCCCTCTCCCCTGTGGGGCACCAGTACTAGTGTTTTGTGGTTCTCTGATTGGTCCTTAGGTTGCTGAATAGTCACTGCTGTCATGCTGATCAAAGAAGGTGTGTGTTAGGTATCACCATCTTGGATCTCTCTATAGATGACTTTTGTTTTTTTTTTTTAATTTTTATTAATATATCATCATTCTAGGGCTTTAAATATGATGCAAAATAGAATGGACATCCCTTTGTTGCTATGGAGAAGCCTTTCTACAGTATTTCATTGTTATATATGAATGTTGTGGGTTTTTGCAGAGAGGTTCATGTCATTCATTTTTATTCCAATTTTTCTCAATATCTTTATCTATCATCGATGAGACAATCATATTACTGTGGTCATATCATAAAATCTATTTATTTATTTCCAAAGGTTGGCCTAAATATGCCTTGAAGGTTCATTGTACTGACTTCTTAGAGTAGATGTAAACAAACCACCACAAAATACAAGTCTGAAAAACAAAACAAAAAAACAACAGATACCCACTTCTTCCAACTCTGGATGCTAAAAGTCTGTATTCTTAATTGTCCCTGGCTATGCTACAGGGAAGGGAGCTCTTTTCTCTTACTGTCTTTATTTTTTAATTTATTATAATTTATTCAGATTGCATCCCGATTGTTATCCCCTTGGTTGTATCTTCCCATTCCCACCTTCCCTCCCTCTTGTGCCCTATTCTCCTCCCCTAGATCTCTGACAGAAGAGTACCTCCTCCCTCACTGTATGACTGCAACCTATCAGGTCTCATCCATATTGCATGCTTCCCCTTTCTCTGTGTGCCCACTGGGATTCCCCACCAAGGGAAACTGATCAAATTGGGGGCACCACTCCCCCACAACTGTAGAGAATGATCTGTCCATTAGCTATATCTAAACAGGGGGTCTAGGTTCATTGAATGCCTTGTCCTTCGTTGATGCAAACAATTTGTGAAGGCCCTTCTAGGTCCAGATCCACCAGCCTTGATGGTCTCCCAAAGGGGCTCCTGAACAAATTGTGTCCTTCCATTTCCCCATTCTTCCATATAACTCTTAGTGCTCCACCCAGAATCCAGTAGGGGGTCTCGGCATCTGTTCCGATCCCCCACTGGATGGAGTCTCTCAGAGCACATCTATGTTGGGCTAATATCCACTTATAAGTGAGTATATACCATGTGTGTCTTTCTGGGTCTGGATTAACTCACTCAGGATCATCATTTCTACTTCCATCCATTTGCCTAAAAAAAAATCAAGATTTCCTTGTTTTTAATAGCTGAGTAGTATTCCATTGTGTAAATGTAGCACAGTTTTTTTTTATCTATTCATAAGTTGAGGGACATCTAGGTTGTTTCCAGATTCTAGCTATTACAAATAAAGCTTTATGAACATTGTTGAACAAATGTCTTTGCATGGTAGAACATCTTTTGGGTATATGCCCAAGAGTGATATAGCTGGGTCTTGATGTAGCATTGTTCCCAATCTTCTGAGAAAGGGCCAGATGTATTTCCAAAGTGCTTGTATACATTTGCACTCCCACCAGCAATAGAGGAGGGTTTGCCTTTCTTCGTATCCCCACTGGCATGTGCTGTCAATTGAATTTTTGATCTTAGCCATTCGGATAGGCATAGGATGGAATCTCAAAGTGGATTTGATTTGTATTTCACTGATAACTAAGGACACTGAGCATTTCTTTAGGTGTTTCTCAGCCATTTGATGTTCCTCTGTTAAGAACTAGCTGTTTAGATCTGTACCACATTTTTAATTGGATTATGTGGCTTCATGGTATTTAATTTCTTGGGTTCTTTATATATTTTGGATATTAGCCCTTTGTCAGATAAAGGGTTGGTAAAGATATTTTCCAAGTCTATAGGCTACCACTTTGTTCTGTTGACAGTGTCCTTTGCTTTACAGAAGCTTTTTGGTTTTGTGAGGTCCTGTTTATTAATAGTTGATCTTAGAGGCTGAGCTATTGGCATTCTAATCAGTAAGTTATCTCCTGTGCCAATTAGTTAAAAGCTCTTCTCCACTTTTCCTTCTAACAGATTTAATGTGTCTGGGTTTATGTTGAGGTCTTTAATTTATTTGGTATTTAGTTTTATGCAGGGTGATAACTATGGATCTATTTGCAATTTTCTACATGTAGACATCCAGTTAGACCAGTACCATAAATTGAAGACGCTATCTTTTTTCCATTGTGTGGATTTGACATCTTTGTCAAAATTTAAGTGTCCATGGGTGTGTGGGTTTACTTCTCGGCCTTTTATTTGATTCCATTGATCAACCAGCTTATTTCTTTGCTGGTACCATGCTATTTTTTTTTTTTTTATTACTGTTGCCCTATAGTACAGCTAGAGATCAGGGATGGAATTCCTCTGAAAGATCTTTTATGGTACAGGATTTTTTTAGTTATTCTGGGTCTTTTGTTTTTCCATATGAAGTTAAGAATTTATCTTGCATGGTTTGTAAAGAATTGTGTGAGTATTTTGATAGGAATTGCATTGAATCTATAGATTGCCTTTGTTTAGATGGTCATTTTTACTATGTTGATCTTCCAGATCCACAAACATGGGAGGTCTTTCCATCTTCTGTATCTTCTTCAATCTCGTTCTTTAGAGACATGAAGTTTTTTTCATACAGGTCTTTCATTTTCTTGGTTAGAGTTACACCAAGATACTGTATATTATTTGTGACTACTGTGAAGGGTGCAGTTTCCCTTATTTCTTTCTCAGCCTCTTTGTCATTTGTATACAGGACGGCTACTGATTTAAAAAAAAATCAATCTTGCAACTGGCCACTTTGCCGAATGTGTTTATCAGCTGTTGGAGTTCTCTGGTGGAAATTTTGGAGTCTTCAAGACTTTAAACATGAATGGTTGTTGGCTTTTAAAAATTTTTTTTTTTTTTGGCATCAGAAGAGATGGTCAGCCTATTGAGTGTTTTTGCATCAACATTCATAAGAGAAATTGGTCTGAAATTCTCTTTCTTTGTTGGGTCTTTGTGTGGTTTAGTTATCAAGGTGACTGTAACCACATAGAATGAGTTTGGTAATGTTCCTTCATTTTCTATTTTGTGGAATAATTTGAATAGTCTTAGTATTAACTCTTCTTTGAAAGTCTGGTAGAATTCTGCACTGAAATCATCCGGTCATGGAATTTTTTTGTTTTGTTTTGCTTTTTTTTTTTTTTTTTTTTTGTTTGGGAGACTTTTGGTGACTGCTTCTATTTCCTTAGGGTTATAGGCCTAGTTAATTTGTTTACCTGATCTTCATTCAACTACGTTAAGTTGAATCCATCATGAAAATTGCCCGTTTTCAATTTTTATGGCATATAGGCTTTTAAAGTAAGACCTAATGATTCTTTGGATTACCTTGGTATCTGTTGTTATATCTCCATTTTTATTTCTTATTTTCTTCATTTGGATAGCGTTTCTCTGCCTTTTAGTAAGTTTGGCTATAGGTTTGTCTATCTTGTTGATTTTCTCAAAGAAATAGCTCTTATTTTGTTGATTCTTTGAGTTGTTCTTTTTCTTTCTAATTTATTAATTTCAACCCTGAGTTTGATTATTTTAAATCTTCTACTCCTGTTGGGTGTGTCTGCTTCTTTTTTCTTTTCCCTTGGGCTTCCAGATGTGTCCTTAAGTTGCTTGTATGAGATGTTTTCAATCTCTTTATGAAGGCACTTAGTGCTATGGACTTTCCTCTTATCACTGTTTTCATTGTGTCCCGTAAGTTTGGAAATGTTCTACCTTCATTTTCACTGAATTTTAGGATGTCCCTAATTTCTTTCTTTCTTTCTTCTCTGACCTGTTTACCAATAAGTAGAGAGTTAGTCAGTTTCCATGTGTGTACAGGCTTTTTGGTATTTCTGATATTGTTGAATTTTATATGTTATTAGGTTCAAATATTTAATTTTACAGAGTGATGTTCTTGTTTCATGATGATGAATGTGATTTTAAAATTCTAGGGATTTATGGTTCATGGAGAAAACAAAAGATGATTAACAATGTCCAGCTTTAATCCATAGTAGTCTGATAGGATACAAGGTATTATTTCAGTCTTCTCATATCTGTTGAGGCTTGCTTTGTGACCTATTATATGATCAGTTTTGGAGAAGGTTCTGTGAGGTGATGAGAAGAAAGTATTTCCTTTTCCATGTGGGTGCGAAGTTCTGTAGATATCTATTTAGGTCCATTTGATTCATGACATTTGTTGGTATCATTATTTCTCAGTTTAGCTTCTGTTTTGTTGAGTTATCTTGGTGAGAAGAGGTATGAAAGTCTCCCACTATTAATGTGTGGAGATCGATGTATGGTTTAAGCTTTATTAATGTTTCTTTTATAAATGTGGGTGCCCTTGTATTTCGGGCATAGATGTTCAGAACTGTGATTTTTATCTTGGTTGATTTTTCCTTTGAGTGTGCTTTCTCATCTCTTTTGATTAATTCTGGTTGAAAATCAGACCCAGGAACTTTTCATGGATTATTTGGGTGACCTGAGGTCAGATCCATTTGTGTTCCAGTCCATGGGGTAGCCTCTGGGATAGAAAACCCAGACACTGTGTTTTGAATTCCCCAGTTCTGTCTGATACCTAGTGTACTGGTGAGTGGCTAGAGTTTGGAAAGTGTGCATATGCCCACAGGGACCTAGAGATTTTTTCTGAGGATTATCCGGGTGGCCTGACATCAGACCCACTCTTGCTCCACATAGTGTGGACCTCTTTTACCTGAGAATCACCAGCATTGTGTTTTGTAGTTCTTAGGTGGTCCCCAGGTCACTGTGCAGTCACTGTTTTTCTGATCAGACATGATGTGTTTTCAGCACTGTCATCTTGGAAACTTTTTCTTCCTCTCTTCTTTCTGATTATTATCAACCTGAGCCTTCTTTGGCTTAGTGTGTGTAAACCTAGTCTCTGCCTCTGTCATCATATGGTGCTTTCCTTGTCTGTCTTCCTCCTGTTGAAATGCCACCCTCCCCACAACTCCTTTGAGACAGGGTCTTATTTTGTAGCCCTGGCTAGCCCAGAACTCACTGTGTAGACTAAGCTGACCTTGAACTCACAGAGCTTTATTGCCTCTGCTTCCTGATTTTTGGATTAAAGTTCTGTATTACCACACCTGGAAAAATGTTCATTTTTTATAAAGACACTAAACTCGCCCTAACCCACTACAACTACATCTAAACATGGCCATATCTGAAGAGATTTATTTCTAAATAAAATCATATCCCAGATGTCAGGGTTTCAAACACATCTTATTTGTAGACAAAAATATTACCTTTGTAGTCAAAATGTAGTAATTAAAAATATGTTGTTCAATCAATTTGTTAAAAAATCATTTCAAATATTGCATTTTGATCATGAAATACATTATACAGTTTTTGCAATAGTGTCTTTCAAAATCAGGACAGTGTTGGACTTGGAGAATGATTGTGAAGTACCCACTTCTATCTGCTGGGATCTATTTGGTTGGATTAGCAATATTTCTTGCTTAAATATTTGACAGAATTCTCTAGTGAGGCCATTTACTCTGAAGTTTTCTTCCTGCAAAGGTTGTTAACTATAAATGCACTTGCTTTAATAGGTATCGAGTCATTTGGTTCATTTCTTCTTGAGTGAACTTTGGTGGTGTATGTCCTTCAAGGACATTTTGCCCATTTCATCTCAATGGTTGAATTTATTGGCATGCAATCATTTTATATTCTTTCATTCTTTTAACATCTGTGGAGTCTATAGTGATCCTGGTTAGTGGTAATTTATGATTTATTTTTAAATCAAATCCATTCTGGATAGCAATAGTTTACCTGTTTACTAACACTATAATTGGATTAATTTTAGCTTTATATAGAAGATATATAAATCTTATAAAATCCCTTACTCCAAAATATTTTTAAATCTATTTTTTAAAATAACTGCTACTTAATAGTGTGTGTTTGTGTTTGTGTGTGTGTGTGTTCATGAATGTGCTTAGAGAGTCAGAGGACAAGTTGTAGGATTCAGTTCTTTCCTTCTGCCATGTTCTACCATACCAGGAATGGAATTCATGTCCTCAGGCTTCTGGGTAAAAAACATTACCTGCTAAGTCATCTCACCAGCTCATGGCTTTTTATAAACCAACAAATCTGGGTAGAGGTGTCAATTTTATTGATATTTTAGTTACCTGGATTTGTTATATATTTTTTAATTGTATTTGTCTCCATTGTGATTTTAAATTGTCTGCCTGTTTCTTTTTATGGTTAATTTGCTTATCATTTGTTAGTTTAAGATGAAGTCTAAGAGAAAGGATTTGAGGCTGTGTTCTTTCCTGACACAGGTGTTGAACATTGTGTATTCGGTACTTTTTAATTTCCCTTTTGATTTTTTTTTTTGAGACAGGTTTTCTCTGTTTAGCCTTGGCTGTCCTGTACTTGCTCTGTAGACCAGGCTGGCCTCAAACTCACAGTAATCCACCGGCCTCTGCCCACTCAAGTGCTGGGATTAAAGGCATGTGCCACCATGCCTGGCCCTCCTTTTTGATTTTTTATTCAAAGTATAGAATATTTAGGAATACCTTAATACCTGAGAGTTTCTAAATGTCTCCCCATTATTAATTCTAATTTTGGAAAGGTTAGAGTGAATTATCAACTTGGCAGAATCCAGAATAAAGTGGGAGATGAGTCTCTACACACACCTGTTGAGATTATCTTTTTTTTATTGTTACTTTTAGATTATATGCTTTTTTTTATTAATTTATTCTTGTTACACCTCAATGGTTATCCCATCCTTGCATCCTCCCATTCTTCCCTCCCTCCCATTTTCCCCTTATTCCCCTCCCCTATGACTGTTCCTGAGGGGGATTACCTCCCCCTGTATATGTTTATAGGGTATCAAGTCTCTTCTTGGTAACCTGCTGTCCTTCCTCTGAGTGCCACCAGGTCTCCCCCTCCAGGGGACATGGTCAAATGTGAGGCACCAGAGTATGTGAGAAAGTAATATCCATTAATTGAGACTCATATATAGTCTGTGGGTGGCACTGTCCCTTGGCTGGAATCCTGGGCTACATAAGTGGAGATGTGGAGCTGAGCAGCAGCAGGCATTTCCCAGTCTCTGCTTCCTCACTGTCAGTGTCACAGGTCCGACTGTTTCACTTTCCTACTGCTGTCACTTCCCTACCCTGGTGGACTGCGGGGTTAAATTGTAGGCACAAATAAGCCCTTTCTCTCTTAAAATTCCCATGTTAGGTTATGAGGAACCATGACAGCAAGGAGAGATTTATTTATTCATTTATTTAAGCTCTCAGTGCCAGCTCTACTTCATTACCTGCTTGGGCTCATTTGCTAGAGAAGAATATTAAAGAAGAAAGAGTGCATGGCAAACAAAAAGCATAGTGTAAGGTCCAAAGGAGGGCTGGCCTGTAACTCTTAAAGGCCACACTGAGTAGGTAAATGCAAAGTTTTTACTGAGGCTTAAGGCCATGTTCGCCGTGAATCCCTATAATTTTTTAAAGACAACTGTATACTCACAATAGAAAAAATAGTGTCTTATTTAGAGTTTCTATTATAGAGTATCTTTGATAAAACACCTCAATTTAAAAAAATAACTTGGAGAGGGAAGGGTTTATTTTACCTTACAGTTTCACATCACAGCCCATCATAGAAGAAAGCCAGGGCAGGAACCTGGAAACAGGAATGAAGCAAACTCCATGGATGGGCACTGCTTATTGACTTGCTCCTTCTGGCTTGCTTATACAACCCAGAACCATCTGCCCAGTGGTAGCACCACTTACAGTGAACTAGGCCCTCCAACATCAGTCATTAATGGAGAAAATTCCCCCACAGGTCTTCTCTCAGTTGAGGTTCTTTCTTCCCAAATGACTATCTTGTGGTCACATTAACAAAAAATTAGTGGGGACAAACAGTACAGAGTAAACAGTTCCATTCCAAAGGGGATGAATGGGAGAATAGCAAGTGAATTTGGATCAGAGCAAGACTAGAATTTATCATGGCAAACACTGAATGTTGTAGCTCTGTGTCTAGTATCCAACTGTATATGATACTTTTTCAGCTCTCTCAGATTAAGGAATCCTTGCCACTATGGTCTTACTGGCTATATATAGCTCACGTGGTCTGTCTTTTGAGCTGGCTCTACTTGATGCCTTCAGCTTACTTTGGCAGATATTCCATGTTCCCATTATCTCTATCACCATGGAATGTCCATTCAAATATAGACTTCACCTTCAAAGCGTCTTGCATAACCCTGAAAGGTCTTAGAGAAGTTGGAATATCACTTTGCTATACATTGACCTGTGATTCCTTCCTTAAAAACAATGAATGTGAGACTCCAGTTATGTAACCTGCCAAACCAACAGCTAAGGCAGTGGTCTACTGTCAGCTCTAATTGTTGCCAGGTTCTCTTGGAGCTTGACTGCAGAACCCATCTGGCTTTCCCCTCCCACATGGGGGTGTGTGGAGATATTCTTTTATCAAGGGAAACATTTCAGGTGACTTCACAGTTTTACAAGCTGGAACCTGTGCGAAGTACAGTCCCGCTAGTTGCTGACATTCCCTCAAAGTGTTTGTACGATGGCCCCAGTGAAAAATGGTTGGCTTCTCTTTAAGGAGACATGCCTCTTTAATTGCTCTGGTTTCTTAGTCTAAAGTTTTAAATGTATTCTTTATCTGATGAAACTACATTTGCCCATCCCTTTGTTCTACTGTTTGTGATTCTCACTGGAAACATGGCTAAAAGCAATCAGCAATCGCAATGCCACAGCCTGAACAAATTTCAGTCTTGAAATCTCTGCTGCCAAATTAATTAGTCCATTACATTTGACTTCAGTGTCATTCACATCTTGGTAATATGAGCAAAATATTATCAAATTTTTGCCAGAATGTGGCATATGTTGCCTCTAGTCAAATTCTCAGTACAGTCAGTCTTTTCATGTGACTAACTGCCATTCTATTGGTGATCTGCTTTTTAAAGCCCCTATTGGCATCAGCCGTTAGACTTTGCTTATAGTATTCTAGGGCTTCTTTACCCTAAAGCTCCAGATTCTTCTAAACGCCCCTATACATAAGGCCTAGGAACCACACAGCTAGTTTTAGTCATAGAAATGACCTACTCTCACTATCATTTTTTTTCTGTCTGTATTGTATTTGTATTGATACAGCAATTTCTTTCTCATCGCAATGATCCAAATACTTGATACATGAGACTTAAAGGGGGCGGGGCTGATTTATTTTGAGTCATGAGTTAAGAAGTCTCAATCCCACATGGTGGGGAGTTTGTGGCAGAGCAGAACACTTGAAATCTCAATGGCAAGGAGGCAGAGAGAATTAACCAGGAAATGTCTATGCACAACATAACCCTAGTGATCCATTTCCAGTGATCTATTAGGTGCCATGTTCCAAAGTTCCCAGAATCCTCTGAACAAGGAAGACCAAACAGTCAAAACATCAACTTATAGAGGAAATTTTAGATCCTAATAATTACAGTTGGAGAATATACTTTCTAAGACTGGAATTCTTTTAACATTATTGGGAAAGATTGAGGACTTACAGCATGGACTATTATGTTCTATGTATGTCCACTTGAAAAATATGTGCACTGTGCTATTGTGGAATGCACAGTCCATAATGTAAAACAAATTACTTGGAGTTACTTTCAAGTCTTATGTTTCCTTTTCATATTCTAGATTCTTTTCTGCTTACTTGTTTATTGTCTATTATTAATACAAATGTTTTGAAACACCCCACTGTGATGTGTTTGTCTGTTGTCCTTATAAATCAGGGAGTTTTCCCTTCATGTATTTTTTTCTTGTGTTATTAAGGGTACAGTGTAATATCGCTGTGTTTTTTTGATGAACTGAACCATGTGTATGCATATGCATTCATGCATATATGTTTGTCATTTTCTATCATTACTATAGTTATGCTGTTGAGGATTTTTCTGTAACATTCAATTTGTGTTAATTCCACAAAGTGTACATTATTTAACTCAGATGTTAAGATTTTCACTTTTAAAAGTTTTATTTTAAGCTATTGACATTATTCTTATATCTAGTCTTTCAGATATATGAAGTATAGTTTAACAACAACAGCAACAACAACAATAATAATAATAATAATAATAATAATAATAATAATAATAATAATAATCTAACATCTTTCAGTTCTAGGGAGTTTTATCATTGGTTTATTATATGGGTGATAATTCTTTGAATGTCTGGTAACCTTTGATTTGATGCCAAGCATTGTGAATTTTCCCTTAGTGAATGTTGAATTCTTTGTACCTATAAATATTATTGACTTTTTTTTCTGTTGGAGTCAGTTGAGTTGCTTGGAAGCAGTTTGACTCCTTTTGTGTTGGTCTTGCTTTTAAGATTTGTTTGCTAGGACAGAGCAGTTTTTAGTTTAGGGCCAATTATTCTCCACTCCTAAGACATGACCTTCCAAGGACTTTACTCAATGTTCCATGAATTATGAGGCATTTCTGTCTGGCTGGTAAGAATCAGGTAGAAGGACTCTCAGGATCAGCACATTGCCATCCAAACAGGATTTACTAGTGTTAAACTGCCAGAAATAGTACAAGGAGCAAGGGAAACAGCATATGGAGTGAAGACCTGGGTAGGCGATTATGCAAATTTACAAGAGTCCTGCCTCAGTGGAATCATACAGGATGGGTTTAATTCCTTTATGAACGTGTATGATAGGAAACATGAGATACTGTCCACCATGAGAGCCCCTTAGACACTCAGCATCCAAGGGTCATATCAACATCTTTGGCTTGCACAAAGCATACTTCAAGGTTCCCACAAGGAAAGCAAATGTTCAGCATAAACCATTGTTCTCTCTCTCTCTCTCCCTCTCCCTCTCCCTCTCTCCCTCTCCCTCTCCCTCTCAGGAAGAAAATTAAAACTGTGTGACTTGAGAAAGTACAGAATGACCCTGAGTAGTGCAGCACTGACATAATTTTTCCCACTCAACTGTGGTACAAAAGTGAAAAGTGTTCAATAGAAACCATACTGGAAATTTGAATTTCAATCTTTCCCTGTCTACAATGTATAATAAAGCATTCTCCCATGATGCTGGTAGAAGGGAGAAGCTGAGGACATGAAATCAGTGGCCATGAGAGAAACATCTGATGTTTTTCAGCACACCATGTTGCTAAGATAAGATTTGGTAGGTAGCTTGATTTTGAACATTTTCAACTCATTATGTACTTTTGGTTTGTATCTCACTACAAACTGAGAAACATCTGAGTATTCTACTATAGGGATGCACATATTTTATTATGTAAAGGACTATGTAAAATAAACTTATATGCCAAAACACTCCCTGCATCAATTACTTAACATTGTTGTAATAACAGCAAAATAGTTGGGCTTATTTGCTATTATATATTAAAATGATTAGTTATGCTTTTTTGTCATTTTATTGATATTTTTATTTTATCATTTTACATGCTGATTGCAGCCCCCTCCCTCCTCTCCTCCAGGTCCCACCCCCCCACCCTCTTCCTCCCATTTCCTCCTCCACCTTTCCTCAGAAAAGAGGAGCCTCTCTTCTTACTAACCTGCCCCAGCACATTAAGTCATATCAGAACTAAGCACATTCTCTTCCATTGAGGCCAGACAAAGCAGCCCAGCTAGAGGAAAGTGATCCAAAAACAGGAAACAGAGTCCATGCCAGAGGTATCCCTGCTCTTCTTGGTAGGGGACCCACATGAAAACCAAGATTCCCATCAGTTCCATATTTGTCAGAAGCCTAGGTCCTCTATGACTACTTTTTGTTTGGTGCTTCAGTCTCTGTAAGGCCCCATGGACCTAGGTTAGTTGACTCTGTTGGTCTTCTTGTAGAATTCTTGTCCCCTCTGGGTTCCTCTATGCCTCACCCAACTCTTCCACAAGACTCCTGGAGTTCTGCCTAATGTTTGCCCATGGGTCTCAGTATTGGTTTCTGCTATGGGGTGGAGCCTCTCCGACGACGGTTATGCTAGGTTCTTGCCTGCAAGCATAGCAGAGTATTATTAATAGTACTAGAGAATGGCTATCACCCATGGGTGGTTCTCAGGTTAGGCCAGTCATTGATTGGTCCTTCCCTCAGTCTCTGCTCCATCTTTATCCCTGCATATCTTATAGGCAGGGTAAACTTTGAGTCAAAGGTTTTGTGGGTGGGTTGGTGTCCACCTCCCTCCACTGAAAGTCCTGCCTGGCTAGAAGGGGGCCACTTCATTCTCTGTATCCTCTGCTTCTAGGAGTCTCAGCTAGAGTCACCCACATATCTTCCTAGGAGCCACCCTGTCACAGGCCTCTATCTTGTCCCAGAGATGCCCCTCCCTCAGTTTCCCTTCACTCTCCCAGATATCTTGCCTCCTACCTTTACTCTCCCCACATCTGATCCCCACCCTTGCTCCCCTCCCCACATCCACCAAGTTCTCTCTCTTCATTCCAATGTCTGTTGTATTTCCCCTTCTGAGTGAGATTTAAGCATCCTTCCTTGGCCTCTCCTTGTTACTTAGGTTCTTTGGGTCTATGGATTGTAATGTGCTTGTCCTGTACTATATGGCTAATATCCTTGTATAAGTGAGTTGCCTTGACACCTAAACCATATAAAGATTCAACTAAGAAAGAAAATTTTAGAACAATATCCCTCATGTACATTGATGAAAAATACTCAATAAAATACTCATAAACAGAATCTAATACATCACAAACATCTACCATGATCAAGCAGACATTATCTTGGGGATGCAGGGGTGGTTCAACATACAAAAATCTACCAATGTAGTCCACTATATAAACAAACTGAAAGAAAAAACACAGAATCATGTCATTAAATACTGAAAAGGCCTTACAAAACCCTACACCCCTTCATGATAAAAGTCTTAGAGACATCATATATACAAGGTAAACATAATAAAGGCAATATACAGCAAACTGATATCTAACATCAAATTAAATGGAAAGCAACTTAGAGCATTTCTGCTAAAATCAGGGACAAGACAAGGCTGTCCCCTCTCCATATCTATACAACATAGTACTTGAAGTTCTAGCTAGAGCAATAAGATAACTAAAGGAGACCAAGGGTATAAAAATTGGAAAGGAGAAAGTCAAGGTATCATTATTCATAGATGATATGGTAGTATACATAAGTGATCCCCAAAATTCTACCAGGGTGCTCTGTCATCTGACAAACACCTTCAGCAAAGTGGCTGGATTCAAGATTAATTTTTAAAAATCACTAGCCTTTCTTTATACAAATGATAAATGAGCTGAGAAGGAAATCAGAAAAGCAACAACCTTCACGATTGCCAGAAATAACGTAAATATCTCTTTCTGTAATTCTAACTAAGAAATGAAATACCTGTATGACAAGAAGTTCAAGTCTCTCAAAGAAATTGGAGAAGATATCAAAAGAAGGAAAGATCTCCCATACTCATGTATTGGTGAGATCAATATAGTAAAAATGGCCATTTTACCAAAAACAATCTACAGAACTAGTGCAGTCCCAATCAAAACTCTAACACAATTCTTTATAGATCTTGAAAGAGAAAATTTCAATCTCATATGGAAAAATTAAAAACTCAAGATAGCTAAAACAATCTTATACAATCAAAGAATTTCTGGAGGATTCACCCACCATCTCTGATTTCAAGTTGTACTACAAAGCAATAGTAATAAAAACTGCATGGTATTGGCATAAAAATAGAAAAGTTGATCAATGTAATCTAACTGAAGATCCAGCAATAAACCCACACACCTAAGGACACTTGGTATTTGGCAAAGAATCCAAAATCATATGATGGAAAAAAGAAAGCATCTTCAACAAATGGTGCTTGTCCAACTGGATGTCTACCTGTAGAATAATGCAAATAGATCCATATCTATCACCCTGTACAAAACTCAAGTCCAAGCGGATCACGACCTTTACATAAAACCAGATACACTAAATCTAATAGAAGAGAAAATGGGAGAATAGTCTTAAACTCATTGGCACAGGAGATAACTTCCTGAACAGAATCCTAACAACTTAGGCACTAAGATCAGCAATTAATAAACGGGACCTCATGAAACTGAAAAGCTTCTGTAAGGCAAAGAACACTGTTAACAGAACAAAACAGAAGCCTAGAGATTGGGAAAAGATCCTTACTAACCCCACATCAGACAGAAGGCAAAAGACATAAGGAATGCAAGAAATTAAACAGCAACCAAATAATCAAGTTAAAAATGGGGGTACAGAACTAAACAGAAAATTCCCAACAGAGGAATCTCTAATGGCCAAGAAGCACTTAAAGAAATGTTCAATGTTCCTAGTCATCAGGGGAATGCAAATCAAAATGACTCTGAAATTCTGTCTTACACCTATCAGAATGGCTATGATAAAACACTCAAGTGACAGCATATTCTGGGGAAGATGTGGAGCAAGGGGAACGCCTCTCCATTGCTGGTGGGAGTGCAAACTTATATAGTATGCATTTTGAGCATGTATGTATTGTACTTTGATAAAATTCACCTGTCCATTGTCTTCCCTTTCTCCTCTTCCCTCTCTTGCTGGCCGCATTCCTCTCCCGAATAGTTCCCTTTTACGTTACATTTCATTTTGTTTCTTAAATCACACAATTATTAGGCACAGTTTTCTTTTG
This sequence comes from Acomys minous, assembly GCF_964271855.1. NCBI lineage: Eukaryota > Metazoa > Chordata > Mammalia > Rodentia > Muridae > Acomys > Acomys minous. The sequence goes on along the minus strand of NC_140489.1, from coordinate 92,123,724 downwards.
CAGTAGCAAATGACAAACGCTCTCAGTTTATGTACCCAAAATGCCAGTGTTCTCTGATGCAAGCTTATTTTAATACTTGTAGAAAAAGAAGGGGTGGGTTTGCTGCCAAGGTGGGGCATTGATGTCTAATGGCCCACTACCTACATTTTCATTATGAAAACAGCTTCTCCACTCTATTTTGATATGTTTATTTTGTGCACAACTTTAAGCTTGAGAAAAAGTGAGAGATGATTTATCAACTTCCTGTTAAAGTATGAAGAGGGAATTGTGGAAGGAAAGAGAAGAACGTATGCCTCTTGTCAGCCTTGACTTCACAATAATCATCTCACCGGAGAACACACAGGGGTAGCTTGGGGGAGGTACACTCATGCATTCTACCTTTCAGGAGTCTTGTAGCTGCTGAAAGTTCTTCAAGGGGCTTGTGGGTGACTCTGATCAGATCTTCGGAGTAAACAACAACCTTTCTCTGTTGAGTGACTTGGTCAGTGGTAGTTGGTATAACATCTTTTTCCATGAGTTTTTTTTTTTTTGCTGGAGGCTATTCTTACTTTTCAATGCATATTGTCAACTCCTCCTAGGTAAATAAATGCACACATGCATGTACCTCCCTTTCACCCTAGATCAGCTTCTAGAGAAAACTTGGAGTTGATACTGCTTCCTTTCAAGGTAAAGAACAATATCATTCTCATCTGTAATTCTGAGATTTAGGGGACCACAGACATAGTTATAGACACAGAATTTTGTCTATTTAGCCTTTCTATATTTTGGTTTCCTTAAATTTAGAATAGGAATCCTAACAGAGCCTAATTTGGGAACAGTTGAAGATGCAATCATTGTTATTATCTGGGTTTCATTCCCGCTTTTCTACTTTCCTCTTCAGTTTCACTTCTTCAAGACTGGCACGAAGTTTTATTCTTTCAATAATCTTTTATGGAAAATCAGTGTTCATCCTGAGTGAGGTAATCCAGAGCCATTTATAAGTGGATATTATTTATATAATACAGGATAACTATACTATATTATACTATACTATACTATACTATACTATACTATACTATACTATACTATAATCCACAGACCTAAAGAAGCTAAATAACAAGGAGGACCCTAGGGAGGATGCTTGATTCATGTTTAGAAAGACAAATATAATAGACACTGGGAGGTGTTAAAGAGAAGCAGCAGGATGGGAACCTACCATAGATGGCTGTTGAAAGACTCCACCCAGAAGGGGATCAAAGCAGATGCTAAGACTCACAGCCAAACTTTGGGCAGAGCTCTGGGAGTCCAACGGAAGAATAGAGAGATAAGACCTGGAGGGGACAGGAGCTCCACAAGGAGATGATCAAGGTCCACAAATCTGGACCCAGGGGTCCTGCAGAAACTGATGTACCAACCAAGGACCATGCATGGAGAAAACCTAGACCCCCTGTTCAGATGTAGCTAATGGGCAGCTCAGTCTCCATGTGGGCCCCCTAGTAAGGGGAGCAGGGGCTATCTCTGACATGGACTCTGGTGCCTGTTCTTGATCACATCTCCCAAGTAGGCCATCTTACCAGACCACAGAGGAAGAGGATGCAGGCAGTCATAATCAGTGGTCAGATGGTAGGGGAGGACGCTCCCCCTTTCAGAATACTAGGGGAGGGGATGGAGGGTGGGAACAGAAGATGAGGGAGAGGGTTACAATTGGGATGTACTGTGAATAAATTATAAAGAAAATCAGTGTTCGATGATAGTCATATTATAAGAACTCAACTCCTCCAAAAAAATTGTCTCCCTCAAAGGAATTTTGAACCAGCTGTTGGGAAATCATTCTTCCATCTTGTTGTCCTCAGTGTTGATGGGTGATGGCTTCCTTATGTGCGTGGGAGTTCTAAAACTTTTTTCCCTTTTGGAAATCAAACGTTGCACTCAAGTGCTGCACACCGATCAGTTTCTGCAGCTTGAAAACTGGACCACTAGTTGTCAACATCCTGTTGCCGCAAACACAGCAAATTATACTGGCAAATGTCGCTTAGGAGCTGGATTGGAAAAAAAAATTTGGAACTCACTTAAGTCATCTTAGCTTCCATAGAGCCTGGGGCAGATATTTGGCCACGGAGTGATTGTCTAATGAGTGTTCTCTGAATAAACAACTCAGCACTTACGTTCATCTGTTTTATTTATTTCTCAAAATGAGCCAAAGGTTAAAGATCCATCCATTACGCTGGGACTCATGCATGGCTTATTTATTCAACTCGAAGGGCAGAAATAGCATATGGTTGGTGTATGGGTTTTCTTATTACAATCTCTTGCTTTTAATCAGACTTCTCTTTTTGCTCTGGAACTCAGACTTTTATATCTCAAGAGTTGGGGTACTCATAGTGCCTGTCTCCTTGGCTTGTTGTGAGCATTAAATAAACCCACCCATGGCGTGTGGTGGGTTAGCACAATACGAAGTATACAGAAAGTGCTCTGTAAGTGTAGCTCTTACTATTTGTCCAGTGACCATTTCTGAATTGAGTGTCAACATGGCTCATAAAGTGGACCAGGTGCTAGAAAATGTGGAGATGAATGCATGCATAGGCCCTGGCTGTATGGCTCTGAAGGCCTTCTGTGGTAAGCTGTGAAGAAGATGGCAGTAAGTGCTCCATGGAAGCTGCGCTGCAGCTGTGCTGAGAGCAGTGGGAGAGCACAGAAGGGAAATCTTATTCAAATGTTAAGAGTCTCAAATTAACAAAAGCCCTTGAAATTTCCCCGTGAATCTCTTACATTTACAGAAATGTTCCATATGGCAGATGATGATCTATAAATTATATCCATTTCTTTAAAAAAGTACAATTAAGCCCTACTGAGTATTGTAAGATTAAAAAAAATACCCTGCATTTCAAGTGCACTGACCTTGGAGCTACCAACCAAACAGACTTTTCAGGGATACCAAGGAAAGAACAGTTCATGAAACATTTTTTTCCCTAAGGAAACTGGTATGCATTCCAGTGTGAACAAATAAATGTTTTGGTAAAAATCAAAGGTAACAGAAACATTAACAGCCTAAGGGGACTTGGAGAATGCTTCTTGGGAAGATTTTATTTGAACTTTGTATTGATTGTCTTTGAACTGAGTACGAGGGGTTGAGTTAGATCTCACCAGACAGGAAAGCACACTGGAGGGAAAGGAGCAAGCACACAGCGTCCCAGAGTCCCAGAAGAGCAAAATGTCTTGAGGGAATTTGAAATCCTGCAATTTGACTGCAGGTTAGGGATTGCAATAGGAAGTGGTGAACACTGTTTAGACATGGAGTCTGAACAACAGGCCTTATAGAATCTTGGGAGGCTTGAACTGTCATCAAGAGATGATGGGAAGGGTAGTAAGAAGGGGAGAGCCTTGAATGCCGTAATAATTTGGAAAGATTTGCTCCGGTTGACAAGGGATCAAAACTGAAATGTGACACACTTACAACAGCCAAGGGAAAGAGATGAGCTTTAGAGAAGCCAAGTGCCGTGGGGATGGACACTTACTGGATTTGATGCCACCAGACAGTTGCTACGATGATTCCCTACTGTTTTAAGATGCTGTGTGGCACATCCTAACTTACCTGGTGCATTGCAAACCTTGCCTGCACAGCACTAGGGCAGTTCAGTTAGAGCAGGTAGGAATTATGTTATACCCTGAAAATGAAGTGGCAGTTTTACTAAGGGACAGTGGCTCATTCAAGGCCACAGGGTAACTGGTGGAGAATGTGGGAACAGGGATGGGAGCATGGCTATCTGGACTTCCAACCTGATGTTCTTTGTCACATAGCCACACGGTTCTTCCCAAACTTTTCCTGCATCATGAAAGACGGGCACAACAATCCTGAATTTAGACTACGCAAGCCTCATCAGTGTCACTCTAGCCTGTCTGCTCTCCCCTGAGCCCCTCATCTTTCTCCCTGATCCATGTTCTTTACCTTTTGATTCCTGATGTTCTGGTTGTCTTGTTTGTTTTTCTAGAACCCCAGTATCTATGTATCTAGCAGAGTCTCATTGTCTCACGTTTTTCTTTATACAAGAGCCTGTCTTGAAGGACAGGGCAGACAGCCTGTCTGTCCTATTATGTATCATGAACCTCTCTCCACAATTGTCTATTTGATCAAATGCAAAGCTCTCTGGGAGCAGTTCTCAACATGTGGGTTGCAACCATTTTGGGGGTTGAACAAACCTTTCACAAGGGTCTCATGCCAGACATCCTCAATATCAGATATTTACAGTAAGATACATAACAGTACCAAAATCACAGCTATGAAGGAGCAACAAAAATAATTTTATGATTGGGGGGGTCACCATGACATGGGGAACTATATTAGAGGTTGCAGCTTTAGGGAGATTGAGAACCACTGCTTTATAAAAACTGTTTTTTCTTTTAAAATACATTTTATTAATTGTTATCCCATCCCTTGTATCCTCCTATTCCTCCCTCCCTCCCTCCCATTTCTCCCTTATTCCCCCTGTATATGCTCATAGGGTATCAAGTCTCTTCTTGGTAGCCTGCTTTTACATATAAGCCCTTGTACGAATAACTAAAGCAGAGGCCCATGTCTATTGCTCCTTAAAGGATTCTGTCCTCTTTCAGGTCCTCACTGCTCATATTTCATTTACATAATTGAAGTTCAGGATGTAGTGACAGAAGATTAGTGTATCATTGCCATATGGTCTGGTCTCAACTCCTTCTCTCTTGCTTTATACTGCTTGGCAGGTTTCTCGGTAATTCCCTTTTTGCAAGCACATCAGCTTCTGTGTCCCTTTGTCTTTTGTGACATAGCCTTTGCTGCCTTAGTCTTCAAGTATCAAAAGAAAAACTCGAGGTTTCTGTGTCCAACCACATTTAAGAGAAAACAAAGCCTCTGTAAGTGAAAATGGTTTTCCAAGGATACCTGTCTATGGCAGTTTGAACAAGATGCCCCCCAAAACCTGGGCATTTGAATACGTGGTTTTCAATTGGTAGCTATTTGGGAAGGTCTGGGAGGTGTGGCTTTGCTGGAGGAAGTGTGTCACTGTGGGTGGTCTCTGAGGTTTCAAATGACTCACACTATTTTGAATTACCTCCTTTGTCTTTCTGTTTATGGATCAAGATGTGAGTTCTCAACTGTTGCTCCAGATGGGTACCCCAAGTCTACTATCACAGACTCTAAGTCCCTAGAACTGTAAGCCCAAAATAAACCCTTCCATCTATAAATTACCTCGGCCATGCCATTTACTCATACAATATAAAAAGAAACTAAGCCATTTGACTACAGTTTTGCTCCTTCTCCTGTACCTTAACCTTTCCTTATATTTTTTTTCCAGCCTCTAGCTCTACATATAAAACATCAAGTTAAATTAAATGAGACTTAGAGGCAGTGATGAGAAGTAGAAAGCATGGGTTCTGATTCCACAGCCTGGCTGGGTACAAAGTTCAAGACTCATGTAAAGTTAAAAGAAAGGCAAGCTCACTATATGAAAGAGATTGTTTACAAGAATAACATTGTGATGGGCAGATCTGGGCCCAGGGGTCCTACTCAAACTATGGCACCAGCCAAGGACAATACTTGCAGTAAACTTCGAACCCCTACCCAGATCTACCCAATGGACTGGACATTCTTTACAGTTGAGTAGAGCGTGGGGACTGACTTTCATAAGGTACTCTGGTGCCCCATATTTGACCACGTCCTCTGGATGGGGAGGCCTGGTGGCACTCACAGAAAAGATAGCAGGCTGCCAAGAAGAGACTTGATACCCTATGAGCATATATAAGAGGGAGAGCTCCCCCTCAGTCACAGTCATAGGGGAAGAGAGTAAGGGGAAAATGGGAGGGAGGGAGGAATGGGAGGATACAAGGGATGGGATAACAATTGAGATGTAATATGAATAAATCAATAAATTTTTAAAAAAGAAATATTGGGGGAGGGCAGAGATGAGGCACAGGTGTGCAGATTAGATAGCTCCAGAGGTAGCTAGCAGCAGACTCCAGAGCCAGCGTGACATTGGGTTCAGTCCCAAATTTGACACCTTAAAGACAGGGGAACTTGGCATTTCCCTGATTCTTCTGAGATTAAAGTTGTTCAGTGTCAAGGCAATGAAATAACAGATGTTTTAGAACTCAATTCACTCTCAATAACCAGTAGCTAGAAATATTCCTTGGTAGATAGGATGAAAGCGATATAGAAAGTAGAACCAAATGTTATAGAAAGAAAGGAGGGTTGGAATTGTTGACAAGGAGGAAGGCTAGAACCAAAGGGACAATATGATGGAGCATAGGAGGGGAGCAAAGAAGGAGGCAGTATGGCAATGGAGAAGAGTTTAGTAAGAGTCATGGAGCCTGGATAGAAGACATGCAAGGCACGTTAGAGAAGGCTTGGAACTTTACCTGAGAAAAGCTTCAGATTAAATTCAACAGATTATATAAAGCTCAAGACAGAGGGGCCCCAGAGACACCTAGCTCCAGAAACCAAAGGGAGGTTTGTGTTACCTGGGTTTGATGCCAAGGTCATAGATTTTGCTTGGCCTATTCCCGGCCTTAGCAAACTTAAATAAATTTCTTCCCTTGGAATTTCCTTTCAAAATCTAATGTTTATACTGAATAGTCAAGAAATAAGATTACTGTTTTAAAAGTGTATATGATCTCAGATTACAGCTATATCTTAGGTAAGCACCAATAAGATCTCCTATATTATCCAGAGAAACAAGACTCAAAATAGCCCCTTTGCCAAATGGCCATAGAAGCTAGTGCGAGGCTCCCTGGCCAGCTCTCTTCTGATCATTACCATATAGTTGAAAGTGATGCTCACCTTTCAGAAGTCTCCAGAGATTTAATTTAGGGCCTCTGCTCCTTATTACTTTAGATTTCTTTGATTTCATCAGCAAAGTACAGCAGACTAGGACCTCAGACAAAAGCAGCTTAAAGCCTCCAGGTTCCATATGCTGAAAGTCTGAGATGAAGATGTTTCCAGAGTGATCTTTTCTAAAGGCTGTGAAGAAGAGAATGTTCTGGACCACTTCTAGACTTATGGGTTATGATTTTTTCTCTGTGAGCATCTGTGTTCAAGTTTCTCCCCTTGATAAGGGCATTAGCCATAGGCTTATAGATAATTCTAAAGAATGCACTGTAACGTGGTTTTATATATATATATATATATATATATATATATATATATATAATATCTGCAAATGAAATCATATTTTGAAATACCAAGACAAGAATACAGGATTCAGCATATGAAATTAAGTTAATACTGTTCAGTCTAGGAAAATCTTCAATATTTTATTACTTATTAAGGGCCAAAAGAATGTTTCCAGAGGCGTGGCCAGCATCTTATTAGATGGTACCATGGTGCCCAGAGTAGGCAGGAGTGCTCCCCCTCCCCACCACCTCCAGGCTTAATTCATTCAGATGTAATCTACTGCAGTAAAGTATTTAGCTCATAGTGTTCCTACTCCTGATATTCAACTTGTGCTTTCTCAGTATCTATTTTTACAGTGATTACAGATTCATGAGATAATTTCAGCTTTTATATCGACCAACACAGTGTTGGCATGTACTATGCACATCCACATTCATCACGATATTGAATCAGGACAGGGGATGTTGGTCCTGTTTTATTTGTGGAAGCTCTATATTTTATGGAGGTAACAATTTGTCACTATGACTCTTGTCTCTCAGGTAAGTGTCCTTAACTGTCCAGTCCATGGAACAATACCAATTACTGTGAAGCATTACTTCCGATACCTGTTTCTTCCCAGTACATCTGCCTTGTCCCGACTTCAGTCTGCCCACTTCCACCATCTTATCTGCACCAGTGCTCTTGCTGGCATTCACTCTTGTGCTGGTCTCCCCTTTCCTCCATCACCTTTATCCACTTGCAGGGTTTCTTTGATGCTGGCCTAAAACCTGCATATGGTGAAGGTGAAGGTGAAGAAACTTGTGAGACCTTCAGCCAGGACTTCCTATATCTTCTGCACATCTAGGTGGGATGGGATATCCAGATCCCAGAGAAAGTTGGAGGCAGCCAAGTGCATGTGCCTTAATGTGCCACTCCAGGGGCCAGAGAATGGTCACCAGGTTGGTAGTTCCATGGTTAGAAGACAACTTTGCTTGAACCTGGAAAAGCAGGGGGGAATTGTGTCAGTGAGGAGACTCCTGCTGAGATACATGGCTTACTCAATGCTCTCTCTCTCTCTCTCTCTCTCTCTCTCTCTCTCTCTCTCTCTCTCTCTCTCTCTCTCTGCTTTACCTAAAGTTCACTAAGGCAGCAACTCACTGTCCCATCTTTGTGTGTCCTTCTAATGACCCCATCTTCAAACACGCATTCTTGTTTGAACACAGTCTCTATTTCCACTTTGGGCCTGTCATTTATCTTCCTTTCATGGGCATATTTATCCTACTGTGGCCCAGATGACCTCTTTACCAGCATGTCTCCTTGCTCTAGTTTCTTCTCACTGCAGCCACTTCTAGTGAATGGATCAAGTATGGCTCATATATTGCTCCAGCTTTACCCCCAGCTCCAAGGTTTTTTCAGCAGGAAGACTGACAATGTGGAGTGTTTTCGTTTACCTCTGTCATTAGTCTGTATGGTGTCATTTGCCCTGAACATTCTTTCTAAGCCTGTGCTTCCTCTCTCTGTGCTCCATTTTTCTGGTGAACCATTGCTTCCCCTATCATGTAGCTTGGTGGCTGTATCTGATACCTCCAGGCAGGTGAGTTCTGCCTCATCCTCATACATCTGTTTCATTCACTGATCACTTGTTCACTTGCCCCCTGCTCTCCTGTGGTCAGGATTCCTGAGCCTGGCATATAGTTGCCACTTTGAAGATGTTGCAGGCATTGGTGAAGTCCATGACAGGCACTCTGTTGGATGTCACTTTCCCTAAACTTGATAATGTTTGCTTGTGAGATGATTATCCTAAAGTACAATAGTCTTGAAAGCATACATTACTAGTATTGTCAAGAACAGTGCGGTGTAAAAAGCATCACTAACCTAGCCTAACTGAACTGCCTTCCCCTCTATCTCTAGAGGAGTTATATCTATATATTTCTAGAACTCTGATGTCATCTCTGATTCCATCAGCCTCTGCTTTTCTGATTCCAAGTCTTTTTCTAGGCAGACCCTGAATTATTTCTAGATTCTTCTTACTGATGAGAGTCTGGAATTAAGTAGGTGCTTAAATATATTTTTGCATGATTTAATTTCTGAAGATCCAGAGGGAGAGGAAAAAGAAGACTTTCCATATCTGCTGTCTGAAGAAATGAAGAAGACAGGAATATGCTAGGATCTTGTACAGTCTTTCTCCTGACATCACATGTCTACACTGTCAACACCAGTGGCTGGCAGTTACACTTCTAGAGCTATTTATAAAATAGGATGGTAGCTCCATTAACGTTGTGTGTGTGTGTGTGTGTGTGTGTGTGCGTGTGTGTGTGTGTTGGGCATCAGGTCGCAGGACCAAGGCTTGATATTGGTGAATGACTTTTGATTGAGCTGAAAAAGGAAAGTGGGAGGTTTGTGGAGAGACAGGAAGCACAATTTTGGGTGAAGGAAGATGAAATAGTTAAATGATGTCATGGATGTTTCACACCCCCCCCCCCCACCTTACCAATGACATGGAGACATTTTTTCCCTTAACTGGATTTCATAGACATCTAGAATATTTCAGGACTGAGAAGAGTCACAAAAAGAAGATCAAGGGCTCTGTTGTCAAACTGTCTCGGCTCAAAAGCAGCCCCAAGAGATGTAAAACTCACCAGCGACTTTCCTCCTACTTTAAGGGCCATTATTTAGTGGCCTAACTTCCTTGGGTGCATGGGATTCATAATTGCCTCACTGCCTGGCTTTAAGGAGGATATATGACAATATCAAGCAGTGATTCTATTCTCTGGCATAAAGGTAGGCTTTGATGAAAGAGATTTCTCCCTGTCTAATGCGGACATCACAGTTGATATATGAAACAAAGAAACATTAAACTTTGGGGAAAATTTAAATCCACTGGTTGCTGAGCTGGATAGCTCAAAGATCACAGGTCTTTGAACTCGGCTGTCAAGAACTGCTAAGCTAATCACACTTAGGTCGTCAAACTGATGCCAAGTTTGAGTTGGATTCACAATCATTCTTCATAGGAAATAATCACCATGACTGCCCAGGGAATACTCAACAGATAAATTTCATGCAGGAGCTAGGTGCTGGGGTACCCACAGGAGCTGGGGCAGTGAGTATACAGGGAAGGTAAAACATGGCTTTGTCTTCTTCCAGGCAGCTTTTGTTGTTTGTCTTAATTTTTGTGTGTACATTGTGTATGTTTGAGGGCCCATACACATCTCCATGTGTGCAAATAGAAATCAGAGGAAAACATTGAGTGCCCTGAGCTGTCACTCTTAACATTATTATCTTAAGGGAGGGTTTCCTCCTGACCTGGAGCTAGGCTGGAAACTCATAAGCCTTAGTGATTTTCACCCCTAGCAAATATCTGATCCTGATAGTGTTGGAGTATATAAGTATGCACACATCTGTGCTAAGCTTTCACATGGGTTCTGGGGAATTTGAACTGAATTCCTTTTCTAGCAAGTGCTATTACTTACTGAGACATCTCCCCATCTGTGAGGCCCTGGGATTTTAAAGCTGGAGAGGGTTGGTAGATGTGTTGTGGTTTATGCTATTTCTGGGTGACTTTTCTCCCTTGGATACTTATGTCCTAGTATAACGATGACTTAGAAACATATTCTACCTATATTTCCTCCACATTTTTTATTGTCTTCCCATTCCTTTTTCTTTAATGTAGTTAACATTGAGCAGAAAACTTGGACCCATCAATGGAGGCCAAGTGGTATGGCTTTAAGTATGAAATCAGATGAAATCAAGATAATGACTTTGCAGTGTGAATAAAGGATCTTGAGGATGATTCCTTTATCATACAAGAACCCTAATCAAAGATAAATAATTCTTTTCCATGCCTGCAGGAATCTTATGCAGGAGGTGGAATTGGGTAGCTTCCTCTTCAAGTATTATGGAAACAAACACCTAAAATTATCTGTGTTTAATATAATTAATGACATCCATTAGGCATTGTATTCAAGAGGTGTGTTTATTCATTAGGACAGTAGTTAAAGAACATTGAGTGAACTGCTCTACCACTCTTTTATTACTGCCCTGAGGCTAGGCAGGTGGCCAAGAAGTCCTAGCAACTCTTCATCCCAGTAAATATCTCCCCCTCTTAGAGTGTTGGGGTATCAAAACATGTGAGGACCCATGCCACACTTTTACATGGGTTGTGGGGATTTGAACTAAAATTCTTCATGCTTGTACAGCAAGTACTCTTACCACTGGGCCATTTCCCTATCTGCCAGCCAGAGTAGGGGTTGTTTGTCTCCCGGAAAGAGGTTTCACACAGTTCTGAAAACTAGTCCACTTTGCAGGAGACACTGGAGCTGAGGCCATAAGGATGAGCCAGACCACACCTTGACCAGGACTGAAGATAGTTCTACCTGTTGCTTTTTATTTAAACTAAAGCCCAGTTTGGACCCCCAAGATTGACTTTGTTCCTCTTTCCAATGGTCTCACACTGAGGAAATTTTCCTCTACTGTTCACTTCCTTCTTTGCTTCACCGGCCTGTTGGGGATGGGTTTCCTGTCCTCTGATGCTAGGGCGGCCAGAGCCAGGGCTCTGACCACTGATAACAGTCACTCCAGCTGAGGATACAGGAGATAAAAATTGGCCAGGCAGTTTTAGGGCAGGAGCCCTGAAAGGGAACAGTTCTAATTCTGGTTCTTGGCCGAGAGCTGTAAATGTCCTTGTATCTTGTATCTGCCTTAGCTCAGATGTCAGGTGGACACTCTGATATCCAATTCCTGGTCTGTGTTTTTGTTTCTGTTTCTGTTTGTTTATTTTTTGTTTTGTCTTCTAACCAGTCTAGCTGGTCAGTTATTGGGGGGCCGAGGGAGGTCGCAACCTGTGGATAAAGTAATAGGCGAGAGAGAGGCGTGGCTCAAGGAAACAGTAGCTTGTCAAGAGCCGTTTATTGAAGGTGAGGGCAGGCTTTTTAAAACCTGCTTTAGGGAGGGCGGGGGTAAGCGAGGAGAGTAATGGAAAAGTACAAAATCTTCTGGGGTTGAGCCCCGGGAACATCTGCAGGGGGAGGGGTTTTCCTAGGTGGGGCAAAGCAGGATGTCTCTGTGGTTATCTCAGGATCGGATCGCTCTCTTCTCAGGGCTAAGCCGGATGCCTTGCATGCCTAATGAGTGGCCAAGCAGGATGTTTGCTGCAGATGCTGAATGGGTGGGGGTCGGCCACGGGCCGTTTGGTCCCTGGCAGTCTTCCTTCCCCTTAGGCCACCAAATAAGCACCTCTGTCTAGCCACTATATATAAACATGTTACCAGAACTGAGGCACCTGAGCACCTTATAGGTCGATGGACTAACTCTCGCCATGCACCAACCCACTTTCTGCCATAGTCTTATAAAAGTCCCTAGACTAACAGCTTGGCAGTACCCCATTTTGGAGGGTCCTCTCCTAATGCACAGGAGCTTTGATTTCTTTCTCTTAAGCTCCTACCTATAATCCTGTAATGGAATGAGTTTCATTCTTTCATTTTTTTTTAAAGACAAATGACCCAAAAAACATTGGCCCAAGTTGGCTTAGTGGCCATTATCTCTCTGGCATCCTAGCACCCTAAGTTATGCTCATTTGAGGCAAGAAAGAAAGCCCCTGTCATCGTGGGAGATTCCAGTTTTTCTTGTGCACCAAAAAGGATGGCTTTTTATTATGTCACATATGGCATTTTTGAGTCCTCGTTGAAGTACAAGCTTTTTTAGCCTGTGAATAGTGAGGGCTTCTTTTTAATGTTGTATGTGTTCTACATACAACTTCATGAATTTTACATACATTCACAGTTTGTTCTACATACAACGTCATGAATTTTACATACATACGCAGGCTATTCTACACACACAACCTCATGCATTTTAAATCTATACCTAAGGGTATGCAATTTTAGTTTCATAATGAGTCATACATCATGTTTAGACATCCTGGAGTGCCTCTGCACTTACAGCAGTGCTGGCATCTAGCTGACTAGTGACATGATGAGCCATAGGTTATTGTCAGATATTTGTGCCTCTGACATATGTGCGCTTGGGCAGGTCACTACTTCAGTTTCTACAGATGTTAAATTGGGGTAGAGATTAGTAATCAGTAATCATATAAAGGTGCTTTGAACAACAGTTGTGTACAAGGAGCTATGCTAATTACTAGGTGGGATGATGTATCAATAAATGTAGATGAGCCCAAATAGTTTCTTTCAAATAGTGATTCTGTGAATTTCAGGGCTTGGCACTGCAATGAAATCATTTAGCTTTTAGCTTTTAAGAATTAAGGTCTATAGCTTGTTTCACAATACATACAATCATTATTTTATAATGTTTGTAGCCTCTGGGAGTAAGTCTAGCATTAATATAGAAACACATATGAAGTCACCAAGACGTTATATTGTTAGTGGCCCTTTTAGCTCTGCTCATGCGTGGAAGTGAGGAAATAAGTATCTCTCTGACACAGGTGTAGTCAGGCTTGCTGCCAGCCTATCTGGTGGCCCTTCATTCTGAGGCTTTCAGTGAGTCACTGAGACACTCTGATCAGGAACATGACTAGGAGCCTTGCTTCTGAACAGTTCACTTGATAACTTATGCATGCATTGCAAAGTTTGGAGGGTGAATATGCTAATAGCCTCATGCTGAGAATGAGTAAAGAGGGAACATGTTGTTCATTAAGCATCATAAAACCATAAGGAGACTCAGTCACCTTTGTGCTCCTTTGCTGGAGGAGCATTCTGAAAAGGTAGCTCTGTGGGGGAGGCCTTCCCATTCAATATGAAGTTTGCTTGGGGTTGCAACCCACAGGGCCAAACCTCTAACCACATCATCAGCATACATAAAAAAATCATTTCCCCTTTAGATTTAGGTTCAACTATCACAAGTTGAGCCCCTACTCTATGCCTGAGCCAGGCCTTGCTATGCTGTGTTCTCTATCACTTTCTCTGGTCCTCGGCTTCTCTGTGTGTTGACCTTCTACACAGCACAGATGGGACCCACAGTCCCATCAACATCACAGCAACTCTTGACACTAGTAAAAATGGTACTGAATGAGGCAGTCAAAACATTGCGGCGTTAGCTACAATTTCAGAGTAACTTTTGTAAAAACTACCTCTGCTTTCACCTCAGAGTCTATATTGTAAAATAAGAGATTTGGAACAGAATTTCTTGAGCCATCGTGTCCCAATTTGATGCTCAATGTTTCATGGCTTGGAATATCTGAGAAGCTGCTGGATAGGCTCCCGGTTAGCCTGAGAGAAATAACAAAGTTGCCAAGCTCATAAAAGAAGCATTGTAGCTCATCCACCAGCCAGCAGAGCCTGTCCCACTGTGGCTGTGGATTTTATGTTTGCACACTGAAAAGCAAGTCCAGAATGCAGAGAAGAAGCAAAGGCGCTGAAGGGAACAGAGATGCTAGATCTGGAGTCAGACAGTAGTATTTAGCTCAAAACAGGAGGCCAGTTCCCAACCCAAAGCAGCAGAAAGCAGCAACAATCGATCTTCCATCACTATAACAGTACGTATCCAAATTAAGCTTCATCTTCTTGGGGGACTGGGTGATGCCCAGTAGGGCCACAAACAGAAACCACTGGGCATAAGGAAGCATGTCTGAGCCTAGCTGAAAACCATACGTCTGCTCTCCCTTCCTCCTTCCCGGTATGTGCAAGGAAGCCCAGGGCTGATGGCCAGAAGGATGTATTGAAAGCTTTTTTAAGTGCCTGGCATTTCAATGAGGTGTGTGTGTGTGTGTGTGTGTGTGTGTGTGTGTGTGTGTGTGTGTGTTTTGAAAAGTCCATGGGAGCACATGTGGGAGGAGTAGCAACCTTTTCTGAAGCCTGCAGAGGATCATAGGTGCACGCTCTGCCAAGATGAACAGTTTGAGAGGAGGCTCGTCATCCTCCAAGAGGCTTCAGAGCACTCTTGCAAATTCAACTCATTTGCGAGTCCTACAGATGGAAGGATTGTCCACAGAGTGCAATCATCTAGCAGTGAACTGAGACTTCCTTTGGCTTTCACTTGACTGTTGACTGACTCCATTCACTCGAAGGTTTTGCATGTCACTAGGTAACAAAAGCGCCTTCTTTTCCCTGACTTTTCATTCTTTTGAGGAAGGTTTGTTCTAGGAGAACAAATATTGTGACCTTTTGTTCCCAAATGAATATCCAGTGATTGTAAACATGCCTGGCACATAGTAGGTTCTTAATATTTAGGCTAAGCTTGATACAGTAATATAAGTAGACGATTCATCCAATGCCTGAGGAATTTGAGCTGTAGTACATATTTATTGAAGATGGTAAAGACTCAGGCAGGCTTGAGAGCTACTTTGGGCCTGGCTAGATAAGTTTATTGTTTAGTTCTTTTCTCTCTCTCTGTGTGCATATGTATATGTATATTCATATGTATATGTATATATACACACATATACATACAGCCTATATATGTAAAACACACACACACACACACACACACACATACACACACACATACACACACATATATATGTCTGTATATATATGTAGACTGTGAACTGCTGGATGGGTCATCAGGCAACCATATCTCATGAGTGAGAGCTTCTGGGCAGTAACATCTTGAAGACAGAATGTCATCTTTTATGGATGTCCCAGGAGTACCTCCCTGGACATGTGAAAGAAGAGTGTGGGTACCAGAAAAAAATTGAGCTAGAGTGGAGATTGCAAATTTAGTTTCCTGTATGCTGGTCCCATGAGCTGTTACTTGGCTACCACAGGGGTAATGCCCATGGCCTGAGGGTGTGGTGAAAGTGAGGTATATTTATTTAGTCAGAGATCCTTTAGAGTTTTTTCTTTAAATATAGAACCAGTTGCCTGTAAGTTTCCTTCCTAGTCCTCTGTCCCGTACTGAAGCTAACTTTCTGGCAGTTTACAATAATGTTTTATGTTGACATCTAGAATTTGAGGGCCAATGAGGTCTTTGACATAATTTCTAGAATTGATTCTTGACATTTTGTACATCTTGGGGTTAATTTAAAATATCACAAAGGCTATTTCTCAGGAAATTGCACTTACCTTCTTACAATGAAATGCCTGCAAGAAGGCTGGTAGAGTATGCTGTTTCTATGAGGTCCACTGTAGAAGTTCACCTTGGTCGGTGGACTTTAAGCCAAGATGACAGGGCTAATCACACTTGGAGCATTGTGGCTAAGAATATGTGGAGTCAGAGGTGCATTTAGGGAGAGAAGTCCACGAAGCCTGGAAGCACGAGGCTTTACATCCAAGTCTTGGCTCTGCCTTTCTTAGCTGTGATCTTGGACTGCTGAAGAAAGGTTTTACACAGTAGGCAATGAGTGAATTATTAAAACATTATAAAGGATGTGTTTTCATGTCTTCTTAAAATAGAGATATGAAAAGATGAGCCATGAAACATTGGAAATAGCTAAGGAATCACTGCATGTTAATGGAGAGGAAGTTTAATGCCATGATCCAACAGCCTTGTTCTGAACCCGTGGCTATGATGGCACTGGGCTGACAAGGCATAGCCCTGCCTTCTACTTGAGGACAGCCAAATGGTGTTCCCCACCCTTCAAGGACTCCTAGATGACTACCCTCTGCTTATTACGGGACAGTGTGAGATGAGGCTATGAAACCAAGCCTGCCTAACAGGTACTGTGGCTTTAGGGGACTCAGGAGCCTGCTGGGATGCATTATGTAATATCTTCAAATAGCAGTGAGAGGCAAGACCTAGAGGGCTCAAGAGGCCACATGGGGTCATTCCAGGTTGAGGTGGAATTTCTGCTTGTACTGCTCTGATGGGGTAGAAGCTTCTATTGAACTACAGTGTCTTAATCTCTAAATCACCCCAGTGGCTCCAACAGTGCCAGCTGCAGGAGAAAGGTCTCAGCATTAATAGCTCAGGGCATTTAAACACGAAGAACCATAGCTTCTTTGTGGAATACAGTTCACCACAGTGGCCCCATTGTGTTAATGTTAAAGAAGGTGACCCAGGAACAGCCAGCCGCTTTGTGGCTTTGCCCAGGGCGGGGCAGGGTGGAGGCTCGAGGAGGTGATAGTCTTCCTCCTGTCATGGCAGGTGTGAGGTTAGGCAGTAGCCAGGGCAGCGTGGAACCTCCTCCTCGTGCTCTTTACATACTGTACGTAAATCAGTTAATCTCCTAGAGAAACATTTTGCCGCCTATTCCTCTCCTTATTAATTGTCTTATTGAATGGAGATTTTTGGCATGAAGCTGATCAGATTTCAAATTTCGGAAAGCTATTAGTGGAGCAAGTGTTATGAAGCTATTTAATTTCCTTAAAGCACAGTTTTCTCCTGGGCATAATAACCCACACTTCAAAGGGTTGTAGCGGAAATCAAATGAGAATGCATGTGGGAGAGCGTCTCCATGAACAGCAGTGATAATCTGCGTGTATGTGTGTGTGCTTCCTCCTCAGAAGTTTCATGCTGCATTTTAAATTTATGTTTCTTATGAATATTTATCAATAATAATTATTATAGAAATGCTAGGGACCTGGTGTGTGTGTGTGTGTGTGTGTGTGTGTGTGTGTGTGTGTGTGTGTGTGTGTGTGTAATGCTTTCAGTGTCAGAACATCATTTATATCGCTGTCGAAATTACTAAGGACAACTCTGTGAGGTAATTGGGATATTGACAGAGAGAAAAACCACCCAAATCACACTTCCAGCAATTGGCAAAGAGGGTTTTCATCTCAGAAAGAGTGTGTTGGTTCGCTGTTTGTCAATTTGACACAAGATATAGTCATTTGGGAACAAAGGGTCTTAATTGAGAAAATGCCTCATAAGATTGGCATGCAGGCAAGTCTGTCAGGTATTTTCTTGGGTAGTGATTGATGTGGAGGGGCCCAGTGCACTGTGGGTGGTACCCCTGGGCAGGTGTTCTGAACGTATAAGAAAGCAGAACTGATCAAGCCAGCGAGAGCATAGCAGCAAGCAGTGTTCCTCTGTGGCTTCCCTTTCCGTCCTGCCTCCAGGTTTCTGCCTTGAGTTCTTAGCCTGATTCCCTCAGTGATGGGCAGGAAAGCAGAAGCTGAAATACGTGTTTCCATTCCCCAAGTTGCTTTTGGTCTTGGTGTTTTATCACAACAACAGATACCCTAACTGTGACAAGTTGATGTTTTCAGCCAGTTTTGTTCACAACTCATCAGAACTAATCAAGTGTTTGCTACCCCGTGTGGCATGTGAATCTTCAAACCTGGGCCTCTCAGCGTCCTCTGCTCTTCTTTCACTACCTCCCTACCACGTTCCTCTGTTACCTTGCTTTCCTTCCCTTAAGGTGACAAGTCTGCCGGATCTCAGGGATTTTCTTTTCTTTTCTTTCTTTTAAGTCAGCAGCAGCCTTTTCTAGAAGGCACACTCACACATTCCATAAGACCTTGTTTACTGGTATTATGTTAAAGTTTTTGCAACCAGCACTAAAGCATATTTCTCAGAAGTCTCTGGGAATTGTCTTTGGGTGTTTATGGAATACATACACCCTCCACCCAGCTGGCTCTACTCCCACTTTTGGGGAGAGGTTGAGTTTTGGTAGAGCAGGGCACTAGATTCAACAGCTCAAGAGAGACAGACAACTCACTCCAATACAGTCTTCCTTCTTTTGTTATTTTCCAGCATTTCTCCTGCCCCCATTCATCATTCCTCCCATTTGTACATGTCCTAATGCTGTTGGTAAAAGATGAGAGGCATGGGTCTGGGGAGATGGCTCTCTCTGTAAAGCTCCCTGTCACCCCAGTATTCCTACCATGAGACAGAGGCAGAGACAGTGGAATTCCCAGGAGCTTGCCGAAGAGCCAGGCTGGTATGCACAGTGGCCAACAAGAGACCCTGGCTCAAAACAAGTGGGGTAGTCAGGATCGACACCCAGGGCAATCCTTTAAGCACCAAATAGTTGCTGTGGTGTGTGTGACACACAGGCACACACACACACACACACACACACACACACACACACACACACACACACACAAACAAGAGGCAGGCAAGAATATGCTTATCTGGCTGGGTATTAGTGACTTTGATTGGGACTAGCAGTGGGACAGAAAGCAGTGGTGGAGCTGCACTGAGCTGAGCTGAGCTGTCACCTCCACATCCCCTGTCCCATGCCTCCACTGAGCTGAACGGATTCCTCATGCTTTTGTAGCAAAATCCATTCACAAAGCCCCAGAGAAACCCAGTGTGGTCATCTTAAACACACTGCAGTGTCTACATCACTGACAGGTCCAGCCTGTGTGCTTTCTGATGGTATGTGACTTTCATTGTTATTCTCTGTAGCAGAAGTAAGATTTTGTTGGCCTTGGGTCGGGTTGTGCTGTGGCATTTTCTTTTTGTCCACAGTTCTGCCCTGGGTTTGCCTGATCCATGTTTTATGCAGAGATAGTTAGGGACTCACTTTTATTTTTGGTTCATCTGTAGATGTTTTGGCTTTTCATATTCTTTTGGTAGACTCTCAAACTATTTTCCAGCAGGAAATAATTTCAGGCTGGTGTTATCTCAGAACAATTTGGAAAAAGAGATGGAAGGTTGTACCTGTGCCATTCATTTTGGCTTCTTTGTTCCAGCAAGGTTGAATTGGCTACTGATGAACTGAGAACAGACTCCCACTTCATTTCCTCCTTTAGTTTGGCACTCAGGGATGGGTGAAGACAAGTCTAGCTATAGAGGCATGCAAGCACAAGGAAGAGTCTGGACAGAGCAGATGCTCTGTGTCTGAACACCTGTGCAAGATCTCCTGCTACAGAATTCTGAATTATCAGTAGCAAAGCATGTGGTGGGGCCTAACCACTTATAATGGACATTTAAACAAAGCACTACTGAATGGAAACTGCTGATAGGCCGAAGTATCAGGGAAACTATAGCAATTTATGTAGTGAGTCTGCACTGTTCTTTATTCATAAGTGTAATAAAAAACTAAGAATTATGAGGTATTTGAAATCACCCAATAGCATGAAGAACTAGAGAGTAAATACAGGTGACCAAGATACATATAAACAAACAAAAATTTATTTTCTTTAGATTTGAGAACTTGCTTTATCAGCTAGAGTATAATATAAAAATTAGCACATTATTGAATTAACTTTGGATAGGGGAAATTTTTTAAAAACACAGTTCTGAAATTGTAACATCTGTGGGCATCTAAAGAGGCACATGAAGAAAACCAAATACTAATTCCAAGAACAAAGTCAGACAGAAGAGATGGAAAAGAGGTAAATTCAAAAACATGAAGGATAGCTTTAGGGCTTTGACATCCACGTAACCAGAATTCTAGAAGGAGAAAACAAAAGTAATACAGGAAATGAACTCATCAAAATAAAAGTGGGAGATATTCTTCTGAGCTGATAAAGCTGTTTCTTCGTGTGTTAAGGCTTATTCAGGGCCAAGAGGATTTGTGAAAACCAGTAATTACATCCTGAGCTACTGGATATACTGGATATATATATATATTTCAGATCATAGGATAGAAAGAAGCACTAACAGCTCTGAGAGAGACAGAAGCATATGGTACCCACAAAGAGACAAGCAGTCTATCAGCATGAGTTGTTGGCGTGAGCAGCTCAGGTGCCTCACGTGCTGTAGGATGTCTGTAACATCCGGAGAGGACTTGTTCAAATCTAGATGCGTAGTCAAGCTAAGGACAAAATAAAACACTTCTAGACAAACATTTGAAGTTTAATTTACACACACACATACATGCACATACACGTACATGCGCACACACGCACACGCACACACACACACGAGAAAGACTAAACCAAGCCCAGGCTGGAAAGAATCCTGTGAAGACTAGCTGGTCTCTGGAAAGGGCATGACTACGTGCTGTGGAAGGATGGAGACAACATGTGGTAAGAGTTGTGTTAGAAATGGCAAAGTTCTCTTGTATAGCAAGAAGCATTTTTTGTTTTCCTTTGAGAGTCCAATTGCATTCTTTTTCTTTTTCCTGAGGCTGAGGCTGTGTAGCTTTGGCTGTCCTGGACTTGCTTTGTTGGTCAGGCTGGCATTGAACTCACAGAGATCTACATGCCTCTGCCTCTTGAGTGCTGGGATTACGCATGTATGCCACTGCACTGACTCCAATTACACTCTTGGCTCTGTGTTTGAATGAGCCTTCATACTAATATGGAAGACTCTAACTGTATGAAGAGGAACTACAAATGACAAAACCTGGAAAAGTATAAATAATAACCAGTAAAGGAAGGAGCGAGAGGAAGGAGATGATGCTGATATTTGAATAATGTGATGATGCCTTCATCATTTATATACATATATTAGGCTAGAAATTCAAAGATTCCTTTGTGCTATTCACAGAGGAGGAAAAAAGAGATTCGAGTATATCAGGTCACCAAAATGTAACCACAGCTGTTAATAATGGTCATTTATGGGACTATGCATTGAGAGCATGGGCTGGATTTTATTCTTCATTTTGCCTTGAAAGTATACACATTATCATAATGCAACATGACCCAGCCTTTTCCTCTAACACTACAAGTTGAAGTTTAAATCAAGTTTGCTCTGGCAATCTCCCAAGTACATGCTCCTCAGATACAGCATGATTTTGTTTCCTAGTAAAATGGCAGACTGGGGTCTGGTGGGGTGAGAATCTAAAGTTAGATTTAACTTCCAAATGAGTGAACGTGTAGAGGAACACACAGAAAGGTCCTTTAGAGCCAAGTGTGTTTCTTTCTAGAAGCTAAAATTGCCAATAAAAGGATGGTGTGGGGCCTTTTCTTTCTGTTGATTTTAGATGTTTTGTTTTATTATTGTGGCTGTTTCATTCATTTATATAATGCATTTTTGTCATTTTCATCCTGATTCTTCCCTGTCAGTGAAACCTTTATTCCCACCAAGTATCCCTCCTGTTTTCATCTGTTTTGTGTGTGTGACTCACTGTGTTAATTGGTTTCTTGCTTAAATGTGGGTTCAAGGAAATTTACTGGCACTCAGGCAGCATATCAGCGGCTACAGCACTGAAGAAAGTGACACCTTGTTCCCCAACAACCACCACTTTTCATTTTTACTTTTCTGTGTAGACCAGGCTGGCCTTGGACTCTTGGCAATGCTTGCCCAGCCCTTGGATTATGGTTGTAAAGCATTACAACTGGCAGGATTTCCCATATTGGATTGAAAATAATTGCAGAGCAGACTCATGTAATAAACTCATGATTATGATGGTGGAGGAGCTGACAACACAGATCAGGTACAATCCCCTCTTCCTAATTAATTCCCATTGGATATATTAAAGCTGGCCACCCTTGAGGATGGGTGCTCAACCTAGATTTGCTAATTCTGTACACAGGCTAGAAAGATAAAAAATTTCAATCAATCAAACAATCAATCAAACAAACAGCCCTTCTTTTGTTTTCTTTCTCTTTTTAAATCAGAGTATTTTATTCAGGATGCCAACCCCCCACCCCCACCCCCACCCCCAAAAAGAAGAATTACCAAACTAATGATTATCTATGTAGTTTGCATATAGTACAGGAGATTAATCTTTGTTAACTACTTGTTTAATGTTATAGTTAATAATTAGTTACCTTGTCACCCTGGACCATTCATCATCTTATTGAGCTTAAGGTTTATACTGTTAAGCATAGTTGTTTATCTTTTCTTAGCATGGCTTAGGTTAAAGGAAGCATAGGCAGCTCTTAAAAGAATGGTTGATGTTTGAAGAGTAAAATATATAAAATATTTTGTTCCTTACAGTGTGGATTAGGAGAAGATAATTGGATTCAAAAGAACAGCAGTCTAGGAACCAGTTGCAGGTCCCAGATTGTTTGTTACAGCCATATTTACCTGGAAAATACCTTCTGAACTTTCTATTAAATGACAATGTTGAACTAGAAGACCTCAAAAATTTACCCCGACTTTACCACTGTAACTGTAAATGATAAACCAGGAATAAAGTTCATTCATAGATAAGTCCTTTTTTTCCCATACAAAATAGCTTGCAGGTAGCTGTCTGCCTTAACAATAGCAGTAAACTGCTACTTCCATGCCTACAACATCTTCAGCCCCCAACTAAACATGCCCTCCTCCCACTTTCTTTCATGATCAGAAGTTACTATGGAAACTACACTGACAGTAGTTATTGTAAGGAGCCTTTAACGTTTAAAAAAAAAGGGATTTAGAAGACACACCAACAAAAAAGGAGGCGGAGAAATAAACAATGGCTTTTCTGCAGCTGCCTTCACCTTCAGCAAGTCTTGCCACAAGCCAGGCATGAAACATTCCTACAGTTTCTTTCAGGTGGATTAGGCATTCAGGTCAGGCAATGGCAGTCGTAGGGAGCTAGGGCATGTTCTGGTCATGCTCGTTTTATGCAGACTGGGGCAAATAGCTTTGGCACTTCTTAGCGTGAGTCCAGACTGTACGTGACAGGCAAAAACCCAGAAGGATACAATGGAGAAAGCTGGGAGCCTGGCTCCCAGGCTCTTCTGGCTTAGTCATCAGCAGTACCCAATACATGAAGCATTTCAAAACAAAACAAAACAAAAGGCTGATATTGAGGGAGTATTTGCTATTTCTCTGTTGGTTGGTCTTGCTTATTTTTCACCAGATGACAAAATAGTCTTTAAAAGGCATTGAAAGAGTAGCCTGGAGGATTTCAAGGACCAGTTTTGAAGGTTCTTCCAAGACAGCTCCTGACAGGGCACTGATGGTCAAAGACAGGAATGTAGAGCACGCGTGGTCTTTATCCAGAAGGGGCTGAGAGGAATTCGGGGGTGATGTGAAGGACCCAAATGCCTGAGACATCTTTCTGCCAGAGTCCTGAAAATAGAAAGGCATAATTTAGGCCTGGGATATCTCCTGAAAGCCAGCATGTTAATGTTTTGGCTCCCAGCATGGTACCACTTTGTTATAGGACTGAGAGAATCTCCATCCTACTTTCTGTTAGAAAGTATAGATACCCAGTGGTAAAGCTTAGAAGACACAAAGAGAAATTAACAGTCCATCTTCCCCTACCCTTTGTCTTGGTTTCTCTGTTATCATCATTACCACCATCAAGTTATTTGAACTATGCATGAGTAGTATTAGGAAAAGAGGTTATTTCATCTTTCAACTAGGCCTGGTGGTATAAGTCCTTAATTCCAGCTACTTTAAAGGCTGAGGCAGTAAGATCACATCCTAGAGGCTTTCCTGGGCAACAGGAGGAGCTCAAGGCCAATGTAAGCCATTTAATTAAACCCTATCTCAAATTAAAATAAAATAAAATACTGCTGGGAGGTAGCTCAGTGGTAGAGTGTTTCTTAGCAGCCATAAGACTCCTAGTTTTAATCTCCAAAGAAATAGCAAGAAGGAATATTTCTCCAGACGGTAGGTCAATAAAATTATCCATTGTTATCCGGAGTCAGTTTGTTTTTCTCCCAAGTCAGTGCTCAACCAGATGTCCAGTGTTGACAGCACAGCCTGTATTCAGGTTTATTTGTCCATTCAGAAGTCAGTGCCAAGAAGCACATGTGATCCTCTGGTGACTACAGGGCTTTAGTTGGCTTGTAAACAGGACAGAATCAAGACAGTACAATCAGTAGAATTTAATCTCACTACATTTTGCTCCTCAGCTGTGTCCTGAACTCAGTATCCTTTGATGGCACTGCTACACCATCTTTTGTAGTTGTTCTCAGGTGTAATAGCAGCTTAGTTTGTGGTACTGAGAAGCCCAGTATAATGTTAGCCAAGATATGTATCTTTCTTTTTAAATTTTCATTATTATTATTATTATTAATTTATTCAGATTACATCTAAATTTTTATCCCCTTGCTTGTCTCCTCCCATTCCTCCCTCCCTCCCATTTTCACCCTATTCCCATCCCCTAGGTCTGTGACAGAAGGGGACCTCCTCCCCCACCATATGATCACAGCCTATGAAGTCTCATCTTGGTAGCCTTCCTATTCTTTCTCTGAGTGCTACCAGGCCTCCCCAGCAAGGGGAAGTAGTCAAATATGGGGCGCCAGAGTTCATGTCAGAGTCAGTCCCTGCTCTCCATATGACTGTGGATAATGCCCTGTCCCTTGGCTAGATCCGAGTAGGGGGTTTAATATTTACTGCATGTGTTATCTTTGGTTGGTGCAGTAGCTTAAGCAGACCCCCCCCCCCCGGGTCCAGATCTACCCACCATGATGTTCTTTTTGTAGGTGTCTAGGACACTCTGGATCCTTCTATTTCCTATTCTCCCATACTTCTCTCACCAGGGGTCCAAATAAGAGGTCCCTGTATCTATCCCAATCTCCCAGTAAGTGTAGACTTTCAGAGGACATTCCTGTTGGGCTAGTGTCCAATTATAAGCGAATAAATACTATGTGAGTCTTTCTAAGTGTGGGTTAACTCATTCAGGATGATCATTTACAGTTCCATCCATTTGCCCACAAAATTTTGGATTTTCTTATTTTTAATAGCGCAGTAGTATTCCATAGTGTAAATATACCACATTTTCTTTATCCATTCTTTGACTGAGGGACATTTCGGTTGTTTCTAGATTCTGGCTATGACGAATAAGGGTGCTATGAACATGGTTGAGCATATATCTTTGTGTGGTGGAACATCTTCTGGGTATATTCCAAGGAGTGGAATAACTTGGTCTTGAGGAAGCCCTATTCCCAGTATTCTGAGAAAGTGCCAGATTGATTTCCAAAGGGTTGTACAAGTTTGCACTCTCACCAGCAATGAAGGAGTGTTCTCCTTTCTCCACATCCTTGCCAGCATATGCTATCACTGGAGTTTTTGATCTTGGCCATTCGGATGGGTGTAAGATGGAATCTCATGGTTGTTTTGCATTTCTCTGATGACTAAGGACATTGAGCATTTCTTTAAGTGTTTCTCAGTCATTCAATATTCCTCTGTTGAGAATTTTCTGTTAATTCTGACCACATTTCTTGATTGGGTTATTTCATTTGGTGGTGTCTTTCATCCTAGTCCATGCTTGTCTTCAACCCTAGTTCAGGATGGCTCTAGGACAGCATGTAGATGAGCACACAATGGCTTTTCCTCCTCCTTCTCCATCTTGTTCTTGTGAGCCTGTTTTCTTGCTTTTTTGATGTTTCCACCCTTTCAGGATTTAGGTAGGGAACAGGACATGGAAAAGAACCTAGTCTTCACTTGACTGATATAGTCTGGAATGCACAGCCTATATACTTGGTGACAGATTTATTCTTGGGTCTATTCTGAAATCTCCCCACCTTTCCTCTGTTCTTCCTTCAATTGATCGATGTGTTCTCAGGCTAACATCTGTGTCTCCCTCTCAGCTAACATCTGTATCTCCTACTGTTTGGCCCACAAAGCTCTGTCTTCTTCAAATCCCTTGCCCTTCCAGGAACAACTTGGGCATTGGAAAACCTCCTCCCAACTCTCCTCTAGGTAGAAGAGATGCTTCTGATGAAACCTTCTGTATTCAAGTCTGTGCCAGCCACACTTCTTGAGGACTGAAGGGAATAACCTGTCCTCCTGTCCCACTGTCCTTCGGGCTCAGTTGCTAAGATTCTTAGGATGTTCCTTAACTTTAGTTTTACAAAGCTCCTTTCAATAGATGCTTAGAACGAAGCTGTGCAGTTCTAACATAAGGCTGCTGAGTAACTGCAACATAAGAAAAGATTCACTAAAACTTTGCTTTCCTCAGCTTCAGGTTGGGGTGGGGAGCAATCTCTGCTGGAAGAGGAAGTAGAAACGTCTCAGCCCTCACTCTGAGCAAGTTTGTTAGACCTTCTCGTGTTCTATTATAGAAATGAAGCAGGCAATAGAGTGAGACGTGATGAGCTAAATTTGCTGTCCTTCAGGAACGTCAGAGCATAGCCCAGAGCTTCTGCGTGGACTGTGCAGGTGTCCCCTATTGTTCTCAGCGCAAGAAGTTCAGCAGAAGCTTTAGAACAAACAAATGCTGCTTAGCATCTGATTTTCAGAGAGCTGGGAGAAAATATCATTTGCCTTTCACATGAAATCTTTGCCATAATAGGGAAGATTTTTGGCCATGCAGGTGTAGCGGGACACTTTAGCCTGGAGTTCTGGCACCACTGACAAGTAGAGGCGACCGGGTAGGTTGTCTTCAGCACATCCATGGATGTTCTGATCCAGTGGGTTTGGGATGGGCCAGAAATCTGGCCACTGGATAGGAATCACCTCTTCTTTTTATTCTAAAGTAGAACCTCTAAATATAATAGGACAGGCAATTCTCATGTGTGTGTGTGTGTGTGTGTGTGTGTGTGTGTGTGTGTGTGTGTGTGATATGTATGTGTACACCCATGTGAAGGTCATGGATCAACTTCATGTATCTTTCTTCAGGGATGCTGACATCTTATTTATTTATTTGACAGGGTTTTTCTGGTGTACAGCTATTCAGCCACACTAAGATGGCTGGCAAAAGAGCCCCAGGGATCTGCTTCTCTTTACTTCCCAGAACTGAGAGGACCATGCCCTGGGATTTGCATGAATGTTCTATGGACTGAATTCAAGTCTTCAGGCTCATGGGCCTGGCCCTTTACAGACTTCCCCCACAGCAGGCAGTTCTGGTGCTGTCCAGCCTTCAGTGGTGGCAGGAGTCCAAGTTAGTCCTATTCTGTGCTGAAAATAAAATGCCAGGTTGAGAAAAGACTGCTTAGCTGGAGCCACATCTTTCATCTGGTTCTCCCCAGGATTAAGCTCCAATCCTGGTCTCTGTTGTTCCCTGAAGTCATCAAGAGCTTGGTCACAAGTGAGTGACCGAGTTCTATGCAGACCCATGCTTTTCTTGGACTTACAGCCTCTGTCTCTTCAGGAGATTGAAAGTGAGGATAAGAAAGGGGTTTATGAATGTACAGCAACTGATATTCCAGCCTGTGTGTTCAGAAGCCAAGGATCTTTTATTACCTGGCACAAAACATTGTTGCCCTTTGGTACTAATTAACTGTAGCATTCCTAAAACTTTATGTAGTCTAACAGTTGATGTCATTGTGAAATATATGGTCTTTGAAATCAAAACTAGAACTAAAAACTTTAAAAAGTAAGAAATAAAATAAAACATACAGCAAATAAAAGAATCCCCCAGATGACTAACTTCTTAGATTGGTTTGTTTTTAATGTCAAAATGTTAGGGTACTAAAAATACAATTCAGAAAATTTCTCATCATTTACTAAAGGGCACTATCAATACAGTTATATGGTATAACTACTTTTTCTGGTATTATTTGCCCAAAGCTTCCCATACCTGTGACATAAACTTTTTAACAATATTTAATTTCTGTAGTTTTCTTGCCATGGAGAAAAGCTTTTTGTTTGCCATTCATGTGCTCTTGAGAGATGATCTTCCAGAAAGAAAAAGTCATTTTGGAATTCCAGGCAGGATGTATTTACTGAACCTGTATGTGGGATCAAAGCAGAGTGTTTGGGTCATTAACTCTTCAGGACAAGTTGCTAGGGAGAATAGGGAAACATAAATGATTTCCTACAGAAAAAGACTCCTCATTTGCATGATTCTAAAATAGTGCAATACTAACAACGGCAAGACTGAGATTTCTTGAAAACATAAATAATGGGGAAAATTCACTAATTGAATTTAAAACAGCAAATACAAAAATATGAATAAAGAATTGAAATTTAGATTAAGAACCCACAGAAGAAACCCATAATCTTGTTAATAATAAATGTCACTCTGTAACACTTATGACACAATTAACAATAATAATAACAACAACACTAATAATAATAATAATAACGACAACAACAATAACTTACAACTGAATAAAAGGTAGACAAAGGACTTATTTATATAGATGTTTCTCCAAAGAAGATGTATCAATGTCTAAAAGCACATGGAAGTGGATACTAATACGCCTTAGTGAGGTTTCATGGCCACTGTGAGGCATTTCTTATCATTAAGTTTTCTATCATCATCATCATCATCATCATCATCATCATCATCATCAGAAAATGTGCTGATAAGGATATGATGTCTCTTCCAAAAAGTCTGTAGCCTTCCTATACACAAATGACAAGCTTGCCGAGAAAGAAATTAGGAAAGCCACACCCTTCACATTAGCCACAAGCAATATAAAATATTTAGGAATTACTTTAACGAAGCAAGTGAAGGACTTGTTTGAAAAAAATGTCAAAACTCTTAAGAAAGAGATTGAAGATGACATGAGAAGATGGAATGATCTTCCTTGCTCATGGATCGGGAGAATTAACATAGTAAAAATGGCCATCCTACCAAAAGCAATCTACAGATTCAATGCAATTCCTATCAAAATACCTATACAATTTTTTAAAGACATTGAAAGTTCAGTTCTGAACTTTATATGGAAAAACAAAAAACCCAGAATAGCTAAAACAATCTTGTACAATAAAAGATGCTCCGGAGGAGTCTCCATACCTGATCTCAAATTGTACTATAAAGCAATAGTAATTAAAACAGCATGGTACTGGCACAGCAACAGGCTGGTTGATCAGTGGAATCGAATTGAAGACTCAGATATGAATCCACACACATATGGTCACTTGATTTTTTGACAAAGAAGCCAAATCCATTCAATGGAAAAAGGATAGCATCTTCAACAAATGGTGCTGGTCTAACTGGATGTCTATGTGTAAAAAAATGAAACTGGACCCATATTTGTCACCTTGTACAAAACTCAAATCCAAGTGGATTAAAGACCTCAACATAAAACCAGAGACACTAAGTCACTTAGAAGAAAAAGTGGGGAAGAGCCTGGAACATATTGGCACAGGAGACAACTTCCTGAACAGAACACCAACGGCCCAGGCATTAATGTCAACAATTAATAAATAGGACCTCATGAGGCTGAGAAGCTTCTGTAAGGCAGGAGACACTGTCAAGAGAACAAAGCGACAGCCTACAAACTGGGAAAAGATCTTCACCAACCCTACATCTGACAAAGGTCTAAAATCCAAAATATACAAAGAACTCAAGAAATTAAACACCACCAAACCAAATAACCCAATTGAGAAATGGGGCTTGGAATTAAACAGAGAATTCTCAACAGAGGAATATCAAATGGCTGAGAAACACTTAAAGAAATGCTCAACCTCCTTAGTCATCAGGGAAATGCAAATCAAAACAACTCTGAGATTCTATCTTACACCCATCAGAATGGCTAAGATCAAAAATTCAAGCGACACCACATGCTGGCGAGGATGTGGGGAGAGAGGAACACTCCTTCATTGCTAGTGGGAATGCAAACTAGTACAGCCACTTTGGAAATCTATCTGGTGCTATCTCAGAAAAATGGGAATAGGGCTTCCTCAAGACCCAGCTATTCCACTCCTTGGGATATATCCAGAAGATGCTCCAGCACACAACAAGAAAATTTGCTCAACCATGTTCATAGCAGCCTTATTCATAATAGCCAGAACATGGAAACAGCCTAAGTGTCCCTCAGTAGAAGAATGGATAAAGAAACTGTGGCACATATACACTATGGAATACTGTTCAGCTATTAAAAACAAGGAATTCCTGAAATTTGTGGATAAGTGGATTGAGCTAGAAGTGATCATATTGAGTGAGTTAACCCAGAAGCAGAAAGACTCAAATGGTATATACTCACTTACATCTGCATATTAGCCCAAGGGGCATGTCCCACGAAAGCCTTCACTTACCAGGAAACTGGGACAGAGGGGAGGACATTCTATTGGGACTCTAGATGAGAGAAGCATGGGAGAATGTCAAAGTAGAAGGATCCAGAGAGTCCTAGAAACCTACAAGTAGAACATTATGATAGGCAGATTTGGGCCCAGGGTTCCCGCTCAAACTAAGGCATCAGGCAAGGACAATAGAGGCCGTAAACTTTAAACCCTTACCCAGATCTAGCCAATGGTCAGAACATTCTTAACAGTAGAGTGGAGAGTGGGATATGACTTTCTCACGTTCTCTGGTGCCTCACCTTTGACCATGTCCCCTGGAGGGGGAGACCTGGTGGCACTCAGAGGAAGGACAGCAGGTTACCAAGAAGAGACTCTATACCCTATGAGCATATACAGGGGGAGGTAATCCCCCTCAGGAACACTCATAGGGGAGGGGAATAAGGGGAAAATGGGAGGGAGGGAAGAATGGGAGGATACAAGGGATGGGATAACCACTGAGATGTAACAAGAATAAGTTAATAAAAAATAAATTTAAAAAAAGGATATGATGAAGTTGGACCATTGGTTCATTGCTAGTAACAATACAACACAAAACAATACAGCCACTATGGAACATGGCATGTCATACCTCATAAAGTAAAATAGAATTAACATAGATTAGTAATACTGCCTTCAGATATAAAAAGAAGTGAAATCAAGGATCCAAGTGTACAACATCTGCAGTAACATTATTCCCAGTAGCCCCAATTGGAAAAAAGGAACTGACAAGTAAACTGTGATAGACACATACAATGGACTACTCTTCAGTATGAGCAAGGAAGACTATCTTGAGACCTGCTCAACATGGCTCAACTTTAAAGACATCCTCTTAAGTGAAATAAGCCAACCACAAGTATTGTATAATTCTCTGTAATAACCAGGATTCTGCAAAGAAATAAAACCAACAGGATATAGACTTTTATAGGAAGAGATTTATTTTAACAAGTTGTCTGATAAAGGCATGGCCAGTGGAGGATATAGCCCTATAGGAGAGGACAAGAGGATGAAGACCTTGTATTGCAGCAGATGACATTCAAAGGCTGTTTTCAAGGGGAACCCAGAAAGAGCAGATTTATAGATGATGTACAAGCAGTCTTCTGGAGGTAGATCTCCATCCAGCCCAGCCCGGGGGAGATCAGCCTTTTCTTTTACTCAGGACTTCATTTCATTGAACAAAGGTCACCCACAATGTAGAGGGCAGAGTGTTTTACATTCAAATTAACATTTGCTTAAATATTTGGGCACTATTACTGTGGTCTACTCAGTTAAAAATATACTGCTAACTATCACATGCTGAGTTCAGTCATCTTTCTGTTAAAATGCCTGAGATAATCAACAGAAAAAGCAGAAAGATTCACTTTGTGTCATCTTCTGAGCTTTCATTTCATCATCACTCAGCTCTCTTGTGTTCTGTCTATGGTGCCCTAAACATCATGGTGGAAGCATATGACTGATAAGGCTGTATCACCTGTACCAGTCATGGAGCAAAGAGAGAGTGAGAGTTGAGGTTTCATTATAACTTTCAAGGATACACTCCTAGGAACCTTACTTCCTTCTGCTAGGTCCACCTCACTATATATAGCTCGCAGATTCAGCTATCCCATATGACTGTCAAAACACAGAAATCCTGTCTCTGACTTCATAGTCCTAGGGTTACAGCCAAATGTCACCACAATTAGCCTTTTTAAACGAGTGCTGAAGATCCAAATACAGTTCTTCATGCTTACACAACAATCATTTTAGCAACCTAGCCATTTCCCAGTTTTGATGTTCTTTTTAACCTACCTCGTTGCTGTTTAAACGGCCTTACATCCTCCTGGAAAGCCCAAGACAAAGCATCTGTTGTGTGGAGGAGGAGCCATGGTAGGCCTAGGCCTGTGTAGGGTTAGCTGAGCTCACTGTAAGCGCTCTGTGGCCTCCTGGTTCAGCCTCTGTATAAAGAATGCATTCCAAATGCAAAATATGGCTCTACCATTCTCTTTCTAAAAATTTGCAGTTGTCACGTTACTGGTAGATTCTCACACACACTGAAGTTTCAGATTTTCTATACTAGGAGACAATGGGTACATCCCAGAACTGACAGGATCAGGAGAAGCAGCAAGTAAGTATGATGAAGGCTTTGTGAGCTCTAGTCAATGGACTCTATGCCCTTAGTCCTGAAACTCTAGATGGACATTAATGTGGGAAGCATGATCAAAATGGAGGATGGAAAGTTTTAATGAATAAATTCAATTCCATAGTATCCGTTTATCTCAACTTTTCAGTTCAATTTTTTTCGATAGTGTGAAAAACTGGAATGATACACATGTCTTGCCCTTTTGCAGTTCACCATCTAAGTTCAAAGTCAAGAACATATACCATAAAACTGTGTATCAGGAATCTATTAACCTGTGGATCCCAGAGGAAGGAGTGATTAAAGCATTGCATATGAGTGGGTCTTGGAAAATATTTAGTTGACCCAGTCATGTTGAAGAATAAATTCTATTTTGCCATTCTAAAGAGATGGACCTGCTGGAGTCAAGAAGATATGAAAGCCCACAAGGTGTTTTTATATGCTTTCTAAATATGAATATACCATAATTTTATAGGCATATTTAATATTTTAAAATAAGGCTCAATGAAATAATTCAATTAATAGATGAGCTAATGAGAATAGAAAGCCTAGTAGTCTTGGCAAATATCAATATGAAAAAGGAAGTTCTAGGGCTTATAAATATCCCTCACTGAAAAATTTCTAGAATAATACCTCTCTTATACACAAAACTTATACATGTATACATATATAGCTACATACATACATATATGTGTATACCTCCTTGTGAAATTAACTGAGATCATCTTTTTTAGAATTCTGCACATTTAAGTGGGGAGTAAAGATGTGAGGAAATTTCCTAGATATGTGCTTGAAATAAAATTAGTAAGACCAAATTGTTGTTTTTTGATCCATGTAACTCAGGATACCAGGCTTTAAGTTAGGAAACAGAACTTGTTCAATCCATTTGTCCACAAATTTTGGGAGTTCCTTGTTTTTAATAGCTGAGTAGTATTCCATAGTGTAAATGTACCACAGTTTCTTTATCTATTCTTCTACTGAAAGACACTTAGGCTGTTTCCATATTCTGGCTATTATGAATAAGGCTGCTATGAACATGGTTGAGCAAATGTTCTTGCTGTGTGCTGGAGCATCTTGAACTAGAAATGATCATAATGAGTGAGTTAACCCAGAAGCAGAAAGAGTCAAATGCTATATACTCATTTATATCTGGACACTAGCCCAAGGGGCATGTCCCATGATAGTCTTCACTTACCAGGAAAGTGGGACAGAGGGAGGACATCCTATTATGACTCTAAGTGGGAGAAGCAAGGGAGAGTGGGGAAATAGAAGGATCCAGAGGGTCCTAGATGCCTACGAGAAAAGCATTATGATGGGTAGATCTGGACCTAGGGGTCCTGCTCAAACTATGGCACCAGCCAAGGAAAATACATGCAGTAAACTTCAAACCCCTACCCAGATCTAGCCAACGGACAGGACATTCTTTAACGTTGAGTGGAGAGTGGGGACTAACTTCCACATGAACTCTGGTGCCCCATATTTGACCATGTCCCCTGGATTGGGAGGCCTGGTGGCACTCAAAGGAAGGATAGCAGGCTACCAAGAAAAGACTTGATATCCTATGAGCATATACAGGGGCAGGAGGTCCCCCTCAGTCACAGTCATAGGGGAGAGGAATAGGGGGAAAGCAGGAGGAAGGGAAGAATGGGAGGATACAAGGGATGGGATAACAATTGAGATGTAATGTTAATAAATTAATAAAATATATTTAAAAATTAAAAAAGAAAACAAAACTTGGTGAACTTTTTTTTGAAAATGCACTATTTTTTATTAAGTACCAGGGCACTGAGAGTTGATTTAGAGAAATCTCTTTCATAGTGGAATTTTAATCAGATCTAAGGAAGAAGGTAATGATGACATTTGCAGGCAGCATGGAACTAGAGATTGCCATAGTAAGAAAAATAAACCAGATTTGGGAAGATAATGACTACATCTTTTTTTACATGTCCAATTTAGACTTTAATATACATCTATAGATATAGATATATGTCACATGAACCTGGGAAGGGACCATAAAGAAGAGGAAGAAGTCTATAGGGAGGGCAATGATATATATGATATCGTATATATGATATATTATATCATATACATATATGTTGTATATATAAATAAAACAGGAAGGCTGTGTGGGAGAGAAAGCATGTGGCAGAGGACAGTAGGGATGAATAAGAGCAGAATATAATAAAATATATTGTATATACTATATAGAGTATAGTATATATAAATATATATAACGCATTAAAATGAACAATGGGGAACTAATCACTTTATATGTTAACAAAATAATTGAATATAAGCAAAACTGGAAAAAGAGAAAAGGCAGAAAGAATCTCCTTACCATTATATAGATTTTGCATATGCCTTTATTGTCCAATTTGTGACAGATTCTAGCCAGGTGCCTGGGTTATTGGGTTAAAGTGGGACAGCAGGGACATCTCACTATCTGATAGTCATAACTGCCTCTTGAACGTGCCCTTCATGAGTCTAATGGCTCTCTACTGGAGAAGTTAACCGTATTAGCAAGGTGGACTATTTAGAGAAAAGATACCCGCAGCTCTGAACCGCGCAAACATGAAGCAGGGGCTCTGGCAACTCTCCTGAAAAGGCCTGCCGATGGTGGAGTTAATAGGCCTTTATTTGAGAAAAGGAAAATTGAAGCTCACAGGAGGTCATTTTTCTGGTCAAACGGAACCCCATAGGTACTGGTCTTTACAGATAATCAAGGAGTATTATTGTATATGAGATACGATGGGACGTCAGAGATCAGACGCAGAGTGTCTCAGCGGCACCTGGGAGAGCATTGGGATCTGCCTTAAATATGCTCAGATTTCACTACTGAAGTCTGATAAATTAACTCACACTAGGAAGTCTTTTTCCATATATTTCAAGAGCCGAGCATAGGCAGGGCCTGTGGCTCTGTGGCTTCAGCTGTGAGGCATTCATAGGAAAAAGGAATATAAAACAACTTCTTCCTAGCCATTTTCCCCAATGTAGAATTTCAAATGAGCCCCAGATAGACGCTTGCATATTCCTGAATATATTTATGGGACGTTGAAATCGTTTCCATCATCTCAATGGCAGTAATTTGCGTTTAACATTTTCTAAAGTTTTAACGGAAAAAAAAAAGCTGTGCGGGGGTGGGGGTGGTGGGGAGACTCTGGAAGGACTCTACTGAATCCTCTTGTTCTTAGGCTGATTTTAGTGTGTGCCATTCAAAAATCCCCTCTTAAATTTCAAAATCCCCTCTTAAATCTCCCAATTGTTTCATCCTATACATTTGAGTACAGAGTCTTGGAAATATCAGAAGAAAAATGCAATGTAGCTTAAGTGTGGCCATTTAACTGTGTGTCAGAGAGCAATGCGAAAATGATTGTATCTGTGAGGAAGAGTGCAGGCAAGGAGAGAGATGGGGAGGAGAGAGGTTTGGAAGTGTGGTGATGGGCTACATTCTCCCTAGCTACAGACCAAAGTTCTTCATTAACGCTTGTGAGCTATTTGGTCATAGCAGAGAGAAAAATAATGCATGCAATATTATCTGCTCACATGTAGAGTAGCCTTGGATTCTTTCCACTCCTGTCTGTTTAAGGGCTATACAATATAACCTAGACATTGCTGACACCATTTCTACATCGGCCTGCCCCCTCGCATCCTCTTGCCTCTGTCAAAAATGTTGCTATTCCTGGCAGTAACTTCTTCCTGCCACTCCTTTCTGGTTACATCCTGGCATTTCTTATCCCCACTGGGACTGATTTCCCATCAATCATCATGCAGGTGCCTCTGTCACTTCATGTTTCTCTCGTCTACACTTCTCCTCCAGCCATACTAGGCCCCTAAGGAGGTTTTTCTCACATGTCACCCCTCCAATTTTCCCCCTTTCTAATTCTACATCCTACTGTTAGCACAGAGAACTTTCAAAGAAAAAGGCAAAACCAAACCAAACCAATGATGGACTATTGTTTGACTACTGTGGTATTGCAATACTTGTGTTTAGGTACCACTAAGTTTACTTAAAATTTGGACCAAAACACAAAGGCAATTTTATTACAACATATCCTTACCACTGTTCTGTGTTACATTACTTATTCTTGTCAGTCTCCTGTGATATATATATATATATATATATATATATATATATATATATATATATATGGATTCAAGGGGAGCCTGTAATGTTGGTAAACTGTCCCAAAGGAGAGAAAATGATAACAATCTAAGCTCCATCATCTAGAGGCCGCATCTCTACAGCACACTGTCCATAGCTGGTTCTTGAAGTTGGAATGTAGTTTGTAAGAGAAAGTACATGAGTTGGGTACCATCCTTCCTTAGAAGGCTAGGACTGGAACTTGGGTGTGGCATGTTATAAAATAGAGATCACATTTGTATTTGGCTCATACATCTGATTAATTTGGAAGGGAACAATAATGCAAGTCCCTTAGTGGAGCTCCCTGCCTCTATCTCTGCTATCTCTTCAGGTTTATGCATTTTTGAACTCAAGGTTACATGTCTAAAATAGGATAAGATACTAACCCATATTCCTCATCCTGCCTTGATGTAGTGCTTTTTTTGGGTCATGTGACTTGGAGAGCAGAGTGATGTTCATCTTCTCATTGTCCCCAGCACCTAACGAGGACTGAGTCTCATTGTGGCATGTAAACTCTAAGGGTGCCCTCTGGTCATGCCTACTTTCTGGTATTCCTACCAGATGTAATCCTTGACTTTGCTTCGAGCTGACATAGAGTGGAAAAGGTGGTGAGATGGCCATCTTGTGATTAGGTTCCAAAAGGTTGCAATTTTCACCTGGATTGTCGATGCTCTTCTGCTGTGGTACAGCAAGTTGACAGGGTGATTAGGCAGAGGAGAGACTGGCCTCTGGCTAAAAGTC
The DNA here is from genome assembly GCF_964271855.1 of Acomys minous. Classification (NCBI taxonomy): domain Eukaryota; kingdom Metazoa; phylum Chordata; class Mammalia; order Rodentia; family Muridae; genus Acomys; species Acomys minous. The sequence goes on along the minus strand of NC_140489.1, from coordinate 92,086,062 downwards.
AGAAAGAAGCTGAGACCTCCAGTCTGAAGAACTCTTAAAAAACAGCTTTAAGAGTGATGTCTGTAGTATAGTATCCCCCGGTGAAGTCTTCAGGTGGGGCCCAGCACAATGATGCTCACGAGCCACCTTGAAGCTGAGGAAGCAAATAAGTCACCCTTGATCCTAAGTCAGCAAGTCTGCAGTATTCATGTCGCCTTAAGCTGATACATGCAAGGGAGAAATATTAGTTTTAAAACTGCTGCTTTTTTTTTTTCTCTGTAGATCAAACTCATAAGAAGGCTTGGTCCAGCCAACATATGGTTTACTTCCAGCAGGAACATGAAAAAGCGCATGCACTGTTTTGGTTTCCTGTGTTATTCATGGTTGACAAGGAGGGGTGTTACAATCTGGCCCACCTTCTGGACAGAGACTTGAGAACAGGCTGGGAAGAGAACCACAAACACTGTGTGTGTCTCTCTCTCTGTGTGTGTGTGTGTGTGTGTGTGTGTGTGTGTGTGTGTGTGCTGTGTGCATTGGATGCGACAATTGTAAGGAGATAACCTCAGACTCAGACTGAAGGCTCAGCTAGATTTGGACACACAAGGCATCTGTTGAGGCAACAGAGAAGAGCCAATATATTATCAAATGGATTGTAGCAGCTAGCCATCCCATGGCAGACCATCTGCCAGATAGGATTGCTGAGCAACGTTACAGTGGTGACTGAAAAAAGTCAGCTTATACAAATCTTACTGTGTGTGCGCACGCGCGCATGAGTGTGCATGTGTGTGTGCATGTATGTGTGCATGTGCGCATGTGCGTGCATGTGTATGTGCATGTGTATGCATGTGTGTTTTGTGTATTAAACTGAGAGCAATCAAAGCTAGATATTCAGATATGCTTCAGAGTACTGTCACTGGGATTTATGAAAGATGAGATGTGATTTATTTTGGTACTGACAAAGGGATCTCTCTTTTTTTTTTTTAGAGGAAAGTACAAAAATTTTTCTGTATATTTGTAGTATGCTTATTTTAAAGCCTTTAAAATGTCATGGAGTATTCTTTCTTGGTAGCAGTTGAATCCTGAAGTGTTTCCTTCACACACTAGTGATGGACCAACTTAGCAATCAAGGACCATCTTCTTGTATAGATGGGAGGGAAAAACCCAGAACAGAGAGTCCTGGATATTCTCTTTATCATTAATCTTTATTTGATCCTATGGCAAACTCCAGTTCCAGGATTTGTACTTTACACATAGAAATACAAATCTCAAAGGCGTTCTATGACTAGTGCCCAGTCACACAGTTCATGAAGGAGGAGCAGAGCCTGCAGTCAAGGGTACTCCTTCTTACAAGATCATTCTGGCCTTAAACCTCCGGTCAATATATCCTCCCCATGTCACACTTCTAAGTAGCACTATAGATAGTTAGTTTTTTCATCAGAAACCTTTGATAGCAAAGTAGATATATAAAAATGGGAAGGCATGAAGCTAAACCCCCTCCAGACTCCTTCCTCTCCTGCTTTTGCCGCTGGAGGGTCGGTCCTATCACCACCAGAAGGAATTGGCCCTCATCTTCCTTTCCACTGTGTCCACAAGGAGAACTCCTTATACCAGTGAGATTTTGATATATAACAAATGCCCCATAACCAGGTTTCTCAAAACAAAACATAACATAACATGCCAAATAACGACCAGGTAAATAGAAAGGCCCAGAAGGTAAAGAGTGAAATGTCCCTGACCTTCTAGGTATTTATAACCAATTGCTTATTTAGTGCCTCCAGCTTGATGCATAGACATTAATACTCAAATCACTTCTATTCTGTGTGTCCAGAGTAAATATAGTATGATGTTAAGCTGTTCACCTTCTGAACCCTTAAAGAAATGTGCTGTTACCCACCATTCCTCAAGCCAGAAGCAACTCTTGCATTGGTGATCAGGTTTCCAATGCATATTTTGTTGGAGATACAGCCAAACCATAGCATTATATCTTTGCTTAATATCCATTAGTGGCTTCCCACAGCTCATAATGTAGAAGCCAATCTTAGCTTAGTTGCTATGGTTTTTAGTGTTTTCAGTTTTCCCGCTTTGCTTTACCTGACAGTCTGGGTAGTTTAATATTGATCATCAACTTAGCAGATCTAGAATCAGCCAGCAAACAAACTGGGACCGTAGCTATGATACAGATTCTATGTTAGACTAATTGAGATAAGAAGAACCCTTACATAGGAATAACACCATTCCATGTAATATTCTGCCCTTCTGGCCTGAATAAAAGGAAGGAAGCTGGCTGAGTACCAGGACTGATTCCTCTCTCTGTTCACTGGAGATACACTGTGACCAGCTGCCGGCCACTCCTGTCTCTATGCCTTCCCCTAACATGATGAACTGTACCTTTAAACCATGAGTCTAAATAACCCTTTCCTTCCCGAAGTTTCTTTGGCTAGATATTTTGTCATAACATCAAGACAAGTAACTAATGCAGACTCTACTGCCCACCTGTTTTACCTGTGAGTCCTGGTAAACTAGGTCCCCGGACCTCTTGGGTCAGGGTTTGGGAATTAGATTCTTCCTCATGATCAAGGTCTTCTCTTTTCCTGCTTAAAATGTACTCATCTCTAAAGACTGTCATCTTGGAGTGCCCTTCCAGGGACTCTCTTTGTTCACCTTTCAGCATCACCCTCTGAATTCTAAGTACCCGCCAGATGTAGGTATATCCAGCACAGGCTTATAGCCTTCTTCCCTCCTTCACAGGCCCCTTCCCTAACAACAGTGAGTACTAATGTTAGTCACAACTCTTGGCTTCTAAAAGACTCACTAAATACTTGTGACGTGATGAGTGACTACACAATAACGAATTCCAGCACCTGTGAGCGCTCGTCTTCACCCACATGAGTGTGACTCAGTCTCTCATAAACAGGTTTTGTCAAAGGTCTAACATTCTTTTTCTCAACTCTTCCTTGATTATTTCATACCCATATTAACCTGATTTCAGAAGAAACTGTTTTGCTCAATTCTATTTTCAAGACATACATTTATAGGGGCAGGAAATGAGAAATTGCTCTTTCAAATGCTCTTGGGAAATACCAGCCTGTTTCTATCATGTTATTTGAAATAAAATAGCTGCAGACCATGATATAGAACGGGCAGAAAATAAAACAGTGAGTCAAACCATTATTTCAACTGAAAATCCTCATGTGGTAAGTGAATACTGCAGGACCCTTGTATTAGCTCAATGAAAGGATTTCTAATGAAAATATAAGTACATGAAGAGAAATTCCAGTCTAAAACAGAGAATGCAGAACTGGCAGAGGATAAGTTGGGATGTATGGTAGGTGATGGGAAAGATATAAACCAGAAAACTAAGAATGCTGTGGCCATTTGTAATGTCTAATTCTATCAGTCAACTTGGTGTGACCAAAGACCAGATAGGAAGAAGGTTTCAATGGGGGATTATGTACACAATGGTTTGCCCTGTGGACATGCTTGTGGAGAATTGTCTTGATTGTTAATTGATGTGGGTAGACCCAATCCACTGTGAGTGGCACCATTTTCTAGGCAGAGATCTTCAACTGTTTAAGAGTAGAGAAAGGGAGGGGAACAGAAAGCATGCATAAATTCATTTCTCTCTGTTCTAGATACTTCAAGTTTTTGATGCCTTGATCTCTCTGCAATTATTGTTTCTAAGTTATAATTATAAAGTAAAAAATCTTTCTTGTTTAAGGTATCTTTTGTACATTTGATTGCAGCAACATAAACAAAACTAGAGTATCTTTCAAATTTTTTTTTCTAAATTACTGGGTCATTTGGCATGATCTGTTGGTGGGACTCTTTGTTTCTACCTTCTGTTTGTATGCATGTACTGGAATAGATTTCCCCAAACCATAATACTTTGTACCTTTGTGATGATGTAATAAAGGGTGACATTTAGGGTTGTAATTTCCTACACTTCACTGTCTTGACTAGTGCTGCTTCACAAGCAGAGTTGTAATGGATTTTGGTAACGGGTGTGTCTATTTGCACTGTCGTAAGCACTCTCCAAGCAATGTGCTCATTTAATGCTCGTGATACTCTGTGAACTAGGTACCATGGTTCTTTCCATTCTAGAAGAGGAAGTGGGGGCTCTGTGAGCTTGGGCACCATATTCAGAGACATACACATAGGAGGATCCCCACGTGGGATTTGAATCAAAGTCTCGCTATTGAATTTGGATGCTTAAACAATTAGACTCCAGAAGGGCACTTTGCAGCATTCTTACTGAATGGCATCAATGGGACTTTAATTGTTTCCTTTAGTGGCTAACAATTTTCTTCTATTTTTATAACAGAAGCAGCTTTGGCCCAGAGGTCACAGGGAAAAGCTGTCTGTGGTGGAGCTGGGCTATGATGCTTTGTGACTCTCTCTCTCTCTCTCTCTCTCTCTCTCTCTCTCTCTCTCTCGTCTATATATTGCACTGTCCCATCACTGTAACACCTATGTGACTCTGAGTCAGTGACTTCCAAACTATTCTGTGCAAAGAACTACCATGTTCATTTGTCTCTTGTGCATTCATACCACCTGGGTAGATTTCCACGGTAGACAGGAAGTGCTACTTTCTTGTCTTATGGGAGAAAACTCTTAAGCTCACTGTAGGAGTGACTTGTTCAAGGTCAAATAAACTGGGGATGAGACAAAGGCACATTTTCTACTTCAAGACCAATGCAATTTCCACTTCTTCTCAGCTCCTTCAGGGCTGCTGAGTGACAGCTGTGTTGAGTGATCTTGAAAAGCTCGTAGATGGTTGGAAGCTTTGATTTCCACAGCATCTTGAAAGCTAAATGGGAGGGGAAGGTTCAGAAAGGCAACTTTGAGTTTCTTTGTTCAAAGGAAGGGAGAGAGAGACAGGCTTTCAATCCTCGAGTGATTGACTTGGCAGAAGAGCAGTTGATTTTGCTCAACTTTTTCAAAGTTGTTATCCAGCCAAGCCATTCTGGGTAATCCACTGACTTAGCCTCCTGTCCCCTGCCGCATGCTGGGTAGGTAAATTACCAATGAGTATTGGGATCCTTATCTCTTGATTCTTCACTATGTCCAATACAATTTTGAAGTCTCTTATAATGTCAAAAGCCTGCCTTTGCAAATGGTAATAAACAGTTGGCCCCACTGAAGACAAATCCAATTAAATTTGCTGAAGAGCCATAAATTAAAAAGTAGGGGGAAATCAGATGTAAAATCCCCGGACTCAGATTCTAGCCACTATAAACCAAGTTTCCATTTGGCAACCAAATAATTTACTCCAAAAGGCAGCTTACATTCTAACCAACCCAAAAAGCACAAAACCAAATTATGTTGTTCTGGGCCCCTCCCTCTGTTTGTCTCTCCCCTATACCCTCTCTCCTTTACTAGGAGCCAGGAAATCCACTTGAACTTATTGAGAAACTGTGAGTCTATAGGAATAGACTGTAGGAAATATATCCTCTTCTATCACAGTTGAATGAATTTATGTTATAGATTCACAGGGCAAGATGAAGCTCTGGGAAACAAAAAATCCTCACTTTATACAAGACTTTGAGGATCAGAGCAGAAGAGTATTTTTATGGAGGAGGAAGAGGCCAGGAAAATTAGGTTTAAATTATGCTTCACCCTAGTGTGTGTGTGTGTGTGTGTGTGTGTGTGTGTGTGTGTGTGTGTGTGCACGTGCGTGTGCATGTGTGCACATACAGAGCAGTAAAGGATATTGGATTACCATAAAGCTGGGGTTATAAGCAGTTGTGAACCCACTCATAAGGATGCTGGGAACAGAACTGAAGTCCTTTGGAAGGACAGAAGGTTATCTTAGCTAATTAGGGAGCGTGCATGGGACTGACCTAGGCCCTCCTCTGAGACTCCTCTAACAGACGGAACAGCAGCTGCCTCTGACTCTGTGGCCTGCCTTTGGGACGCTTTCCTCCTACAGGGTTTGCTTGTCTAGCTTTAGTAGAAGTGGAGGTGCTTAGTCTTACTGCAACTTGATATCCCATGACTGGTTGACATCCATCCAGGTCACCCTTGGCCCTTTTGTATAGAGAAATGGAGGAGTGTGTGCTGATGGAGGCTGGGAAGAGGAGAGGGAGGGGAAATGGAGGTTGGGATGTAAAATAAATAAAATTTTAAAAAATTATGAGACAATAGAAAATTAAGGGTTTAATTTGTCCCATGGTTTGAGGGGACAGTTCACTGTGCTTGGGAATTCATGGTGGCAGGACATTAAGGCTGCACAGCTGGCCACATTGGATCCATTCAGAAAGCGGAGAGGGGAAAATGCTGGTACTCAGTACACAGTCTCCTTTTTATTCACCCAAGGGCCCCAGTCAGTAGAATAGTGCTACCCACAATTAGGTTGAATTTTCTTACGTCAATTAATGCAGTTTAGAAAGCCTCTCACAGCTTTGCCTTGAGATTTGCTTCCTCAATGATCTTCAGTTTCATTCAGTTGACAAATGACACAAACCATCACTTACTAATGGCTTAGAGCACTTGGTCATGTTGGTGCCTCAGCCCTATCTCTTTAAGATGGAAAGAAAGTCATACACTTAAAAGACACATAGCAATCGGTATATTTTTTCCAGTGGGCAATGTCAGGTAGAAAGAGTGTGCTAGCCCTGGGCACGAACTCCCAAGCTTCTGGCATAATCAAAACTTTGTTCGTGCTTTATATCCCCTACAAGCAGCCAGCTTCATCTTTCTCCTCTGCTTTTTGCCTTTGCCAAAATCTTTCCAGTCTAGTCATTTTTCCCTCTTTTGCAGAACAGTTAAGGCATATAAAATTTTTCTGTTTTTTTTTTTTCCAATATGAATCTCAGGTGAAGCCCCAATTCTCCTATGCAAATGAAGCAGAGCTCTTCCCCTAACCTGATTGCCTGTGGAGATTCGCAGTCTCTAGGGCAACCAAGCACCAGAAAGGCCTCCAGTACAAGTCTCAGGCAAATGCACCTGTTTTTAATTAGTGGGAACAGAAACAATTCTGCCAACATCAAACAATGCAGAGTAGATCATTTTTTTGAGTAAGCCAACACTTCCAAAGGACATGGGAAAGACCCAAGATCAACTGGACTGTCTGCTGCTGCTGGACATCCAGATACCACCATCACATTTCCTATAAACACCTCTGTCCTGCTTTTTAAAAAAGATTTATTTTAATTATTTATTTTATTTTGAGACAGGAATTCTCTGTCAGCCTTGGCTGTCCTGGACTCACTATGTAGACCAGGCTGGCCTTGAACTCACAGCGATACACCTGCCTCTGCCTCCCAAGTTCTAGGATTAAAGGCATGTACCACCATGCCTAGATTATTTTCGTTATTTTGAGAGAGAGAGAGAGAGAGAGAGAGAGAGAGAGAGAGAGAGAGAGAGAGAGAGAGAGACACAGAGAGAGAGAGAGAGACAGAGAGAGATGAGAGAGAGACAGAGACAGAGAGATGAGAGAAAGAGAGCCAGAGGACAGAGGGACAGACAGACAGAGAGACATACAGAGACAGAGACAGATTGGGTTGTGATTGTATTTAGCCAGCTCCTGCAGATGGACTGTCACCAAAAGCAGCTCATAAAATATAGTACTTCTCCCTTGTCCCTGGAAGAAAGTCACTCAGGAGACACTAAGACACTTAGAAGGCTTGGTTTATTTTCATATTTATATTCATTCATGAGCATGCTTACCGAAACTGCTTTTCATTGAGCTTGGTCCTTGCCATTGGCTCAAACTTCCTTTCCCATCTCTTTTCTTTGCCTTTTCCTATATGTTGATTTCTTCACCGTGTGACTGTGTAGTTGTTTGATCCTCTGAAATAAATGCAATATTATTTTCCTCAGAACAGCTAATTTACTTCTGGGTGGGGGCAGATTTTCCCTTCAGATTTTCTCATTGTTTAAGTCCTACCTACTAATTCCAATCCGGGTCACTTTCTACGTTACCTCCTACTGCTCATCCTGAAGTTGCATTTCCTTCATAGCCTTTTAGAGGTCTGATGATTTTGATACCTTGAGTCTTCTTCTAATTATTAACTACTCGGGGCAGATTGAAGCAATATTGCCAGGTTACTAGTAATGCTGCAGTGGACCACCTTTCTGACCATTTTTCATGGACTGGTAGAATCCCTTCCCACAACCCTCCTCTCCTCCCCTCTCTTTCTGTCAGTGCACATCTGTACATATGTATACTGCACATACTTGTATCATTCCCCATTTTACCCTCTTGTCTTTTCCTCTTATATCTAGTATACAAAAAAAAAAAATCAAACAAAGAAAGTTAGAGAAGATAGAGGAGAGAAAGATAGAAGAGAGGAAGAACCTGCCGATGGATGAATCGACACCCACCTTGCAGAATAAAGTAAACTGAAGTTTAGAAAGTGCCTTATGGGGCTGGAGAGATGGCTCAGATGTTAAGAGCACTGACTGCTCTTTCGGGGGTCATGAGCTCAATTCCCAGCAACCACATGGTGGCTTACAAGCATCTATAATGTGATCTGATGTCCCTCTTCTGGTGTGAAGGTGTACACGCAGGCAGAGCACTGTATATGTAATAATAATAAAGAAATATATCTTTAAAAAAAAGAAAGTGCCTTATGTTGCAACCTGAAGGACTCACTAGGTCCTCTAGCACCGCGGAAGGTCGCGACCCTACATCCAGACCAGTCTCACCTGTGTTCCCAGCGTGTTGCTGCATCACTTCAGGGCTGCTCTTCTGTGGGCTTGCTCTTCCCCAGAACCTTAAGCCTGTCCTGTGAGACATTGTTTAAGGAGCCAAAGCAAAGGGAGAGATATCTAACTCTGCTCTGATTTTTTGGTGGAGACACAGTTTCCGAGGCTTGGGGCTTCCTATTTAAACATGATGACTCAGTTTTAAGGCCCGGTCCTTCTCTAGGTTTCTACTGCTATTAAATATTTTGCAAGAATTGTATTACTCCCTAAGAATCTAAGTTATTTCCTCTCATTTTTCCTGTAAAGGATGAGTTCAATATTTCATGTATTCTCATTTATTGTTAATTCTCCTCCTGCTCATCTATTAGAAGGAACTTGTGTGTGTGTGTGTGTTTTATTTTTTTCTTCCCTAAAATGTTTATAAAACTCTCCCCAGATTATTAACCACTTAAAAAGTCATCTTTCCTTGTTTTACTACCCGAATCTATCTGGTTTGGCCTTTTAGCAGAGAAATAATCAAAACCTTTTATTCAGATCCTCCTTCCATGCTAAATTTCTTTAACCTTACAATTTTCTATTTCTCTGTTGAAGTTACAATGGCAGTTCCAACTTTTGCATTGCCTCGGTGGATAGTGCAGAAATTTTAGTTAATTTAACAGAATAAACTTTTATTGGGCGTCTACTAATCAATGCAAGTGAAGTGACTCTCACAATTTATGTCTGTGTGGTTTTATCATTTCCACGTTCTGTGTTGCCTAATTTTATGCTAAAAATGAAGGTGGCTTTTCTATCTAACCATGAAAATCTTTAGTTTCTGAGATGGTTCTTAATGCTGTGTTAGATCCCTATCCTATTGTGTACCATGATCAGAAGTTACTGCCTCCTAAGCCACAAGTCACTGAATGAGTTCTTTGAATTAATATTGTGGAGACTTAGGTCATGAGGTTTCAGACAGAAACAAGGACTTTACTAGCAAGTGTGTTAGAGAGTGTGACTCTGCTATTTTGATAAAGAACGCCCTTGTCCTAAGAACTTGTCTACACCAAATTTAAAAGCATTTCAAGACAACATAGCATTGAGTAAGTGGTGTGGTTGGTTATTACTGATAACTCTTATGTAAGTCTACAGTGAAAAAAGATCAAGTCAGGTGGAAAAACATACAAAATATCCAGATGGAAAGAAAAAGAACACCAGGGAGCTTAAGTAGGACTTCAAAGCTTATGCTGAAAAGAGGCTGCTATTGTTAAGGAGATTAGTCCTGTTAAGTAGAGGCTTCCTGTTCTTCATTGGGGCACAAGAAATGTGTCCCAAGTCCAAGGCTCTGCCCAGCTAATCTTTCAAATGGGACAAAAAGGCCTAAGGAACTTTATTTCTTCCAGCAGCGTACAACACCTGGAACAAATGAGATTCAAGGGAGCCAAGGTCGATCCACAGCCAGATGTCAAACTTGGCCTTATTGTCCACATAGGCCACATAGGATTTGGAAGCATGAAAGATGAAAGAGTGAGGAGGGTCATGGCTTCTTCCTCTGTGGTTTCATAATAGAGCCACTGAAGACAGGTAAGTTATGGCAGTGGTGAAGTCACTGTGAGAAGAGGGGCCTGGGAGGCCATTGTGTGGAGTTATAAAAAAACGAAGCCCAGGTGGCAAGGGAGATGCTAAGGTGGTGAAGATACCAGAGTCACATGCCAAGGAGTGCTGCATACAGAGAGTGGAGACAGCCCAGGAGAGAAAGGCCGCAAAGCTACAGGGTCTACGCCATCTAACTAAGCCTGTAGGACTCTGACATGGAGGTACAGGATTTGGTGTTCAGTGTGCTGGATTTTGCTCTTGATTGGGGCACTGTTATCTCACCCTGGCCCCTTTCTTCAATTTTGGAATGGGACTGTATATTCTGTATCATTATATGTTGGAAAAGTATAATTTGGTTTTTTATTTTACAGGAATCACAGTTAAGACTACAATAAGTCTCAGAAGAGATTTTGAAGTTTTGCGTAGTGTTGAGATTGTGAAGGACTATGGGGATTTTTAAGATTATACTAAATGCATTCTGCATTGTAATATTGTCATGAGTCTGTGTGGGGAAGACAGTGGAATATGGTAGTCTGAATAAGAAATGTCACAGGGCATAGGTGTGCACGCTTTTAATCCCAGCACTCAGGGAGGCAGAGGCAGGAAGATCGCTGTGAGTTCGAGGCCAGCCTGGTCTATAAAATGAGTCTAGGATAGCCAAGGCTACACAGAGAAATCCTGTCTTGTAAACAAACAAACGAAAAGCACCCAAATTAAAACCAAACCAAACCAAACCGAACCAAACAACCAAACCAAAATGTTCCCTATTGGTTCAGATGTTTGAACTCATGGTCTTCATTTGGTGCTGCCGTTTGTTGCTGCTATGGATCTTTTAGGAGATGCATCCTGGCTGGAGAAAGAACTCACTTTCAGTTCAGTTTATCGGCTTTGTAATTTGTGGTTAGAGTTGTGATCTCTCAGTTTCCTACCCTGGCAGCCAGCTGCTATGCGTCCCTCACCATTGCAATTCTCACCTTCAGAACTACAAGCCAAAATAAGCTCTTCCAGAAGCTGGTTGTGGTCATGTTATTTTATTACATCAACAAAACAGTAATGAATACAGATTCTTTTTTTTCTTGAAGTGGAGAAGACTGTAATAACATTTTCTATTTGTCTAAAAGACATGTTTAGATGCATAACAGAGCATTATTCATACATTTTTCCCTCTGTCGGTGTCTGCTGAGCCTGAGTCTATATCTTGTAATAGATGCTTAGGAGGATAAGATTGTTCGTGAAAGGCTGTCAGGGCATCGTGAATATTAGGCTAAAATATGAGTCTACAAAGTGAGCAAATGGGTGAATAAGTTGTCAGTATTTTGAAAATGAGGGCTCAGTTTCAAGTTCAGTTGGTTGTGACATGTCAAGGCTTATTCACTGTAAAACTCTGGGTGGCAAAATCTGCCGTGATCCCTCCAGAAGACTGTGAACAGCTCTTCAGCATGGTTGCTGCTTACATGGGTGTTGAAAATCATTGCTGCTTACATGGGTGTTGAAAATCATTTGTCTAAGATCCTGAGTGCCACAGAGTTCTTTAGCATTTTAAAGGCCTCTGCCAGGGAGCCAGTCACAGACTAAACTTTAAATCGAGCCAAGAACTGAAATAAACAAACAGACAAATGAACCACAAACTTAGACCTGGACTGAAGCAGCCATTTATGCTTTCCTTCTTGTTATTTATTTAGTGAAGATCTTCTGTGCAGCCATTGAGGCATCTAGGCAGACGGTTCTGAGGGCCAGGGCAGCTCTTTTGTCCTTGCTCTTATATTTTGGCTGGGTATGGGATTTCTCTGCCACAGGATATGGAGAAAGTAAGATTCTCAAATTTTGAGTCAAAGCCATAATAAAAGCCACTGCTTAAGCATCTATCTTCTATGCTGGATCATCTGCTAGTGGAAGAACTGAGCTACCACATGAGAGGTCTGGGTATCTTGCTGAAGAGATCCTATGGGGAGAAGAGTTGAGTATCATGAGAGGAGCACAAGAGACCCAGTTATCCTTATTTTTCATTAGAACTTCTATATTGTACCTCATATACCCACCATGTGACTAATACATGTCAGTTTCCAAAGCAGGGCAAAGAGGAGAATGCCATAGTTGGGTGTGCACTGTAGAACCAGGAGAAACAACGATGCAGTCGCTGCCTTAGGCTGCTTCAGTGTAGAGCAGCTTCTGGGAAAGCCATAGAGAAGCAGGAAAGCTCCTCTGTCAGGGCAGCTTCCTGTTGTTTTTGTCCTGATGCTTTCACTGCTGTATCTTCACAGGAGGACCCTTGTCCACATGGCTATCTGTGGAGATTGAGATCAAAGTACCTCCTGTGTCTCCCTGTGAAATGCTACCCATTTTTTGTATTCGTAGGAAATAACCCATACATTGTAATTTTCCATCTTTATTCCTTAAAGAAGAGAGAAATTCTATGTATCTCAAGGACTTACAGGCACACCGTAGTGTGAGACATAGGCAACCTGACTCCTCACTGTGATATCATTTATCTGTTTTTAATGTGTTAACTAGGCAAAGATTAAATAAATGACCCAAGCTTCATGCTCTAGTAGACCACTGAATGGCATTGAGTCTATTTTTAAACCTCCTGACTTTAAATCCTCAACATATCCCATTAGATCAGATCTTATGTTATGCTGAAGGGACTTACAACTCCCCATCAGCATTGCTGCCCCCACTCCCACCCCCAGAGTGGCCCAGCCAGGGATGCTATGAAGATCATACAAACCCAGTATTTCCAGGACCCACTCTTGTCCTTTTGGTAGATCTCCAAATTGAACCATTCTGTGTCTGCCATAAACATCACAACCCAATGTTTCTGTCTTAGTCTGTGGTGCTGGAGATCAAATTTATGCCTCCTTACACATGCTAAATAGGTATTCTACCACTGAGATATATCCCCTGGCCCCTAGTCTAATGTATAACCACTTCTGTTCTAATGCAGCTCACATCTCTTGGGGATTGGGAGGTCTTATTTGGGGTCAATAATTAAGTGTGTGTGTGTGTGTGTGTGTGTGTGTGTGTGTGTGTGTGTGTGTGTGTGTGTCTGTCTGTCTGTCTGTCTGTCTGTCTCTCTCTCTCTCTCTCTCTCTCTCTCTCTCTCTGTGTGTGTGTGTGTGTGTGTGTGTGTGTGTGTGTGTGCGTAAATAAAAGGTGCTATCCACCTTGTTTTGGGAGATTTGGTCTTTCATCGGGGCCTGGCTAATTAGGCTAAACTTGCTGCCAAGCATCCCGCTACCTATGTCTGCTACCTCTTTACTAGGCGTGCAGGTGCAGGCAACAACACACTCTGAGTTTTACATGGGTTCTGCAGATTGAACTCAGCTCCTCATGCTTGTACAGTAAGGGCTTGACTGAGCCATTTCCCCAACTACAACGATGGCATATTCTTATCTTTAACAATTCTGTAAAAGACATCAAACAGACAGACAAACACCCAGAAGCAGATGTGTTGAAATACTGAAGCCTAACATTTCTGCACAGTGCCATGTGCTATCTTAAAAAAAAAATTGTAGAAACTATGTCTGAATTTGTGCTTCCTGAACAAAAATTATTCTGAAGTTGTAGAATCATTAAACTAGGGTGGAGACGAGAGCGAGGGCAATCAATATCTCATTACATCTCCCGGGGTTTCCAAAGCAATGGCTATGGGAGAAGAGGTGCTCTTAAGAAGAAGGATGATGCACATAAATGGCTCAGTAAAATAAGTGTTTCCACATTTTACTTAGAAAAAAACATAGTGTACATTTTAGTGGATATTTAAATAATTTATCAAACTTCTTTCCTTGGGGAAAAATGCAGAGTGGTAACATCTCCATAATTCTCTAGAATGGGCTCCATTTTTAGTTTCCATAAGTGGGAATGGGCCTGAAGTATGAAAGGCAGAAAAAGACATTGGAAATGAGTGTTTCTTTTCAGCTCATCACTGGTGATGTAACTCACCACCCTAGCAGCAATGGAGGCATTCACACAAGAGGCACTTGTATCCTGGGCTTGACCATCAGACTTCCATAATAGTGGACCACCAATTTGAACTTTTCCCAGCAATGTCATGCTGGGGAAGGAAAAATCTGGGACTCTGGTATCAGCCTGCAGGGGAGCTGTCTCCTGGAAAGAGATTTCACACAGCTCTGACAACCTGTTATATCACCTTGCAGGAGAGGCTGAAGCTGAGGTGATGGGTGGGGTCAAGCTGAGGTCAAGGTATGCCTTGATAAAGACTGTGTTGTTATAAATACCCTGGCCCTTTAGTTAGACCTAAAGCTCACATTTGAATGCCAATGATAGACTTGGGAGGGAGGGGTGAGGTGACACTGCTTCCCTGGACCCCTTTTCCAAATAAATTCCCATTTTTTTTTTTTACTACTATTTGTTTAATTGATGGCTTGAGAGCAGGTGGCCTATTGTGACTTGCTGGGCTGTCAGAGCCCAGCTTCTGGGCCCAATAATTCTGGTAACTGCTAGCCCAATGATGCCTGAGGAGTTCCCTTCTCAGAAGGCTTAGTTTCTGCATGTGAAGGATGATGGGAAAGAAGAGCAACTCAAATACTGAGGCGCAAATAGGTCACAAGGTCCCAGCCCACACCTCTTACTACGACAGAGGCTTCTAGGTGTTTCCCCTGAAGTTCTGGCAGCTTCCAACAGGGGCTTGGAAATTTCTGTACTGGAAGAGCTGCCTTTTACTTTGGTGTGTATGAGTTGTATGCTCTTTTATTAACACACAGGACATCTGAGGTAAAATACTTACAGACTGTTCACAGTGCCATTGTGTAAAGCAAAAGTAGTGGTGTTCACTGAGAATCACTGTCCGCTCCCTCCTCAATGGTGCGAAGATTCCCCTGACCAGCAGGCAAGACTGGAGGCCTCCGCCGCCCCCCAACTGATGTCCCACAGGGTCTGGAAGAAAGTGGTGGCTTGCTGCAACACAGATGCACAATCCCACATTCCCTGTATGCTGCGTTGTGATTCACACACACAATCTGAGTCAAAAGAAAAAAAGCACTCACTGCGCAGTGCTTTTCTTAGCAGCTAATTGGTTTGTTGTGCTCAGGATGAGCTTCCAGATATATGCTGTGTGTGAACCTCCCCCACAATGCTGAGGAAAATGTGCTCTGTGTAGGAGTATGAGAGGGGGAATGACTAAGGGAAAAATTAAATTGCTGTGAGAAACAGAATAAAACTGCTCTTTCACTTCAAGCACTTGATGATCAAACTGAAAAAGTCTGATGCTGAGAATATAATGAATATTGATATTATTAGCACACAGAACAGCATTGTGGCTGAGCTGAAGCATGATTTCTGACACCTTTGAGGGTCAGAGTTGGGTCACGACTTGCCTCCCCATGTGTGCTGAAGAGCCTTATGGGAAATCTCAACTCACTACACTGTTGAAATTAAGATACAAAAACCAAATCTTGCAATTCACACTATGACACGAATGACGTCACTCTTTCTAGAACAACTTTGTTGTTTTGTTTCTGGTTGTCTGGTGAAGGAAAGGTGAGTTCCTTGGTTTTCTTTTTCTGGTTTTGGCATCGAACTTCTTAGCAAGGTATTATTTACACAACACAACAACCAAAACAACACTTCTAACAGTAAAGTAACACAGCGGTTCTTCGTTCCTCTCTTCCTGCCTTCTAGAATGAGCTTGTTCCAGTTTTATAAGATGCTTCTTTTAGTGTTTCTCTCCTTGTCTCTGTATAATATACTTACGATGCCATGATCTGACTGTTAAATGAGTAGTATACATTGATGTTTTAAATGTTGCATGGCTACTGACGTGTACTGTGTGGTTGGGATGACCACAGCCAGGTGAAATAAAGGGTTTAGTGTGCCTGTGTCTCCTCTCCATGCTTACAGATTTCACCCTTCTCCTCCACTGTCCTCAATGTGACACATTCCAGGCTTTGGTTAAATCCATCCTCATTACTGATCTTTTAGTGTTATGTAACACTGCTCATAGATGAGCTACATAACTTTCTATGTGTCTTCCTTCATATAACTTCCCTACTTTGCTTTTAGCTCATCGTGCCTCTATTCTTCATTTGCTTTGTTATGGAGTGGCTAAGCACTCTTAACTTGTCAATTGTGAACAGAGCCAAGCATAGTAGATGTGCCTATCCTCCTGCTTCCTTCCATACACATCTCTGGCATCTCAGGACTTACCTGCCAATCGTCAGGGATGCCTTCTTGGCCCTGCCTGTTAGAATCCCTGTTTTCTGTGTCTTACATACTCTTGTTACTTGGTTTCCTTTTTCATGCTTGTGTAGCACATACTTTAGTAACTTTCTGAGTAAGGCATGTACAAGAGTTATTTTTTTTTCTAGTCTCCACAAGCCTAAGGATAATGAAAATATGATAGGTGATATAGTCTTAAACTTTGAAATTAAGAACTATTCTCCCAGGTGATCTTTAGATGCTAGGTAACAAGTAGAAACTAATTTTGAAAAAAGCAAATGTTTTAAGGAAAAAGAAATTTGGCAGATCAGTCAGTCACCGTGGGAAATAGGCTTCCACTTAAGTTTTCCAACTTAAGACCTTATTAAAGTAACTAAACTCCAACTATAGTCTCCTTAAATATTTCTATGGCATTAATATATGACTGCCTTCAGATACCAAGACCTGAGGATGCTCCAGTGTAATTAAACTTACACATATTTTCTGATACATTAAAATCATTTCTAGATATTTATAATACCTAGTTCTATAAATGCTATATAGCTAATTGTTATACTGTTTTTGTTATAGAAAAGTGATAAGACAGAAGGAATATGTTCAGTATAGACCTGGCTATGATCATCCCAAGCACACGGTACACGTCAGTAACCATGCAACGTTTAAAACATCATTTTTCATCTGGGGTTTCTTGAAACCAAGGATGTAGAACCCATAGGTACAGAGGCCAACAGTGTTTATAGAGTTTTAAACAATGTGACCGAATATTGTAAAGATTCACAACTCTTATACAGGTTCACACATCCATCTTGAAGGGGAAAGATGAGAAAAATGTCTGGAGAATGAAATGTGTGTTGGAACTAAGGATGAGACACCACCCACTGTAGGAGCTGTCACACGAAGGGGTGGGGCTTAGAGCATGTCCTTTCTTTTGTCCTCTGATTTTCTGTTACTCCTTCTTCCCAACAAAATTTTGGGATGTGGTCCAGGAGACTGTGGGTTACCAGTTCATGGAGGCAGAGTGTCAGTAGCATAGACATGGCAGGGCAAGCACTGTAGTCATTCCTCTTATTTATAAGACACAACTAGGTCTACACTGCATGGGATATTAATTGTCTCAAATATATATTTTAAAAGAAACAAGACAACAGACAAGTAAACAAGCAAACAAACCGATACTGGAATTACCAGCCATCTGAAAAGATTAAAAATGTACCAAAAACTAGTAAGAAAAAATTTGAAGATAAATTTTGGCATAAATAATATAAAAGGAAAGCAAAAACAAAATGGGTATGTATGTCTGTCTGAAAGCATTTTTCTTGGAAAGCTTTAAAAAATAGATAACAACCTTAGAACTTTTTGAAGTAAAAGAGAAAACATGTTTATAAATAAAGACGATAGCTGCGTTGAACAAAAAGAGGTTCCATGGAATTCTAATTTTTTAAAAACATTAGAGCTGGAAAACAAAGAAGTCACCTGTTGTAAAAACACATAAAAAGAGATTATAGAGAACAAAGAATTGTAATGTTGATTACATGGTATTAACTTTACAAGACTTCTAGAATCTGTATTGACACTGGGAGGAAATATTAGTCCCATTCTACAGAAGAGGAAAGTAGGTTAACTGTAATGATGTTTAAGTGATTTTTGCCAGAATATAATCCTTGGAGACTGTATTTGAGTTGACCTTACTTGGTTCTGAGTTAGGACTATTCGTAACTCACATATTTGTCCCCTGCCTTCATGATAATGTTAGATAGTTTTATTGGGTCAGGTAGTCATGATCCTTCTCTGGCCTCCTTGCCAAACTGCATTCTGGGTGAGAATCTTAACAACCTGCTGAGTGAAGGGAAGGGTGTGGGCATGTAATGGAGTTCTGTGCTCCAATTAGATTGTGTTCACTAGGCATGGCCATTTGGACAACTTCCTTTGCTCTTCCACACTCCATTTCTTATTTATTAAGTAGGGATGACATTATAAATTTCATAGGTAATTCTGAGAATTCGGTAAAATTATATTGGTAAAGCATTTGGCAAAAATGTTTGTTTAATAATCTTCAGTAGTTAGGCATTCTCTTCCTTTGAATTAGGATGACTTATGTTTTTCTACAACAAAATGTTTATCTAAGGGTATTTCTTATTACTTTTAAGTGAAAAGAAGAGATAATTAAAACATGCTTCCCATTAACCCAGTTACTTTAATTTTTTTTTCAAAAAGGAGAGAAAAAACCATTTCAAAGAACTTGTGTGTACCTGTGAAAGAGAGAGAGAAGGGAGGGAGACAAAGGGAGTGAGGAAAGGGGAAAGAGAGTGTTCTACAGGCAAGGACAGTGATTGGCCACTGGTCTTCACCCATGGCTTTAAAGCATTTTTATCTTAATAGTTTCATCTTTCTCTCTACATTTTATTTCTATCAAATCAACTGTCAGAAATATTTTCTTAGTCTGGTATATCTGGGTTTAGAATAGAGACTCCTGTGCCCCACTCCTAGCCCTCTGCTTTGTCCACTGATCCATTTTGCTTTTTTTCTTCTTTATTCTGGTCTCCATGGACAATTGACAAAAGATACAGACGTGGTATATTAATGCTAATACTGCTATTTTAGGACCATTCTTTTCTTCCAGCTTCAAATCTCTTAGGAAACAAGATGACCTGAAAGCAGGGAATGATTTTTCTGGAAATTAGTAGTAGTAATCCTTTTATTCTAAAAAAGATTTGCTTCTAATAATCTCTCTCATTTACCAATGGATATTTTTCAAGTTGAAGTCTAAGGCAATTTACACTTTAATTTTTGTGCCTGCTATTCTAAAAGAACATGATTATCACTACCATTAATAAGTTTTTAATGTCAGCAAAATAATTTGCAAGTTCCTATGGAAGCTACATAGGTAATAGTCTCACCACCAAAAAGTGCTTGGCATTGCTAAGTAAGGCTAAAACTTAGGAGATATACCATATGCTAAGCATTATATGTTTTTGTTCTGAGGCCATTTTCTGGCAATGAGAGAGGTTTTTATGCTGTGTGCAAGATATGGAAATTTATATCTTACATCATGATACATTCAACATACTTGGCTAAAAATCTTTCATTATCTCTTTTGTAAAATGAATCTTTAGAAAGTATGAATAAAGGATATGTCTTTCTTTTCATGGTCTACTAAAATGAGGGGAAATGAGTCAGAAAAGATAGGTATCAGCACCCACAAACAGGAGGTTTTCTGAGGACAAAATGACTGGAAGTTTTTGAGAATGCTGTATTAGGGGTTTGAACACTAGTGTACTTTGAATAAACTGCTCAAAGTAGTTAGTTATTTAAGAGCATACCATGGTATGATTTTAATGTATTTAGAATACATGTAATCAAATACAAATGTACATGTATTAGATGACTATTTAATATTCTCCAATCTCTCTCTGTCTCTCTCTCTCTGTCTCTCTCTCTGTCTCTGTCTCTCTCTCTCTCTCTCTCTCTCTCTCTCTCTCTCTCTCTCTGTGTGTGTGTGTGTGTGTGTGTGTCTGGATTCCCCAGTGAAATGCCTCTTAAATTTATTATTCTTAGGCTAGGTAGTAGCTCAATAGATAAAATGTTTGCCTTCAAGCTTGAAGACCAGAGTTCAAACCCCTATGGCTCATGCTAAGAATTCCAGCACTGGGGAGGCAGAGACTAGGGGCATCTGGAACTTTGGTGAATAGCTAGTTCCAGGCCAATGAGAGACCTTATCTCAAAAAATAATGTAGGGGCTAGAGAGGTGGCTTGGTGGCTAAAAGCATGTACTATGCTTTCAGAAATTCCAAATTCAATTCTTAACACCCATATAGGTGGCTCACTAATTCCTGTAACTCCAGCTCCATGGGCTTTGATGCCTCTGGACTCCAAGCCTACCCATACTCCCAAACACATGCATCTACACATATACATACATATGTGCATACACAGAATTCAAAATAAAATCTTTAAAAACAAAGCAAATGAATGCAAGCAGAGCTGGAAGAATGACAGCTGACATCATCCTCTGGCTTCCACATTCATGCCTATGTGATCAAACCTGGCTTTTACAAGTTTACATGATGCTGTTCTCACTGGTTGAGCTAAAATCATTGTGGATATATTGAAGGGGTATGGAGAGAGATAGGAATGATTACTTTAATACTTTCCAGTACCTGTTCAAGCCTTTGAGAAATGGAATAGCCAGCAACAGGGCAGGCTAGTCTGTGGAAGGCATCTAACAACAGATAAATTTGTGTAGGAAGGCTGTGTAGATTTGTGGGTAGAAAACTGCTAGTACGGAGATCCTGTGATGGCCTGTGTTGGGTAGTGTATATGCACAGGAGTTCTGACTTGTGGAAAGGAAATGAGAGGTTCTGCAGATAGCACCCAAAGCTGGTAACCTGAATGGCCAAGGAAGAATTAGGGTAAGGCCCTGTCTCCCAGGAGGACCTGTGCACAGGCAAAGGAGATACCGCCCTACACAGTGCCTGCTCCACGTTGCTGCCTTCCTTGCCTTCTGCATTTCATGGATTTCTTCCCATTAGCAACTTGAGAAAGAGAGAATGTTCTAGAATGTCTGTCATCTAAAAAAACCTGCCAATCAAGAGTAGTTTATTCAGAAAAGATTATGAAATTTCTGGGTGTTTCTAAGTATGACACGACAAGTTCTTTTTCCTGTCAATCAGTTTAAGAGGATGATGATGATGGTGGTGGTGATGATGATGATGATGATGATGATGATGATTGTTGTTGAGATTATGTTTACACATTTGGATTTTACTTCAAGTGAAACAAGGACCACATTCTAACCCTTGTAATTACAGGGCTTCCTCTTAACTATTGGGAATTGCAGACCTGGGTGATATGAACTTGCATGAAACAGGAGAATGGACCCCAGCTCCAGAAGTGCAGAATTAAGATGTGCACATGCAATTTTGAGATCCTGCTGAGCCTTGGACACTTTATCCTACCTTTGTTTAGTATACCTTTCCCATTTTATTTACCTTAGGCATTGTCATTTTAGGACAGTTGGTATCACTGAGAACAGAATGATTTTAGAGCTGGTCAAGGTACAACAGAGACATGAAATCTCAGGTAGTCCTATTTGTTTATCTCACTTGTACCTGTAGGCCACAGACCTGCTAGCTATTCAGATGCAGAGAAACACAAAATTTCTTCAATGAATGAACCCTTCCCCAGTGTCGTTCTGTGACCAGCAGGAACCTGGGTTTTGTGGGGTTCTCTCCCAGGAAGCTCAGGTTCTCAAGCACCAAACCAGAAGTGTAAGCTCTGGAGCAAAAAGGGTGGAGTGCAGGGTCAAAGGAGCTCAGGGCTCAGGCAGCAGTGAAGGCCGGTCTGGGTAAATCGGTGGCTGCTTCCTGAGCTGCCTGTAATAGAGGCTTGCTTGGAGTTCTGGAACAGAGAGAGGCATAGCTGGGAGCCCAGTTTTGACTTCTTGGACAGAATGGTTACCGTTTGCTCCTGAAGACAGTGATGGGCTGAGGGCTGGCGGAAGCAGTCAGTGCCTTACCTTTCAGATCTTTCAGATAAAAGGACATCACACCTGAGGAAGCGTCTTCAATAGCCATCCCCAATGTGATCTCCCACTTTCCTTTTCTTGTGTCACCCAGTTTGTTTCTTTCCCAGTGCTTGTTACTGCTCAAGTACATGTGTGGTGTTGTTGTTGTGTTGTTTTGGTTTATTTTTAATTATGTGCCTTCTCCCATGGACAGGTAACTTGCTTGAGGAAGAGCTCTGGGTTACAATGTTTACCATAGCATCCTCAGAGATATCTTAGGTATTAGGACAAAAGGTTTTTTGTTTGTTTGTTTTTTGAGATAGTGTTTCTCTGTGTAGCCTTGGCTGTCCTGGACTTGCTTTGTAGACCACACTGGCCTCGAACTCACAGCAATCTGCCTGCCTCTGCCTCCCAGAGTGCTAGGATCACAAGGCCCATGCCCGGCAAAAGTTTTTGTTTTTGTTTTTCACAAATTAATACTTATTGTTGTCAAATACTCAATTCCATGTGACAGATTTTTTTAAGCAGAAAATGTCTTAGTAACCTTTGCCCTTTTGCTGTCCTCTTCACAGTTTCTGATCTGGTTAGGTTATGGGATGGGTTCTTTAGAGACTGGGTTCTTCAGTGATGTGCATGAAGCAGCTCTTTTCTCTACCACACACGGAGCTTTCTAGCTGTCTCTACTGAGACACAGGTTCAGGCTCAGTCTGCGATGCTGGTGTTAGTAGGTTTAGGGTTAGTATGAACATGTCACTCCCAGAGCCACTTAGAGAACATCATGTTCTGTTTCACTTGTAACACAACTCTGTTTTACCTTGAGCACAAAGCCTCACTTTATAGGAGCTGGTACACGGTGTACATCTTTGTGTGAACTTGTCTTCATGAGAAGTTAGCTAGATAGGCAGGTGCCAGGAACCTAAGGGAGTCTATGTTCTCTTCCCTGCAAGATGATCCTTTCTCTGCCTCTGGGTGCAGAACAGCTTTATCTATATGACTCTTATTGAAATCCCTTCATTTTCTAGCCTGATATTTTAGGGACAGTGGAGGAATATGGTATGTTGGCCTATTAATTCATGGATATGCTGCCCATAGCTTGGAACTATTAGAATTCTTGTTTCTTGATTCCAAAGATAACTGAACTTTCACCAAGACCTGTTGTTCATAAAGATTTCCCCAAACCTCTGGAGCTGGTTCCCTAGTCCCCCCACCTCCCTGTTATAAGAGAAAGATTAATATTGGCTTGGTTTCCAAGATCTGAACACCTCTGACCAAAACATCCACGTTATTGTATTTTTCTCATACATATGACAAGTTAAAAGGAAATGAAGGAGATTACAAGAAAAATGCATTTAAGTCGTTGAAATACATTATTTGGGTTAAATAAACAATGTATTAATGGCAGCATTAATGCATTGAGTTTGTAATGCACACACTTAAGATCTCACTTTTCCTGTGTGTTGGAAACAGAATCACTTTCTTCTTTGAGAAAATAGAAACAAAATTGCAAAGGAAAAAGGAAAATGCCTATCAACAAGAGAAATGTGCATACCTTGTACTGATTTGTGTTTTCTTTATCCCAAAAGCACAAAAATTACCATGTCTTTCAGTCAAATCTTTAATATGTAAATGAGAAATTATGCAACTGCTTAAGCTGGCATATTTCATGCACATGCTACCAGTTACACACATGGTTGACATTGTGCTTATATACTCTGTTACTCCTAATAAAACATAAGTTTAGTTTTTTTATACAAATATTATCATCAGAGGATGCAGAGGGGCTCACATAAACATTAAAATAGCATGCCCATGGATGGGTAGCTTCAAAGAAACCTGCAGCCTTGACAGGACTTTCTGTGGACCGAGCAAGAGAGGATATTGCTGCACTTCTGACATGATCATTACCATAGCAGTGAAGTTCCTTTGGAGAGCACGCACTTTGTTAATGTGTTGTTCTTTCTCTGGTTGATAGACAGCTCTGTTCTCTCTCCTCCTGGGGATAGATCAAGATAATATTTTCTTTCTCCAAGTTCCCATCCTGCCTGGATGAACTGCCTTTCTTCCCCTGCTCAGCTATTGGCTGTCAGCTCTTTATTAAACCAATCAGAAGGCAAGGGAAGTGTGTTTATGAATATACTTTAAAGATTCTAGGTAGGTCTGTCTATCATAAATATCCAAGTCTTATTTTAAGAAAGTGTTCTGGATTATAATTTTAAGTCTTTTCTATTCTCTTTTTCCTTTTAGAAACTATATTATATGCACATACATATATAATTTATATGCTACATACAAACTATATGTAACAAACCTATAATACATGAATTCTATATGGATGTACTTTGGTTATCTGTAGTATTTCTTACTTCCAGATGCCTTTTAAGCCACATTGTTTTATTTTTGTTTTGGCTATCTGCATTACACTTTTCTATAATTTTTATAGTTTCACGCGAATCATGTGTCCTTTCCTCTGACATAATAATTTAGCTTTTATTTTGAACATTGTTTTTGTCTTTTTCATTTCTTGAGATCATTCATATTTTCCTCTGCTTTTATCTGGATGTTTGGATTTAAATAGAGTATTTAATGAGCTTAAAATTCTTAATGCTCATAGATTATTTTTACATAGAGTGATTTTACACACAATTTTCCATGAAATTTTGTATTTTCTAGATCAGAAATGGGTAATATATGTATGAAATGGTCTGGGGGCTTCAGGATAGCTACTGAATGTTTTTAATTCATGATTTCCTTCTTCTGCATATTTTAAGAAAATTAATGAAAACTTCCTTTTGATCTCTTTGCTTTCTGTGGTGGCAGAACTCATGCATCTTTTGCTTTAAACACAAATCTCACTCAAATCCCCCAAAATGTTTATCCTAGACTCCCTGACCCTAGACCACTATCTTTAGCTTCACATTAAACTTATCCTTAGGGGAAATGTTACATGTATTTTATAGTTTGCTGACCTGTATGCTATTGGTTAGAGACCACACTAGATTCTAGACGTTTCAGCTATAGAACCAATCCTCAAGGTCGCATGTACTTTGTAAGGACATTTCTATATAGTCACACCTTAAACTTTATGCTGTACCTGGGATTGGAAAGATTGTTGCCTAAAAGCCTATTTCCAAATTTGCACTGTGTTTTAAATACACTGACAGTAAACTGTCTAGCATTAGACTTCCTGAAGTCTGATCCAGGGTAATTAAGTCAGTCTGAACTTCTGTCCCCTCATGGGTCACTTCTTGCCCTCACCTCCTTCAGGGTCTCCTTCATCCTTGCATCTGTTGATCGGTACAAAGTCAAGGAATGACTCTTCCTGGTTGGTTGTCTCTGCTCCAGAGTGTATACCTTCTCAGAGCATCCTTTTTTTTTTTTTTAACTCTTAGTGAGGACGGGATTGCCTTGCTTTACCTTCTCCTGCAGCTAGCCTACCCTTTGTAGAAGTTTTTCCTCCTATTCAGGGTGGGATCCTTTCTGAGCAGATGTTACCTGGGTTTCTCTATCACTCAGTGTAGGAGACGGTCTCCTCTTCTGTGAAGCTTACTCCCTTATCTCTGTTCTTGGCTAAGCCTTGAAGCTGTCTCTATTGGCTTTGGATCTTTATTTCATCTTTTTCATAAATATTAAATTCTGTAGTGTTCTAGTTATCCTGTGGGCATGCTGGAGGCATGTATTGCTTATAGCTTTGTTGGAGTTTCTTTTTAGTCTATGGATTATTCTATTACTCTAGGAGATCAGAAAAATGAAGTCTTCCCTATAGTTCTATTTTTTTTTAAGATTTATTTTAAATTTTAATTGTGTCTGTGCATGTGAATGCATTTACCTACAGGGACCAGGTATGTAGGTGTACTGGATTTGGAGTTTCAAGCAATTATGAGCCACCCAACATAGGTGCTAGGATCTATACTTGGGTCTTCTGAAAGATCAGTGTACACACAACTATAGAATTCTTTGACCAGGCTCCTGGATGCTCAAGACTTTTTATAATCTATATATTATTGTTATCTTTATGTCTTGATTAATAGATACAAACGTTGTATCAGAAAACATATACACTCTCAGGGTGATTAATGATAAAGATGGGTTCAATTTTTGCTTATAACTTTTTATGCATTGAACTATTTTTGTTTTTTATTTTTTAATGCAGAGGGATTTCGTTGGAAGGATATATTTGAGTTGAGGCCTTGTAGAACCGGGAAACCACCAAATAGCCACAGACATGTTTCACCAGAATGTTTTTTAGAAGTTTTATTGCTAGATGATAAAACTTGGGGAAGCAACCATAATTTCCTACAGTAGATGGATAAACTCTGGTTTGCCCAAACAATAAAATATTATTTAGTGTTGAAACAAAATGTGCTCTGAAGCCATGAAAAGGTGGAGAAAACCAAAACACATGCTGTCAGATGAAAGACATCTGTCTGAAAGTTTACATGCTTAATAATATCAACTGTATGGCATCATAGAAAAGGCAAAATTATGGATCGATTAAAGAAACCCATCATTTCTGAGGGCTAGTGGAGAAAGAAGTGTGAATGGGGAAATCATGGGGAGCTTTTGGGGCAGTGAATCTATTTTGTATAAATCTAAATTATAAATGGCAGATACCTATCACCATCCACTTATTCCAACCTATAGACTATATGGCAAAATAGGTGATGCCTCACTGTGTATTTTGGACTGGGGTGGAAATAATGTTGATTCATTAACCACAACAGAAGACTCACCCTGGGAAGAAAGATTTTGGTGTAGAGAACCATGGGTGCAGGGAGTTCAGGAACTGCCTATACTCTCTATTCATTTTACTGTGAACCAAAATCTGTTCTGAAGCAAAGCCTATTATAAAACAGAAGCACACTTTGATGTCATGCTCAGACGCCAGGCTTTGACTGAAGCCCTTCATCTACCCAGCTGCTAAAAATATTGGATACTGATCATTCAAAGCCAAGTTACTTCTGGGAATTGATTGCTCTTGTGCAAACGGAAGCTAGCTAGCCACTCAGTATTATGACCAACACTCTTAAGTTCTCGAATGGAAATATTTGGGACATAGAAAAAAAACTGACATTGGTTCCTTGATCTCTAAAGACAAAATGGGAATCTCTGAAATAGCCTCTTTCCCAGAAGCAGTAATGAAAACAAATACAGTATATTCCACCAGGACTAGGAGAGGTTAGTATAATATCACTCCAAATGACCCCTGGGATTCAGAAGCAGTGTTTTTTTTTTTATCCCATCCCCATTAAGTTCCTGTGTGACCCTACAAAACCAAGAAGGATTCAGGAGGACTCAGCCCAGTAACCCTAATTGCTATGTCACATGTATCTTTGCAGGAGCAAAATCAGTCTCAGGGACAACTCACTATGTATTTTTGAAGGATGTTTCTCCTCCTCACCTTTCAGAAGGAACTAGAAGCAATTTTCTCAGGGTCCAGCAAGGCTGTTATTCTTACAGTCACTCCCTAGTATAAATCTGAGTATCAGAGGTGTTAACTATCAACTATCTCATATCTTTAGGCATTTCAAACTTTATTTTTAATGTCCCTTTATTTTTTATCTTATGTTCTCTAACCAGGTCAATCTTACCTCTATTATGAGAATGCTAGATATAGTGTTTTTCATTTATTTCATATATAGACAGTCACAAGCTCTGTAATCTCTGTTTTCTTTCCTTGTCTTGTTAGTTTATCATAACTAAGATCTTATAATATCTCTTTTTAATGTAAATAGTGGTGCTTACTTTTTTTTTTTTTGGTGTCTGCCTGATGTGAGAAAACACTCTCAGTCCATGCCATTATGGACAATGTTTCTTGCAGATCTTGGTGGAAGACACAGGCCACAGAACGTAAACTTCTCTTTCACTTCTAGTTCTCTGGGAGTTTAGTAAATGGACATTGACTTCTGTTGAAGTGTTTTTTGTTTATTTGTTTTGTTTACTGTTTTTGTTGCATCTTTGGAGATGCTCAAATGATGTTTTTGTTAAAAATGCGTATTACAAAGTGAACTGAATTGAGATTTCCTACTGCCAACTCAAACATAATTCTTAACATACGCCCTCTTATTAATTACTATTTGTTATTTGAATGTAAAATGTCTCCCAAAGGCACATGAGTTTGAACTCTTGCTTTCCACATGGTGTTGGTGTTTTGGGAGGTTTTGGAACATTTAGGATATGAGTTCTCACTAGTAGAGGTAAATCACCAGTGGTGGGCCTTGAAAGCTATGCTCAACACCAGTCCTAGTTTGTGTTTTCTGCTTCTCTGTAGGTCATATGAATGGTAACTCTGCTCCCTGCTCCCATTGACTCACCAAACTGTTCCCTCCAGAGTGCCTTCTCTGCTATCATGGCTCAAAACTGTGAGCCAACAGGGATCTGTACTTCTTTAAGTTGCTTTCGTCAGGAATTTTTCTATAACAGCGGGGAAGGAACCAATGTATCCCATATTATTAGTTTTCAATGCTTTATTTGCCATTTCTATAAAACTTTCATTTCATGTATGCTCAGAATAGACACTGGTTTGTAGTTTTTCCATTTCATAATCACTTAGATTTTATTGTCAATCAATGCAGAAGAACCACAGAAAGAACTGAACATGGTTTCTTTGCTAATTTTTCAGGATTTTTTTTATATATAATCACATTATAAATTTATCTACTTTTTGAGTGAGCAGATATTTTTCAAGAGGTTTCTTTAATCTAAAATCTCAATTTGCTCATCCTAAAGATCTTGAGTAGCTGGAGCTACTATGATTCCTCTCAGCTCATTCCTGACAAGGCTAGCCAATGCAACAAGATGACTGGGTTGATGAGGACAAAGTACAAAAAGGAGGAAAGCATAAAGTAAGGCTTAGCATCTGCAGCATGGAGGGCACTGAGGATGGAGGGCACTGGAGATGGAGGGCACTGGGGATGGAGGGCACTGGGGATGGAGGGCACTGGGGGTGGAGGGCACTGGGGGTGGAGGGCACGGGGGATGGAGGGCACTGGGGATGGAGGGCACTGGGGATGGAGGGCACTGGGGATGGAGGGCACTGGGGATGGAGGGCACGGGGGATGGAGGGCACGGGGGATGGAGGGCACTGGGGGTGGAGGGCACGGGGGATGGAGGGCACGGGGGATGGAGGGCACGGGGGATGGAGGGCACGGGGGTGGAGGGCACTGGGGATGGAGGGCACGGGGGATGGAGGGCACGGGGGATGGAGGGCACGGGGGATGGAGGGCACGGGGGATGGAGGGCACGGGGGATGGAGGGCACGGGGGATGGAGGGCACGGGGGATGGAGGGCACGGGGGCTGGAGGGCACGGGGGCTGGAGGGCACGGGGGATGGAGGGCACGGGGGATGGAGGGCACGGGGGATGGAGGGCACGGGGGATGGAGGGCACGGGGGGTGGAGGGCACGGGGGGTGGAGGGCACGGGGGGTGGAGGGCACGGGGGGTGGAGGGCACGGGGGGTGGAGGGCACGGGGGGTGGAGGGCACGGGGGATGGAGGGCACGGGGGGTGGAGGGCACGGGGGGTGGAGGGCACGGGGGGTGGAGGGCACGGGGGATGGAGGGCACGGGGGATGGAGGGCACGGGGGATGGAGGGCATGGGGGATAACTTCCAATGCAACACTTCTCAGAACAACACAAGAAGATGTTCAAGTTCTTCAACACTCATCTGGAGACCATGCTGCCTTGTAGATGAATGTTCTAAAGTAACAGATACGAATGGATTCTGAGGAGAGTAATGACTTTGGCAGTACAATAAGGTTACTGTTAGGAGAGTTTTTCCGAGTTCACCTAGAACAATGACTCAGAGTGACTTTGGGGTTGAGTTGTTCCTTGTGCCCCTCCCCCACTTTAGAGGACCTTACCTGAAACCAAATCTAACCCCACCCACCACAACCTTGCCCCAAAAACCAAACCCAAACCCAAACCCAAAGTCTATGAAAATTAATCTTGCCAAATCACATAGAAGAAATGTTAACAACCACTCAAAGTGACAATACCTTCTGACTGTTAGAGCCTGCCTGTGAGTTTCTGCTGAGTGGTAGTGCCTGCCTTCTCTGGAGGTCGACCAGTTGTTATCATTCTTCTCAAGGAGGAAGATTTGTCAAAGTGACACAGTAGAATTTTTTCTGCATGCTCTTACATTTGCTATCCTTTCGAGTATTTTTCACATTTCGTTTGCTTCTCTTTTTCTCTTCTTTTAATTTTGACCTCAGCCTCTACTTTTCTGATATAATAGCTCAGTGAAGTGGGTTTTCCCTGAGTATTACCTGAGCTTTATCTCAGGCATTTTGATATGTCATGCTTCCATAGTTTTCGCTCAAAATATATTTAAATATATTTAAAAAATATATTTAAAATTATTTTTTGACCCATGAGTTATTTTGAATTTTGTCCTTGTATAAACACTTAGGTATTTTTTTTAATCTGCCTCTCATTTCTAATTTTCTTTTGCTGCAAGTAAACTCATTTTGTATTATTCCTTTAAGTTTATCAAAATCTGTTTTACAAGTTAGAATGCAGTCTATCCTGGCATACGTTCCATATGCAATTAACAAAGAATATATATCCTGCTTTTGTATTTGTAAATGGCGATCAGCTGGCTTTGTTTAGAGAGTCTGTATGCTTCACCTTATGTATACCTCTTCTATCAATTAGAACATTTCTAATATTTTTCTATCTGATTTTTAAAGAAATTGATTCCTTTCATCTAAAACCTCAAATTTATTGTCATAAAGACCTTGATATAAATGTGCTAGCCTTTTGTCACCTATCAGATCTTCATTAATTCCTCACAGCTCATTCCTGACAATGGTAGTCAACACAACAGAATTTTTATTAGTTTGAGCTTCATATATTTTAAATCTCTGTTATTAAGCATTGATATTTCGACTTATTGTATACTTTTTACCGTCAAATAATCTTTCTCTTTCCTAAATTTATTTTTGTTTAAAACTACTATCTCAGATATTAATAAGTTACTCCAGGTTATTTTTGCTTTATTTTACTCTCTTTCTCTCTCATAGCACATAGGAACAGCTATATTAGATAGATGATTGACAGGTGATAGATAGATAGATAGATAGATAGATAGATAGGGAGGGAGGGAGGGGTGGGGATGGAGAGAGAAATACAGAAGTAGCTTTGTGTGTGAGTGTGGTTGTGGGTAGGTGTGCCATGGCATGAGTGTCGAGGTCTGAGGACAACCTTTGAAGTATTTTCACCTTCCCCCTTGTTTCATTCAGGGTCTCTTTGTTTGTCAGCATGCTGCATGTGCCAGGCAGATGGCCCGAGAGCCTCCTGGGCCTTGCTTGTCCCTTCCTGTGCTCTGACTAGGAGCTCTGGGAATACATGTGTATATTCTCACATCTAACTCTCCTTTGCATCTGGGGATTCAAACTCTCACAGCTGCATGGTAAGCATTTTTCCCACCAAGCCTTCTCCTAGGCCCTCAGTCTACTGTTTCATTGCTTCCTATGTCAATTTTCTTTCTTTTATTGTTAACCTCTCTTGCCTTCGAAATGTGTGTGTGTGTGTGTGTGTGTGTGTGTGTGTGTGTGTATTTTCAGCAAAATATATGGCCTTTGCTTTTCTATTGAGCTTGAGAATTTCTGCCATTTGTTTGCATTTTGCTGTGTCAGGAATGGTAGAAGCTGTACGTGCTAGGTAACACTCTGCCACTCAGCTACATCCCTCATCAGTCTCTGCTGATAATGATCATAATTAGGTAAAATACATTTCAGAAGATAATTTCTAATGGGCTTCGAATCCACCATTCTTCTATTTGTGTTACCTTGCTTTACTTTCTTTTTTTCTTTTTGTCCATTTCTGCCTTCTTTTGAACTGCATAACTTAAGAATTCCCTTTAATGTTCGGTTTTGGATTCGATCGTGATCTTTTGTTATTTTAAAGTTACTTCTCAGGGCTCTACAGTACACACAGCTCATCCTTTATGCAGGATATTTTATGAGTGGTATTTGATGTAGATAAGGATCTCACAGCGAGACAGTGTACTTCCTGTCTCCTCTC
The DNA here is from genome assembly GCF_964271855.1 of Acomys minous. NCBI lineage: Eukaryota > Metazoa > Chordata > Mammalia > Rodentia > Muridae > Acomys > Acomys minous. Next base: position 92,054,160 of record NC_140489.1, on the reverse strand, counting down.
TAGACATTATTACTGGTCTTGTCAAATATTTTTATTTCGATGTATGCTACACACTCTAAATAAATCATGGTCCTTTTTTGGTTTTTATCTCTTAAAGATATTTTAAAATAAAACAAGGTTTATATTAAGCCATGCCTTGTGGATTTGAAGCATTGTGTCTGATATAAATAAAAGTTTCTACAGAGCCTCAATGGCTTATGCCAGAAGTCCTCACACTTACATTTTCCATGCTGGCTTGCTGGTGATGTAGTTTTTTCAGACGCAACATGTCTAAAAGAGCTGTTATTTCACCTTTGGACCTGAGAAATACTTTTACTAGATATGGAGTTCTAAGCTGACAGTTCCTTCCCTCCAGTAACTTTATCCATGATTCTTTGTCCTTGGTGGTTTATGTAATTTCTGCTGAGAAAGCTGCCACGCGCTTACCACTTTCCCATGTACATGAGTGCGTTCGCCCTCCTCTGACTGATCATGATTCCACTGTGTCCTCTGTTCAGTAGCTTGGGTGTGATGGGCACAGCAGAGGTTTTGTTAGTGCTTTATGTCACTGGCTGAGCTTCTTATTTCTGTATTTGTTGTCTTCAAATGTGTTCATGATGCCATCTTTATACAATTATGTTAACTGAAATATAATTGCATTGCTTTCCCCTTCCTTTTCCTTCTTCCAACCCTTCCAAGCTATCCTCCCTAGTGTTCTGTATATGTTGTTGAGAATGAACTCTCAAATTGATAGATTCTTTTTCTTTGAATATTATTGGTGTGTGTGTGTGTGTGTGTGTGTGTGTGTACAAGTAGGTGAGTCTGTTTTGTTGTTTATATGTATATGGTTTCAAGGCTTACCATTTTGTATTAGACAAACAATAGCCTCCCTGGGAGAGTTTAATTCTCTTTTTAGTAGTCTGTGTCTAGGGATGAGACCCTACATTTCCCCGCTTCCATGTTTCATGTTCATTCATATTGCCATTGTTCCCATGGTGTTTACGCCAGCGTTTATGACAGGCTGTGTCACAGCAGGAGCTGTGATGTAGTTGTATCTACTGGGCCAGGCTCCTCATGATCTATTAATCTCTGCATTGTGCCCAGTCGTGATTCTCTGTGAAGATCTCCATTTGCTATAAAGAGTGGCTTCTTCAGTGAGGCTTAGTAGCTGCATTTTGCACTTATCTGTGGTATGAGGATAAGATTTAGAATGTAGTAAGGAATTATCCTGGCCTAACAAAGTGGCAGTACTAGATTATTTTCTAAGATCCACCACCTTACTATTCTTAGAAAATCAGTTAGGTTTCCTTTACCAGGCATTAGTCCTTGAGGCTTCATCAAACACCCTTGGTTGCAGAGAAGTAGAGGTAAGAGAGGAAAAGGAGATACTATAGCATATGTTATATAATATCTATAGATTATATATGATATCTATTATATAAGGAGATACTATAGTATATACTATATAATATGTATAGAATATATAATATAATATATATAATATAATATATATCTATATATAATAACATATAACATGTGCTATAGTATCTCCTTTTCCTCTCTCACCTCTTCTTCCTTACAACATCCAGTTATGTATTGTCAGGTCTTTGAATGTTGCTTCATAGCTAATCAAGGTTTTTTTTTTTAGCCATTTTTCACTGTGTTTCACTTTGGATATACTTATCCATGGTCTTTTAATGATAATTATACTCATCATGACTACTCTATGGTGTTGAATTTGTTTCTAATATCATTCAATAGGTTTTTGTTATTTTAAATCTCAAGTATTGTTTTTTTTATCTCCATAAATCACACATTGTTTTCCTGGTCTCTTTTATTTTTGACTTTATCAGGCCATTGAAGTTTACTTTCTGATCTATAGAGGTATGGTTATTATGGATATGTTGATATCTTTGTCTATTAGTGTCTGTCATGTGTATAATTTGGGGGTTGTTTCTGTAGATTTTTTCCTCATTGTGGATTAATTTTTCAAATTTATCCACAACTGGAATTTGTAATGGGCACCCTAGATTATATATCTTATAACATTGCATGCTGAATTTTGAAGGGATTAAAATATTTTTTGCGTTTTCCTTTTTCTTGGACATAGTCAAATTACTGGGAAATAAATTGATTAATTTGAATGTTGCTCTTAAGTTTTCTGGCCGAGACCTGCCATGCCTTTATTCGAGGACTGTTCTGATCCAGGTAGAGGCACCATTCTTCCCAACTGAGCCCAGATAAGTGGCCTTTCTACCCCAGCAGCAGATGGACATTTCCTTCAGGTTTCTGTGCATTTCAGGGTTTTCTCAGAAAGCTCATTTCAGGTAAGTTCTTATTAGACTCGGTTACTCCTTCATGCACACATTCTGGCCAGGCTCAGCCACTGCCCAAAGCAGCCTTGGCAGCCCTCTGGAGCTCTCTATCTCTCTTTTTGTATGGTCCCTTCTGTTCTTGGGAGCTCTGGCCCATGAATGCTAGCCACATGGACCCACTCTATGAAACACATAGTTTACTTTGTTCCTGCTCCTCTCCAGTGAGGTTCCTCTCTTGGCTGACAGTTGGGACACTGTGGGACCTGATTTGCTTTCCCAAGATTTAAAAAGTATTTATCTACATTTTTTTCCAATTTTATAATGATTCTTAAAACACAGAGACAATGAGTTCAAGGCTCTTCTTCATTTTTCCTTTTAATAGATTTAGTATTTCTGGTTTTATTTTAAGGTCTTTAATACACTTGAACTTGAGTTTTGTGCAGGGAGATAAATATGGGTCTATGTGCATTTTTTCTACATGTAGACATCCAGTTAGACCAGCACCATTAGTCAAAGATGTTATCTTTTTTTCCATTGAATGGTTTTGGCTTCTTTGTCAAAAATAAACTGTAGGTTTATTTCTGTGTCTTCAGTTCAATTCCATTGATCAACCAGACCATTTCTATGCCAGTACCATATCGTTTTTATTACAGTTGCTCTATAGTATAGCTTGAAATCAGAGATGGAGATTCCTTCAGAAGATTTTTTATTGTATAGGATTGTTTTATCTATTCTGGTTTTGTTTTGTTTTGTTTTCCACATGAAGTTGAAACTTAAACTCCTTGGCGTAGGAGACAACTTCCTGAACAGAAAATAGACAATTCAGGCTCTAAGATCAATAATTAGTAAATAGGACCTTATGGAACTGAAAAACTTCTATAAAGCAAAGGACACTGTCAACAGAACAAAATGGCAGCCTACAGATTAGGAAAAGATCTTCACCTACCCTAAATCTGACAGAGGGCTAATATCGAAAATACATAAAGAACTCAAAGAATTAGACACCAACAAACCAAATAATCCAATTAAAAAATGGGGTACAGAGCTAAATAGAAAATTCTCAAGAAAGGAATATCGAATGGCCTAAAAGCTCCTTAAGAAATGTCCAGTGCCCTTAGTCATCAGAGAAATGCAAATCAAAATGACTCTGAGATGCCATTTTACACCCTTCAGAATGGCTAAGATCAAAAACTCAAGTGACAGCTCATGGTGAGGATGTGAAGAAAGAAGAACACTCCTCTATTGCTGGTGGGAATGCAAACTTGTACAACCATTTTGGAAATCAATCTGATGCTTTCTCAGATAAGTGGGAATAGCTTTACCTGAAGACTCAGTAATGCCACTTCTGGGCATATACCTGAAAGATGCTCTCCCACACAACTGGGGGATTTGCTCAACTATGTTCATAGCAGCTTTATTTGTAGTAGCCAGAATCTGGAAACAACCAAGATGTCCCTCAAACAAAGAATAGATAGAGAAATTGTGGTATATTTACACAATTGAATACTACTCAGCTATAAAAAACAAGGAAATCATGACAATTGGAGGCAAATAGATGGAACTAGAAAAGATCATCCTGAGTGAGATTACCAGACTCAGAAAGACATGCATGGGATATACTCACTCATAAGTGGATGTTAGCTCAACATCCCCTGAGATTCTCCACCCAGCAGGAGGTCTGGACAGATGCTGCAACTTGCATCCGGGTGTAAGTTGGCCTCTTGGTGGAGTGCTGAGAGTCTTATGGAAAAGTGGGGGCATGGAAGGACAGGAGGGTTCAAGACTTCCACAAGGAGACTATCAAGGCCAAAGGACCTGGACCCAGGGCAATCTGTACAAACTGATGCACCAGCTAAGGACAGACAATGCATGCAGAGAGCCTAGACCACGCTGATCAGATATAGCAGATGGAAAGCTCATTCTCCACATGGAAAGCGTGGGGAGTGGGGACTTCCTTAGGACATGAACTCTGGTGCCTGCAATTTGATCACTTCTCCCTTGGTGGAGCAGCTTCGTGGGACCACAGAGGAAAGGGATACATGCTATCCTTAATCAGACCTGACAGGTGATGGTCAGATGGTGGAGGAGGAGGGCACCCCTTGTCAGAGGACTAGGGGAGGGGAATAGGGTGAAAGAGGAAGTGAGGGTGGGTATGGAAGGATATGAGCAAACAGATAATAATTGGGATGTAATGCGAACACACTATAAAACATTAAAATTAAAATTAAAAACAAAAATCCCCATAGAGACAAATTTAGTTTTGTCATTTAAGCATGGCTAAAATAATCTGTGTAAATTTTAAGGGATAAGGCACATGAAACAAGGTATCTATATTTATCTTGGGTTGGCCTGGAAGTTTCCATTCTTCTAATCCTCTGGCATAAATGTTGTTATTACAACCAAATACATCATGCCCAGCTGTCACACAACATTGTTCTATGGTTCATGCTCATTTGCTTTGATTTCTTATAACAAAACGTCATATAGAACAGGAAAGGAGCCACTGGTCTGGCAGGAGTGACTGACCCTAATCAATACCATTTAGCAGTGGCCACAGAGAACACACCAAATATCCAGCTAACCAAGTTGTATATATTTTTGTACATTTTTCTTGGTTTAGAGGTAAATGTTCAATAGCAGCACCCTAACAAGGACATGATGATGGGGACGTTGCCAGATGAAGGAAGGGGAATGTAGAAGGTTTGCAGAGAGGTAGCCTGGTATGGAGCACTTGTGACTTTCTGGAGCTAGGTATAGTAGTTGGGGGACGCAGTTTATTTAATTAAATAAAAAGGCCCTGGATCACTTCCCATGTGAGAATTGGAAAAGTGAGATGTTACAAATTAAACCAATGAATGATATTTACAAGCTTATTATCACAATGGATAACTTTCACTTATGTTCCAGAGCCTTGTCTGAATTGCTTCTTACTAGGTAGAAGGCTACCAAAGACTACCTGCCTAAAGGAGAAGGGAACAGAAGTGTTTCCCAGAGAGGGCTGGATTCTAGTTTGGGTTGATTGTCGCCCTGGGCACATTCAGGTTTTATTATTTCCGTAGAGCTCTGCTGATGTCTGAGCCCTGTGCCAGAAGCAGAGAACAGCCATGTAAAAGGAAGCTGCTGGAAGATGGACGCAGAGAGAAATCTCACCAGGCTTGAGGTCAGCACAGACAACAATTAATTTAGTTCTTATCACTTTTTACTAGCTATAAGGACTATGAAGGGAGTGGGCTTCAGTCTTTCAAGGGCTTCTATATTTTTAATTATGTATAAGCACTTTCAAAATATCTGTGAGCTAAAAGATGTACAGGAGAACTTTTTTTTCAGAATGGCAAACAAACGCCAAATAGATGAACAAACTCCAAAGTCTAACTTCAATAAGTCTAATATCTACCATTGAGGGAAGTTGGGGCACACAATGGCTTATTTATTTTGAAAATGTTTTCTCTGCCATTAGAAGGATTTTGCCTCCTTTTTGTATGTCCCCAAGTCTTCATTTTTTAAATAGTGTCTTAAGTTTCTTGCAAGTGTCAGTCATGGTCTCTTATTAATTTATCTTTGTGCTTGTTGGAACATTTTTATTTCTTTTTTAAAAAATCAATTAATTAATTCTCTTTACATCCCAGTTGTAGCACCTTTTCCTTCCTCCCCTCCTGGTTCCACCCTCCCTCCCTCTTTCTCCTATTCCCTCTCCCCTACCTGTCAGAAAAGAGGAGACCCCCAAACTACCCACCCCAGCGTACCAAATCGCATCAGGACGAACTGCATCCTCTTCCACTGAGGCCTGGCAAGGCAGTCCCTCCAGGGGGATGTGATAAAACATGTACCAAGAAAGGACCAGACCTAGACCCCCTACACATATGTACCTGATGGGTAGCTGCATGTGGGTCCCCTAGTACAGGGAGAGGGGGCTGTCTCTGATTTGGACTCTGTTGCATTTTTTTTTTATCACTAATCTGGTTTTTGTTCTATCTTTTCCATATATTTCTATATTCCCCCTTCTTTTTTTCAACCCCTATCCCCAAACCTAAGAATGAAAGATAAAGGAAAAGAGGGACTTCTATAAGTCCAACCTTGTTTTTTCTCTATATAAGACCATTAATAACTTATAAGCAACTCCCATTGAAAGTAGCCCTTTATAGGCCAAGAAAGAAACAAAAAACCTACTCAACCCCCTTAAAGAAAATGGGGTGTTGTTCTCTTAAGTTTTTTTCTGGCTGATTTAGGTCAAATAGTACCTTTGTAGGGGCCCAAACAAAATTTGGGAAAATGGTTAAACAAGCTAGGATTAGCATTTGTGGGCCAGTTTCTAAATGTTGAGAAATTCCAGGCTTAATTAGAGTCCTGTGTGGGACAGTCTGAAATGCTGGACCAATTGGGATTGGAAGCTATGCACAATGCTGTCCCGGAAGCTGTCCTGCTCTGATGAGTAACAGCAACTGAGAGATTTATTCATGTTCCCTTTTAAGGACTCTATCAACTTTATAAGGTTGGATTTTAGATCGTCATCTTTTGCCTCAGTTGTGTCGGGGTGTCCAGGGCTCGCTGGAGTAGGATAGCTGGGTTCTGGTGATTCTGTATTGCCCAGAATCTTGTTGGTTGTGTTCCTCTGCTGGTCTTTAGCCACCCATTTGTCCTGATGTTGGCTGGATGTTCCTGATGCTGGCAGGACTCTTCAGCGAGGCAGGCTGAGTCTTGAGCCTGATAGTGTAGTTCAGGGACTAGCAGACTTCTCACTTCTGCTGGCTGGGTGTTCCTGAGGACCAGCAGGCTCTGATGTTCTTATGCTAGCTATGTCCCAGGTGGGCAGGAGAAAGGCTGGGCAAGCTCTCACCCATCTCTTTCTGGGAATTCACAGGCCTGGGTGATCCTGGGGCTGACAGGCCTCCTCCAGATGGGAGGTTATGCAGCTCTGCTTGCTGTGTCTCCCAGAGGCAGGAGAAAGGCTGGGCAGGTTCTTGGGGACCTGCAGACCTGGGTGGTCCTATGGCCCACATTTTTGTTTTATTATCTTGTCTCCAAGCTTAGGTATTCTGTTGATTCCTCAATCCATTCTATTCACTATATTTTCTATGGAGCTTCCTATTTGAATTATGTATCAAACCTATGTAACTTACAAAGCATTCTAATCAATGACAGCAGACAGCCACTCTGTGTAGTTATCTATATTTTAGCATGCACAATGCTCCCACATGCCTCCAATGCTCAGCAGATGTTTGCTGAATTGCCTAATCAAGGATGCAGGGCAGCATCTACAAGTGTTAGATTCAACGAGAGCCCCTGCCTAGTGATCTTATTTGTCTTTGACTGAGTCTGGAGAAACATAAATTCATATTTAATCTCTGTAATACTTGCATAGGCTTTCCTTAAGTATGAGCCAATGCCATGCTTCTCTGGACATTTCAGATTGTTTGCAAATATAATTTATCTAACAGTCTGCAAATTGTCAACACAACACAGATATGAACCCATTGAAGAGTGTCTTGTATTGCTTTCTATTCAGAAAATTGTTGTGGCTCAATACAGAATTTTCTGACTCCTAATCTTGTCCCAGAAGAGCTTGTAACACCACTTGATAATATATCATCTAGCTTAATTTACTTAACAGGAGATTTATATATTACTTTTAACCTCTTATAATTTATTGTTTGCTTTTCATTTCTCTGCAACAATATTTAAGATATTTAAGATCTTTTGGCATAAATTTGCATGGTGCTTCTCTGACTAAAACAGCCAAGTTTATATAGTGCTTACTCACAGTGTCACAATCAGATGTGTGATTTTGTAATAATCTTTTAGCATTGATTTTTCCATTTCCTGAATTGTGTGAATCTGACTGAAGCATTAATACAAGGCCCATCTTGGATCATTTGTGTTTTATATTGTTCAAATAGATATTGGCAGCAGTTGTTGATTGTCACTCAGTCTGCTTATCAGTATTTCTCAGAATAAACCTCATGCCTGGAGAGCAAGTCTTGAATCCTTGGTGGTCAAATTTCAATCACATAACTTCACTAGAATATTGCCTTTTAATCAATACATGGCCAAGTGAATGAATGTAGACAATATGTGACCAAGCATCTTGAAATGTGAATTCTACTTATATCTTTTCCACTACAAAGCTAAGAGCTATGACTTAGCCTTGCCATTCAGCATCAATTGGTGGCCTGGCTGTTGCTTCCAGTGGGCTGGCCTAGGCATTGCTTCCTTCCAGACCACAAGGTCAAAGGAACAATTTTCCTTCTCAGGAACGGTTAGAGCACTTTAGGGCAAGGCCCATGTGGTAGGTCTTAACATGGGAAGTTGGAAATTATTTTTGAGCTGGTGTTACACTTTAGCTCTTTTAGAATGAAATTGCTGGTATTAGACAACAGTAGAAACTTGGGAGCTCCACAAGGCTGTGATGATACTGAAAGTGTTACATCCATTTGTCAAGCTGCTGCACTAAACACCACAGAGGAAGCAGATAGATGTCTGAAACTGGCTGGCAGGCAGGTCTGGTAAGAAGCAAGCCCAGCAGTGGTGCATCTCTGGTGTCAACACTGAGGTAATAATAATGGAGTAGGCTTTGGCAGCTGCCAAGGCAGCTCTGCCATCACTGTCTTGACTGCCTTCGACCAGTAGTCAAGCCCTGGGTATCCAGCAACAGCTCTTCCCCATAATAAGTGAAGTTTCATACAGTAACGGTGGTGGAACAGCATGAGCACCAGAAAGCAAGTCTGTCTACCTTTATTTATACACCTTGGGCTGTGGGGAGTGTTTAGAGGGTGAATGTGCCTGATTCACTGGGGCTGAGAATTTACATGCAGTAGTATGGGGTCCTATCACAAGAAGAGAACACAATACTTAGTTTCCTATGGGTAGGGGAAAAACTTCCGGGTAGGACTAAAGGTCATTTGCTCAAGGCTAGGATCTCCTTAGCATAGGGGATCACTTACAGGAATCCCAAAGTGCTTGCTGAACAGGTTCTAAGGGAAAAGGGTCAGACCTGCAATCTTCCCTGAGGGCTATGTGACACTCTTTACAAGATCTGAGGTTCCCCAGAACAGGTGAAGAGAGAATCCCACTGAAAAAGGGAGTCAACTGTTATAACCAAGCTCAGAGGCTATCTGGAAATATCAGACCTTACCATCAGGGATCCATAGAGCATCTCTGGTGTTTGATTTCTGTATCTAAAAAACTAAACAAGAGAAACTCCAGATAAGTAAATAAATAGCTAATGTGGTATTCTATCATAAATATTATAATATATTCTAGATATGTTTCCATTACATGTGTAAAAAAATATCCCAGTAACCAAGTATTTTCTGCCCCATTGCAATAGGCAACTACCGAGAAAGAGAAAGAGAAAGAGAAAGAGAAAGAACGAGAAAGAGAAAGAGGAGGCTGGCAGCTGGAGAGCAGACATTACCAATGTTTCTAGTTTGCAGAACATGGGCTGTTCTATAATCAGAGGCAATCTTCTCATTACCTCCTACTCCGTGGTGCACTCAGAGCTGCTGATCTCTTCCAGCAGAGGCAGAGCCCACACACGATGAAGCTGACTGTGTGAATGAAGCATGGCCACCCTGAGAGGACAGAATGAAAATGGCCATCAGAGCTGAGGACCAGACTCCTGTTCTGTACAGCAAGCAATAGATAGACACTAGTCCATTGTATATTTGCTAATGACACACAGCATCTCACTTCCCAGGGGTGGACTGAGAAACTAGACCTACTACTCTGATAAAAAAAATTTTCTCTGAAAATAGGACAGCTCAGAATAAATTTTGTCCAAGGATTTATTTGGTTTAAGAAAAGGGAGAAGAGATAAGGAGTGAGGTGAACCTTTAGCTTCAATCTTACTCTTTAGAACTTTGTTAACTTGTAGGAAAACTGCTCCCTGAGCTCCAGTTTCCCTAGTATCAGAGATAATCATGACAAAAGGCCCAAAGGAAGGACTGTTTCGAAGAAGCAATAAGATCGTATATAGAAAGTGCCTAGACATACCACAGGCACTGCATGTGTTATAGTCTTCTGTGACTGGAGCACTTGTTGAATTGTAAGTTACTTTATTGACTCAATACAGTCATGTATTAAAAAGATACCCACGGCATTAGGTGAATATAGATATTTTGATTAAGTCAATTTCCCACATCAGAGAAGTTCAAGAGTACAATAGCAGGTTTTAACATTATGGGAGATTTTCATTTTATACCAGTTGAAAAATAACCTGGCCTTTTCTTTCCTGAGGGGCGGTGCTTTCTACCACTGACCTGTCTAGGTCAGCAAATTGGGCACCTATGCTCTTATTTAGCTTTGGGTGTACACACTGCACACAGAATTACACACACACTCCCATGTTCCAGAGCTTTCTTATGTCCTTCCAGCCCCCTACTCTACCTGCTATAACTTCCATTGACATTGGGATGCAAGTGTCCAGGAAAAGACTATAGCGTGGCGGTTCATTACTGTATAAAGAAGGTTATTGTTTCCTCTTGCCAATCCTTCACTGCCATCATTTAGCCCAATTGATGAGTACACTGAAAGCCCAGAGAGGTGAGAACAACTTTCCCAAACTTTAGTGTGCTTAAGAAACAAATAGCAAGAGAGAGGGATGTAGTTTCCATTTTCTCACAATGCAAAATCCTTTGTTGGAGAAATGAGACATAAGCAGAACTATTGACTAATAAAGATAAAAGGTAAGTTACACATGTGAAGGTGGGTAGGAAGTGAAGAGCTTCTGATGTTTCCTGTCCCTTCCCAGAGTTCTGTGGGCAGACTTCCCAATAGAGGGACTTGATGGTATGTAATTGTGGAAGATGACACTATTTTTTTGTATTCCTCTTTCATGTTTTACATCTGTCCACAGTATCTCTTCCAACCACTCCTCCCAGCCCCTCTCCTCCTGAACTTCCCAGATATACCCTTCCATTTCCCTTCAGAAAAGAGCAGGCCTCCCAAGGGTATCAACTGAACATCACATAACAAGTTACAACAACAGTAGATACAAACCTTCTACCAAAGCTAGGCAAGGCAACCCAGTAAGAGGAAAAGCATCCCAAATAAGAGCAGGCAAAAGAGTTGGAGACAATCCTACTGTTAGGAGTCCCACAAGAACATCAAGCTAACAACCCTAACATATACACAGAGGGCTAGGTCAGAACCATGCAGGGTCTTGAGTATTACTTCAGTCTCTGTGAGGACGGTGATCTGATCCTTGTAGTGTCCTCGACCCCTCTGGTGGACACTGACATGCCTCAGTCCTTACCAGATGCCAGGTGCTATTGGAGTGCATTCTGTGTATTATCTCACTGAGTCTGCTCTTGATTCCTGGGATACAAAGCCATCACCATCCTCGACAGCTCAAGTGGCTGCCTGTACTTTAGGCTGTCCATTGCCAGGTTCTGCGTTTGCTGCTTTGTTGTATACTTTTTCCCCATCTTAATTCTCAAAACCACAGTGAAAGTCTGTAGAAAAGCGATCTGATGTAGTTCAAAGTTTTGATACAACTCAAATGTCTTAGGATCTGGAGTTGAATCTTCCTATGATGTGACCCTGAAATCACTAATCAGATGGCATACATGTCAAGAACAAAGGAGTCTTGAGTTAAGTCTGTGGTTTTTGGTATTTTTTTTAAAGCAAATTCTCCCAGAGGAAATGTTCTCCCTTCCTCACTCCATTACTATAAATGCTACTGTTTCCTGGGATGAAATATACATTATTGTTTTGAGAAGATAAGAGTCCAGGGATGTATTTCTATTTTTCCACCCACTAGTTCCCCTACAGGATGGTAAGGACTCCTTAAAGCTCATCTCCTCACCTATAAAGACTGCAATTTTAAGTGTGGAAGATAATTCTCTTTAAAGCTCTCATGTTTACACATCCGTATTTTAAAAGCCAATTTGTTTCAGGCTACCCTATTGAGAATGTTTATGTAGGCAAACAGCCTTGGAAAGATGCAGACCATGGCTCCTGTGACAATTTTAATCACATTTGGGATGGCAGAGATGTCTTCATCTCCTTCTCAGAACAGTTCTACATTTGAGGGTAAATGGACTTACAGTGCCACTGTGGAGAAAGGTAGAAAAATTTTCTAGAACACCCAAGTTCCCAGAGATATCCAAAAGCAGAACTCTTAGAACATGATACTGATGTGTCACTTCTGGATCACAAAGTAGAAGAGTGGGCATGCCTTCTTCTCCAGAATTATCTCTGCCCTCACTGGTCAAATGGAAGAGAATATTAGCAAGTGACAAGAGAATAGTGACCAGAACCCACAAGATACCTTGTACAAGTGTTTTTGAATGTGAATATTTAACTTGCACTGCAGTATGAGTGAGCAAAGAGTTTTTATTGGGTGAACCACTGAGAATTCAGGCTTTATCTTCACAGCATCTAATATCACATGATACTATCTGTGGCAGGACAGTAGCATTAATTAGTTGCCTCTTATATGTGAAACACAGCGCTAAGCAATTTTACTCCAACCATCTCCCTTATCTGTGGGACAAACCTTGAAATGTAGTTATTATTTTTCATTTCACACATGGAGAACTTGAAATCTAGAAATACAACTTACTGATTTCTTTTCTTTTCACTTACAGTATTATAAAGGTAGAAGAGGTAATAGTGGGAGTGAAACCTAGTTTCCCCAGTTTCAGAAATTATAGCATCCCAACCTTCAAAGGCTGATTATTGGCTGATCATTTAGTTACAGATTCTTTACTGAGTCTGGCAGCCCTAGAATATCCAGAGTGGCTGAGTGTAGATGCCAGCAGCCTGCAGCATCACCTACATTCCCCATCCTGGATGTGCCTTAAGCTGTTGCTCCTTGTTTTCATGTGTTTACACTTCTCTTCTTGTTGACCCTTGGCTCCAGATTCTTCCCCAAATCGTGGAGCATCATTTTTGTTCTGCCGGGTTTGGCATGCAGGTCCTGGTCTCTTCTATCACCCTAATCTCAGTCCTTTGACTTTAAACACAGAGAACAATGAATGTGGGAAGCAGCACCTGCCACTCTGTCTTCTTAGAGCCTATGGTCTCCATGACAACCATACTTCCTCATGAGAGAGAAAGAGTAATATTCATATCATGAAAACATTTCCAAGGTATTTCACATTGCCTGTTTTGCAATGTGATGCCAGACTCTTAGAGAATGCAATGTAAAATTTTAGGCCCAGTAGTAAAGTATAGGTTGCCATATAATAGTACACTTAAATTATTGAGGGGATAGCATCATCCTGAGATTTCTCAAAGGAGCACTTGCTGAAGAGTTATGTCTGCTCAGTGCAAGTTCTGAAAGCAATAATGTGATGTAAAGTCTGCGTTTTGAAAGAAATAGAAAGGAAAAAGTTCTGTTTATATAAACTGGCACCTGCATGTTTGTCTTCTGTACCCAAGTTGGAAACTTCCCCAGTGAGCCATCATGGCTTCCCCTTCTTTTTTCCTCACTCACATCCAGGCTGCAGGTGTACCTGTACTAGAATGCTCATAAATTAAGTGGGTCTTATTCGTCCTTGGAGAATATGATAACTTTTCCCCTTAAGCATCAGTGAGATAAACAAGGTTCAAAAAACAAACTGCATGCATATTTTGTTGGGATTCAGTATTCACAAAGAGTCCCCAAAGAATAATGAAGTTATTTCAATTAGAGTAATTGGAAATGTGTAATGTGCAGGTCCAAGATGTATCTTGAAATTACAAATGAGTAGACATCAAAGTTTGGACCTTCTTGGAAATTACTTTACTGGTTGTGATGTTATATGGTAATAGGGGCAGTTAGCCTTCACATAGGCAGTACTCAAGGAAGTATAGAATAGGTTACATGTGTCCTTTGACCCAGCATGCATGCTCACACACACACACACACACACACACACACACACACTTCCTTCCTTTCTTCCTCCCTCTCTTTCTCTCCTTTCTCATTTCCTTCACTTCTCTCCTCTCTCTCAGTTCTCCCCTCAGCAGAGTTTCATGTAGCCTAGATGGATCTCAAGTGTGAGATGTAGCTTAGGCTGGCCTTGACCTCCATATCCTACTTGCTGTACCTATTCAAGTGCTGATTGGAAGTCAGCTACCACATTCAGCCCCTTTCTATATCTCTTTTTCAATATTATTTCTTCAGTTTTAGAAAACCTTATTTTCTCTACCAATCTATGGATTCCATCTTCAGTGTCTGCCAAATTAATAGACATTTAAAATCATTATATATTTGTTAACCTCCTCCTTTTCTTCCTCTTTTTTCTCTTCTTTCTTTTCTTCTTCTCCATCCTCATCCTCCCTTTCTTCCTCTTGTTCTATCTCCTCCTTTTCTTCTTTCCTCCTCCCCACTTTCATCTTCAGTTCACTGTCAGTTATCTGTAAAGCAGAGGGAATACTACTTTCTAGAAATTGTACTGACATGATTTAAGACTGCTGATACTGGCAGACATCTGGAGAAACAACTCTCTAGATATAGATAATGCTACCTCTAAGGGCTCAAAATATTTCTACAAACACCCTTTCAACAATATCTGGTTTACAAGCAAAGATAACAAAACAGATCAAGAAGCAAGGCAGAATGAATGAAATGCCAGCCACAGCAGTAGACAATGGAGACAGACTTGTAGGAACCACAGACACTGAGATGATTGAAAAGAACTTCTAATAGCAATGCTTAATATGACTAATCAGATAAAAGAGAATATTTTTTCCAGTCAGATAGAACTTGCAAACGGTGAGATGAGAAATTTGAGAGAAGACAAAATTCAAGTTCTAGAATGTTAGAAAGCTAGACACAGGACAGAAAAATTCATTTCTATCCTGTGTGAAGAGACCAGCATTGGCATCTATAAAGCCAAATGTATTCTTTAGGAATGAAGATACAGTAAGTACTGTCAGTTAACAAAGAGAACTATTAAACAAAATTCTCCATCATCAAGACAAATGGCATTACTCACATAGATGCAAGAGCCTAGCAAAGCTTGGGGAACACCAGACTAGGGGATGTTATAAAGAGAATAGATCCATTTTTATCACCCTGAAAATCACACTTAAGTCCAAGCGGAGCAAAGACCTCAACATAAAACCTGATACACTAAACCTAATAGAAGAGAAAGTGGGGATTAGCTTTGAACTCATTGACATAGAAGGCAACTTCCTGAACAGAACACTAACAGTTCAGACACCAAAATCAACAATTAGTAAATGGGACCTCATGAAACTGAAAAGCTTCTGCAAGGCAGAGGACACTGTCAATAGGACAAAATGGCTGCCTACAGAATGAGAAAATATATGCACCAACCTATATCTGAAGGAAGGCTAATATCCAAAGTATATAAAGAACTCAAGAAATCAAATACCAACAAACCAAATAATCCAAATTAAAAATAGGATACAGAGATAAATGGAGAATTCTCAACAGAAGAATTATAAACAGCCAAGAAGTACTTAAGGAAATGTTCTAAATCTTTAGTCATTGGAGAAATGCAAACAAATTGATTCCCTCTGAGATTCCATATTGCATGCCTCAGAATTGCTCTGATTAAAAAAAAAAACGCAAGTGACAACACATACTGGAGAGGCTGTGGAGAAAGTGCAACACTCCTCTACTGCTGGTGGGAGTGCAAACTTGTACAGCTACTATGGAAATCAATGTGGAGGTTTCCTAGAAAATTGGGAATAGCTCTACCTCAAGACTCAGCTCTATAACTCCTGGGCATATACCTGAAAGGTGCTCTACCACTCAACAAGGGCAGTTGCTCAACTATGTTCAAAACAGCTGTGTTTGTAATAGCCAGAAACTAAAAATAACCCAGATGTCTCTCAACCAAAGAATGGATAAATCTACCAAGAAACTGTGGTAGATTTACACAATGAAATGCTACTCAGCTATTAAAAACAAAGACATCATGCAATTTGCAGGAAAATAGATGAAACTAGAAACGATCATCTTGAGTGAGGTAAATCAGATCCAGAAATACATGCGTGGTATCTATTCACTTATAAGTGGATATTACCTATAAATTACAGGATAACCATGCTACAATTCACAGAGCCATAGAAGCCAAGGAGGGCCCAAGGAAGGATGCTTGAATCTCACCCAGAAGAGGAAATAAAATAGACATCTAAAGTGGATAGATGGAGGGACCTTGGTGGGAGAAGATAACTGGGGTGGGGATCAGGTGTGGGAAGAGTGGGTCGGGGGAGTGGGAAGATCGGGAGAGAGAATGTAAATCTCTGGGACAGGGGAGGCTCCCAGGAAGCTATGGAGGGTGACCCTACCTGAGACTCTTACTAGTGGGGGGATATGGAGACTAAAGTCACCACTCCCTATAGCCATGTGAGATTTCCAATGGAGGGAGGAGGAAACCAACCTTCACATAAAACCACTGACCCAAAGTTTGTCTTGCCTACAAGAAGTGTGGGGATTAAGATGGAGCAGAGATTAAAGGAATGGCCCAACTTGAGACCAACCTCATGGGAGAGAGCCAACTCCTGACACTATTAATGATACCCTACTATGCTTTATGACAGGAGCCTAGCATCACTGTCTTCTGAGGTGCTGACATACAGCATCTTATGGAAATAGATGCAGAGACCCACAGCCAAACATTGGCTGAGCTTGGGGAGTCTTGTGGAAGAGTGGGAGGAAGGATTGAGGGAGCTGTAGGGGTCAAGGGCACCACAAGAAGACCTACAGAGTCAACTAACCTGGGCCCATGGGGGGTTCACAGAGACTGAAGCACCAACCAAAAAGAATGCGTGGGCTGGACCTAGACCCCCTACACATATGCAGCAGATGTGCAGCTTGGTCATCATGTGGGTCCTCTAACCACTGGAGTGGGTGCTGTCTCTGACACTGTTGCCTGTCTTTGGGTCCCTTTCCCCTAGCTGGGATATCTTGTCTGACCTCACTGGGATGCACTTAGTGCTGCACTTAGTGCTGCTGTTACTTGAGGTGCCAGGGTAGATTGGTACCCCTTGGGGACCTCTTCCTCTCTGAGAAGGAGGGAGGGGGTTATGGGTGAAGGATAGGGAAGGGTGGGACTGGGAAAAGGAGGAAGAGGACTGGGATCAGGCTGTAACCTGATTAAATAAATAAATAAATAAATAAATAAATAAATAAATAAATGGGATAAAAGAGATAAGGACCCAAGTTGACTATCATTTGAATGTGCTTTTTCAGTCAAGCAAGGTGACACACACCTGCATGCTCTGCACTTAGGCAGCTGAGGCAGGAGGATAGCCATTAGTTTCAGGCTAAGTACAGCTATATAGTAAGACTCAGTTCCAATAGAAAAAGAAGAAAAAATTAATACTCTGAGATATCTAATTTGAACATGATAAATATAATGGTCTTTTTGATATTTTTATGTGTAATGATAACTTCATATAAATTTTGTTTAGATTATAGCATGTATATCTATGAGCGAGTTTTTCTATATAATTTTAGAATGGAAGAATACTCATGTTTTACCATTTACTTTAACTCTTAGAGGCCTGTTTTGTATATGAAAAAGTAAAATAATAGATAATAATTATAAGAGCCAAAGCTAGAAAGTAAGACTGTCACTATTTTCCGCACATATGGTTGTCTAAATGACATAGCTAAGATAAATTCTTAAAATTAAAGAATGAATTTAACAAGGTTACTAAGTCATACAAGATCAGCAGAATAAAATACTTTTTATATGTTATGATAAAAATTTGCAAGAAAGATAAATTTTAAGAAGTTGCTCCTTGCTATCAGAAAACACACTTCTAGGAAATAAAATAAATCTGAGATATGTGAGTCATTTATAAAGGACAACTTGGAGAAATGAGTGAAAGCTGAAGCAGGTGGAAATGTATTCCGTGGCCATAGATAGGAATACTCAATATGATAAAACTATCAGATCTTCCTAAGTTACTGTACATACCCAGTGTGTCCCCTAGCAACATCTGATGACTTGAGTGACTGCAGAATTTTTGTATGGAGCCCTGGAGGGCCCCAATAGCTAACATTCTCTTGAGAAGGAATGTCCTCCAGTAAACATAAAGGCTTATATTAAAGCCGTCGTGTTGAGATTGGTCAAATCAAAACAGACAACTCAGAAAAGAATGGGGCACATGGGAAAAAGAGCACTTGGCTGCCAGAGCTACAAGAAATGGCCACCACAAGAGAAGAGAAGAAACTGCCATCAACCTTAGGCTGCGCAAGAGGTCGAGTCCAGATAAATTGGAGACTTACAGTCAAAACAATCTGAGGAAATTTTAGGGAAATATCTTCTAAAGTTTTATCTTTGAGGAAGGTAATTGTTTGTGTTATGTGTGTGTGTGTGTGTGTGTGTGTGTGTGTGTGTGTGTGTGTGTGTGTGTGATGTGTGTGATGCATATGAATCAATTTAATTTTGGTGATAAGGTCTCTTCTGAAATCGGACATTAGCAGTTCAGCTAGACTTGGCCAGCAAGGCCCAGGAATCTTCCTATTCCTATGCCCACACCCCTGAGTATGCTACCACACCCAGCATTTTACATGGATTCTGGGGGTCAGAACTCAGGTCTTTATACTTGTACACATTTTATCATCATTTCCCATTCCCTGGAGTAAAAGTTAAAATATATACAAGCACTAACCCTGAGAAACTATTTTCTGACATCAAAAATAAGAACTTTTATTTACCACTAGTCACTACTAAGAGTATTAAGAAACCCTAAATAAAATAAAATTGACAATAAGAAACATGTAACTAGTAAAGAGCTATTAGCCATAATATATGAAGTTTAACTCTATTTCAGTAAAAGGAAGAGAGACAATCCAGTAGAGGCAAGATTGCAGAACCAGCATTGCATTAAGGGTTCCGAAATGATTGACACTCAGCTGGGAAGTGGTCAGCTTCATTAGCTAACAGTGAAATCACACCCACTGGAAATGCAGAAATGAGAAAGGGACAGTGTCACACGTTAGTGGAATTGACATATTGCTGGATTCTTTTTTTCCTAAGTAATTAGCCATATATTTGTTTTTGTCCAGTTGCTCATCCTCACAAAACTAAATGTCTTACAGCGTGCTAACACTATACAATATATATTAACTTGGCATAGGATGAATGTTCACAAATAATAGTTACATTTAAGTGTCAATCTGACACAATCTAGAATCACCTAGGATCTTCAAATAAGCAATCTTCTTGGCTAGACTGGCCTACGGACAATGTGACTGATAATTGAGTTACAAAGACCCCTCCTGAACATGGGTGGCACTATTTTATGACTTGGTCCCAGAACTATACAGGACTGAGTGAAAAAAGTATGTGAGTAACCCTTTAGATAGCTGGGGTCTTTTGATTTCTTATTAAAGTGAAGATTGCTGTTTTTTTCAAATTCTATAGCTAATTGTTATTGTTTCGCACCTTCCTGGAGGCCTAGACGCCTTATGTGTGTGGGGAGCAGTGGGGGGCAGGCCCCTTCGGGGAGCCACTGGTGCCAGCTGTTCGAGAAGCAGCTGCCAGACTCGCCAGAGTCAGGCTGGGCCCTGGTTGCCACCTGGCTCAGGTTCCAGAGCCCTGAGCTCCCCTTTGCCACTTGGCCTAGTGCCAGCACCCAAGCTAAAAGAACAGTAACATTTATTGCAGAGAAAAATCTTTTCCCGCATCCCTGGCTGGACCAGAGATCTTGCAACACAGACTTCTTTCCGTGCTTATTCGAGACTACTTGCTCCATCCTTTTCTGCCTGCAGAATGACGTTTCTAAGACAACTGGATTCTTATTTACTGCTGCTAGCTATGTAAATTGGGATAGTGGCTTTTTTTTTTTAAAGTATGTTACCACTTTTCTACTCAAGTCGAGGGTGCTGTGTAATCAGTTTGCCTTGGCAACCACATTCTAAGTTAATCTTACAGTGAGCCTGTGCTCATAACATCTTGATTCACGAGGGCAAAATGCATGACTTATCTCAAATGTCCATCAGTAATGAAGAAATCCAATACCATATCCCAGCCAGAACAAATAAACTACCGTGACACCTACCAACAAGGATATAGTGCACAACATTCTTGAAGAATAGTACCAGGCATAAAAGAATGTACCCTGTAAGTCCCATTTATATAAATGTCAATACAGGCTGAATTAAGCAAGAGTGATTCAGAATACATAATTAGTTGCTAAAGGTGGGAAAATGATTAACAGAAAATTTGAGATACTGGTAGGTTTCTATTAGATAGGTTTTTTTTTTTTTTTTTAGAATTTAGAAATGTTCTGTTTTTTGCCTGTATGTTAATATTTATTTTATTTTTAAAGCTTTACTTCTTTTTTAATTTTTATTTTTAACATATACATTTATATTATTAAACACACACACACACACACACATGCACACACACAGACAATAAACAACCTACAGCAAGAAGAACAGAAAACAATAAGGAATTATATAAATGTTACATTCATAGTGTTTTGGCTATTTGTATTTGGCAGTCTTGAAGAGAACATCTTTCCTTTCTTAGTGAGTCTAAAATTCTGAATGTAAATCAATACCTATCATATCTTGTCATTATCAAATTAAAACACCTATCTAGACCTAAAAACATCTTAACCCCAAACAGCTAAGCTTACTTGAAAAACTAAACTATCTGGTCTTCAACTCCATCAGAGACTTGAGAAGGAATAAAACTAATTACCTAAGTATACAGGAAGTGCAGGTTAGCAGCTTCCCAAATGAGAAGATGACAGAGACAGTTTGCTGCCTGAACAGTCACCCAAAACTCTCTATAATGTTGGAGCATCATCTTCAACATAAAAATAGAAGGAACTAACAACCACTGATCATTAAAATCTCTCAACATCAATGGTATGATAATATTTAAATCAATGTTTAGTTTATAATAATCTATATAGCTATTTGTTTGCTTGTGTGTGTGTATGTATGTATGTGTGCATGCATGTGTGTGTGTTTGTGTGAGTGTGTGTGCATTCATGTGTATATGGGTGTATGTGTGCATTCATGTAGAGGTCAGAGGCTGAATCTGGTCTCTTCCTTGTTCTCCACCTTGCTCTTTGAGATAAGCTCTCTTACTAAACCTGCAGCTCATTGTTTGTTTAGACTAGCTGGCCAGAGGGCTATGGGAGTCCCCAGACCACTGTCCCTTTTCTTCTTGTGCCTAGCCCTGGGATGACACACATGAACACCTGGCTTTCTTTTCTTTTCTTTTCTTTTCTTTTTTTTTTTTTTTGATATGGTGCTGGGGTCTGAAGTCAGGTCATTATACTTACAAGGAAAACAATTACCAGCTGAGTGCCACCCTTAGCTCCCTGTATACTTATTTTATGTGCTTCTTTCTTGTGTGTGTTTATATTTCACCAGGGTATTTTAGGTAAACACGTGTTTATCTTATATCAATTTACTGAGTATATGGCTTTCTTGTTGGGTGCTTGACGGGCACTTTACCTGGTCTGCTCTGATGCTTCAGATTCAACATGGATCAGGTTCATTTGAGCTTTTCTCCAGGATCTGCTCACCATCTTGATTGTTAAACTTGAGGATCAAGGTTCCATTTATGAGCTCATGTCTCTTAGTCACCACATTCAATAAAGTTCTGTGTACTTTACCTCTCTGTGATTTGTGGACTGGTCTCTTACTATTGCCTTTGTAATTCATTCTTTTTACTTCCAGAGCCTTCTGTTCTCCTTTCTCCTCTAGACAGTTTTCCTACCATTGTCTGAGCTCTCCTCTGAAATGCTGATCTGATCAAGTCCACTTTCTCATTAAATTTGGACTGTTGGATACCAACTCACATGATTCACCTTTTGCCTTTTTCTGTAAGCTTATTAGTTGTTCTTCTGTCTGGTCCACACTTCTGAAATGCTGTCAACTTTATAGAAGAGTCAGTAACTTGAGGAAAAAGTTGTGACATCAGTTGCTCCTCTCTTCCCCAAATTGATGCATACAACCTGATCTCAGACTATCAGTGTAGCAGGTAATCCTATAGTTCCATGTAGACGTTATGAGCCCTTTTGCTATTAGCTTTGGGGAATATATCAGGATAGGAACTTAACAGCCATGTAATGAATATTCTTCACTGGATGAATTCAGAGGCAAGAAGTGTCACTTCTTCTCAGGAGAAGATTCCAGAAATGTCATGACCCATTTACCTGAAGGCCTCAAGTGCTGACAGAGCAATCACAATGGCAGAATTCACATAGACAGGTGCAGAGGCAGAAGTGCAAGTGGCTCTTCACTAAGGACTGGGGCCATTCAGAACCGACGTGGACAGGCTTCATGTCAGAAGATTGATTTCTATAAAGAAGCCTGCTGTGTCTGCACTTAGGCTTTCAGTATTCAATCTGACTGGTGCTTGATGGGAGGCATTATTTTCCATTGATTCTTTTTATTCAATATGTGACGGAAAGGACCACATTCCTGAACTGGCAATAAAATCATGCATATTTAAATCCAAGTTATTTGCCAAGCAGAGAAATAATCAAGTCACAATAGCTAACATATACATTTGGTGACTTGATAATGATTTTTTTACAGCTCTAATTTGAGCTCTGTAACAGTTCAGTAAAGAGTCCTAGAGATGTATGGGGTTTGTCATACTGTAGTGCATGGTGATCTCATGTACTCAGGTTCAAAGAAGGCTCTAGAAAAGAGTTGTATATGCTTATTTCATACTAATAAAAATGACGTATGTAGAAGGAAATCTGAGCTACTTTACAGCTCACATCTCGTTTACTACATAGTGACAGAGTGTTAGAGGTGAGGTGGCTCACTTGTATATTTACATGTTCATATCTAATTAGGATGAGCATCCAGTTTCTCCACCCAGTGTGTGTGAGGATCTTTCTTATTCTGTGAACTATAATGAATATATAAATTTTGTGTCTCAGTTCAGTTAGAGAAGTGAGGGGAATGGCTTGCTGTGTTTCTTTTTATATTTATCTAATGCAGACACACAGACCACATATTCACACAAATAATCATAACAACAGCAGTGTGGTTTTTGGTTGTTTACCTAGGGTGTGTGTATGTGTGTGTGTGTGTGTGTGTGTGTGTGTGTGTGTGTGTGTGTGAGCAAACATCCTCATATGTCTTTTTTTTTGGGTACTGTCCATATTCTTTTTGAGACAGTCTCTGGGGTCTGGAGACCACTTGCCAAGCAGGCCAGCAAGGCTCATCAGCCAGACCCAGGAATTCGCCTATCTCAACCTCCCTAGCACTTGCATCGCAAATGAAAGCCACTAAACCCAGCCTTTTTTTTTTTTTCCACGTGGGATGTGGGGATATAAATCAGGTCCTTGAGCTTCTAAGACAAGCACTTTAACCTATCTCCTGGGTTTCCTACCATCTCTTCAGTCCTCCCCACAAGACTATAAATTACAATAGTTTGTACAGAAGTCATCCTAGTCTTACAAAGGTCAAAGAACTTGTCAAAGGTAAGTCACATGGCTTGTGTGATGTGTCTGAACTGTTAGCGTTTGTTTCAGAATATCACCACATGAACATGAACACACCCAAATAAAGCCCGTTATGTACTAACATACACTTAGGTGAATAGTAGGGCATTTGGTGGCCCTGGATCATAATAGCAAGTAGGGGCTTTAAAAATATTTAATGTATGATTAGAATTCAGGGTGTTTAAAGTGTAGTAGTTATCATGGCTACTGATATATTGGTGTATTTAATAAGCCTTTATGAAATACACACAGTCTGAGAGATCTTGACCTAGGCATTGAAACGACAGAATAAGAGGCATAATGACAAAGAATGCTTCAAGCAATAGGAAAAGTGTGAGTTCTGGGGTCTATGCAACCTACTGACAATTTTAGTTTATCCTATAGTACAATTATTGTTATCGTGGGAGTGTACTTTTCCCCAGGGAGCACATGCCGATGTCTGGAAATGGTTTGGCCACCAAAGTGGGAAAGCCATAAGCTCCTAACCTATTAACGAAAACCTCAAACAACAATGGACAAGCCAGGTAAGATGTGAGTAGCACTGAGGTTGAGAACTGCTGATGGTGGCCCTTGTGCTAGCATAGGTGGAGTCAGAGCCATGTACTTCCCACAGCATGACACAGAGGCCTGTTTCTCAGTTCTAGTCAGTCCCAGTGTAGTGTGGGTTATCCCAGAGAAGTCCCCATCTACCTTTCCTCTGATAGCTTATATTGAGAGACCAACCAGCATCACTGAAGGATACAGTTCATAGACAAGTGAAGGGTAGTAGATGGTATGCCAAGGAGATTGGTGAAGCATAGCCTGGAATCAGACAATTCTCAGCTTCCTGATGCTCAGGGTGACAGAGTCCTCATCTTTCTATTATCAAGGGAAGAGTCTCATCCTCTTCTATGCAAAGTAATCCACCATTTCCTCCCTGTTCCTCAGCCTGCTGTATTTTAATCTATATGAGAAAAGAACAAACACTAAAAAACAAACCAACAACAACAACAACAACAACAAAAAACCCAACAACAAAACCAAAAAACAAAAACAACAACAACTACAACCTCAAAACATAAAATCAAACAAAATCAGCAAGCTGTTTCTACTAACAAAGCAATAAATAAATCCACACACCAAAGAGCCAAAGCACCTCGTGTTGGCAAACATGGAAGGAACCTGCCCTTTGCCACTGAAACCAGGAGGTGCTTTTCTTCCAGGTCCTCATAGGTGACACTATAGGAGAGGTTGAATGGGGTTGCGGGCAGCTGAGAACCAAGCTTTGAACTGGAGGAGGATGAGTGGACAGGGAGGAAACACCCAAAACAGCTAACACCATAAAAATACAACAAATTAGCATATCTTCATATAGGCTTGACGGGAACTGCTCACTGTATGTCAATTCCTGATTTCCTTTACTCTGAGGAATTCATAAAGTGTAGCTGTGATAAGTCACTAATCGGTTGGAGATATGACCATAAGCATTTGACTCTGAGACTACACAATTGACTTAGTGTACCCTGCTTATGTCTATGGCACATTTCTGTGCTGAGGACAGATATGAATTCTTGCATTTTTATTTCTATGGTGCACATAGGAACTGTTATTTTCTTCATGCTACCTATAAGGGTACTATAATTAGGCGAGGTCAGAAGACAGAGTCACACTTTTGGCAAGTGGCAGAGTTGTGACTCCATATATACAGCTTGACATAAGACATGCTTTGTGTATATGTGTATGCATATGTGTTTGTGAGGGTGCATGTGTGCATGCATGCATTTGTGTACCCAGAAGACAATCATGGGTATCATTCCTTAAGTTCTATCCATATTTTTCTTTCTGTTCTCCTTTCTTTCTTTCTTTCTTTCTTTCTTTTTTTTTTTTTTTGAGAAAAGTCTCAAATCGGCCTAGAACTATATAAAACTGGCTTGTCAATGAGGCCCAGAGATCAACCTAGCATTACTTCTCCAGTGCTAGAGACAGACAGACAGACAGAACACACACACAGACACACACACAGACACACACACAGACACACACACACACACACACACACACACACACACACACACACACTACCACTACCTCTGGCTTATTTATGTGGGTTCTGGGAATCAAACTCAGGTCCTCATGCTTGTAAAATTTTACCAACTAAACCATCTCTCCAGCCCACTATGCTATGCCAGCTGCCTTAATTTGTTCCTCCATACTAAGGGAAAAATTACATGGTTGTATAATATGTTGCTTAAGGTATCTCTATATTATTAAGTAGAATCAGTGTGAGAAAATTTTCTAATATAAATCTTGTGCTTTCAATGAAACTCAATGGTATAATGGTTTTCCTTGACATTATTTGTAAAAATGATTAATTCTTTACTTAGCCTTTTTTGAATTCTACTTCTTTTATGTAAGATTTTCTTTCCCACTAATGAGTAATAAATTGTAGTAATGATAACCGTTACCTGAAACACATGAAGTTTCTGTCCATTATTAGTTTTCAAGTGGGATATTATTCATAAAAAGTACAGGTTCTGAAATAGTGATTTAAAGGTCTTGTGCTCAAAATACAATTATCTGAGTTTGTGTTCAGAATTCCTTATTTTTGTGAAATCTTGCCATTTTATTATGGGGTTCATTTTGATGCTTTCCCCCATGTAGAACCAAGTGTGCTTCCAGGAGTGACTATCCTGTAGCTGACTCACTATTCTTTTTTTTCCATTTTTATTATGTTTCTTTTTTAAAAGATATATATATGCTATTACACATAAATAAAATAAACTACATGTAGCAGGAAGAACCATGAAACAATCAGGAACTATATAAATGTTGTATTCATGGTGATTTGGCTATTCGTATTTGGCAAACTTGAAGTAAATATCTTTCCTAACTTGTTGAGTCTAAGATTCTGAATGAAAATCATTATCTATAATATAATATAATATATATAATATGATATTAACTTACAATATCTATCTAGATCTAAAAACATCTTAACCCCTAACCTACTACGTTTACTTGTAAGACTAAACTAACTGGTCTTCAACCTCATCAGAGACTTGAGAAGGAATAAAACTTAATTATCTGAGTGAACCACAAGTGCAGGTTAGCAGCTTCCAAAATGAAAAGATGGGACTGACTCGGACATGAACTCTGGTGCCCCCTATTTGACCACTTCTCTTTGGTGGGGAGAGCTTGTGACACACAGAGGAAGAGGAAGCAGGCTACCAGGAAGAGATCTGATAGAATGTGATCTTATAGTGGAGCATGAGGTCCCTTTCTGTCACAGACCTAGTGGAGGGGAAATGAGTGAAAGAGGGAGAGAGGGGGACAGGAAGATACAAGTGAGGGGATAACAACTGAGAAGTAATCTGAATAAACTAATTAAATAAAAATTTGAACAATAACAAACAAAAAAAGAAAGAAAAAAAAAGAAAAAATTGACAGAGACAGTTTACTGCCTGAACACTCACCCAAAACTCTATAACATTGAAACATCATCTTCAGTCTTCTAGCCCAATACATCTGACAGATATATTTGTGAGACAGGAACTATTGAGGGCTTGTTTACCTTGTCTTGACAGAGTTTGGCTGTTGACTCTGCCTGTATCCAAGCTTGCCCATTTTTAGGTAGAATTCTATCTGTGGCAGAAATGAGAACATTTTACCCAGTGGCTGCTTTGCCACATTTGAAGCTATCTCCATAAGGAATTCTTTTATGCTCATCATCTTTTTTGAGGGAGGCTGGATGTTGCCAGGAGTTAACCTGTCTTATTGTCAAAGAATATTTAAAATAATAGAAACATCTTTAAATGCCATATTCTGCATGTCTCTGAGGTTTTTGGAGACCTTATTTATTTTACCTTCTATATCTATAGAATCATATCTATCTGTTAGATCTAGGACATATATTCTTGTGGTAAAGTTAGACTAGTATTTGATATGACAAAACCATGCTTTTGTTAAACTAACAATTAGCTTGTATTAGTTAATTATCCTAAATAAGCTGCAACACCACTTTCAAGGTATTGTAAGTAAACCTTTATTATAATTGAGTTGGAAGGGTATAATACCTCATATTAGAGTAGTATATATATATATATATATATGTATATAATGTGTGAAGAATAATCTTAGATTTGAATTCTATACCAATGTATCAAAATTATACTTATTTTGTATCAATATGCCAAATTCTATACCAATGAATTAAAAATAACCTTATTTTTGAGTAACAATTAAAGCCTTGAGTTGAGGAGTAGATTCAATAATCTACCTTTTGTTCTATCATCCATCTATTTTTCAATATCCCCCTTTCTTTCTTTTCAGCTCCTATCTCCTTACCTAAGAAAGAAAGATAAAGGAAAAGAGAGACATCCCTGAGTCCAGCCTAGTTTTTTCTCTGTATAAGACAATAAGAACTTATAGCCAACTCCAGATAAAAATAAGCATGCTGGATGCTGACATCCTGCACCCAGCATGTTCCAGCCCCAAGAGCCTCAGTTGCTGTTATCCATCAGAACAGGACAGCTTCCAGGACAGCGCTGTAGAAAGCTTCTGGTCCCAATTGGTTTAGCATTTCAGACTATCCCACACAGGACTCCTATTAAGCCTGGAATTTCTCAACATTTGGAAAATGGACCACAAATGCTATCCCTGGCTTGCTTAACCATTTCCCCCAATTTTATTTGGGCTCCTTCAAAGGAATTATTTACCCTAAATCAGCCCGAAGACCTTGAGAGAACGATGTCCCATTTCCTCTAAGGGGGGACGAGTAGATTTCAGTTTGCTCTCTTGGGCTCGCTTTCAAGACAGCTGATTGAGAATATACTCCCAGCTGTACCTTCAGTGGTATTAGGCCAATAGCTCAACTCTGATGTTGGTAGGAATGTTTACACTAGAACAATTAGTAGTCCACAAGCAAAAAAATGGTTATCAGGCATTTATCTGCATATTTACAGGCACAGTGAGGAGAAAAGAACTAGAGGATAAAAAGTTAGCTCTTGCCCTGCTTATCTACAACGTCAAGTCTACTCCGTGCATTGGGATCCCGATGTGAAGAGCTCCCTTGCTCATCCGAGCAGAACTGACTTTTGCCTCTAGCTTCACTCATGGGCTCTGTCTTGAAGCAGTCATCATCTGTTAATCTCTACAAAGGCAATAAATAGGTTAACAGAAATCAGGAATTCAGGGCAATGGTTGCAAATTACACTACCCATCCCACAGTGGATTTAGGACTTTTAAAGTTTTTTTTCTTTGGGTGGGGGGTGTGCAGGAGCATCCAATAATGTCACTATTTTTCCACAGTAGCAAAATTTGGTTCTGTCAGGGTCTTTACTGACTCAGGGAAGGTAATTGAGTCTCCAACTCCAGGAATCAATCATGACTCACATAAGCCAATCAGTGTAATCACCTGTGATTTGTTTAAGGGTGGGCTCATGATCCAGTCCCGATTAATTACATGAAGCTGATTATGTTAATTACAGGAATCTGATTATGTGAGGCCATGTCTGCTGCAAGGCTTCCAGAGAAGCCCTACCTTCTAGAAAAAGACAAAATGAAAACTTGCCCCTTTAGCTTCTGCACTGCTGGATACTATACACCAGAAGCTATTCCATGCCTTGAATTGTTGCAACTGAGTTGGACCATGGAGGAGCCAGGTTGACAACAGAGCTCATATCCCCAGATGGTGTAATAAATGTATGCGATGGAGAAATAATATATGCTTCTCACACGGCACAACTGAGGCCTTGGATGAACCAACATCTAGTGCCTTTGACATTCTTGATCATTTCTTATTCCTTTTCTGATACTTGTAACTAAAAACAATTTAATCAATATATATTGAAGAAGGGCTAGAAAAATGTATACTGAGTGCTTTCCAAATGGTTCTAGTGTTTGGGAAAGATATGTTAAGAAGTGAATACTCTCAGTTTTTGTGTAGTTAACACTGACACACACACACACACACACACACACACACACACACTGCACAAGGAGCAGTGTCAGGATTATTCTTGTTCATACAGTATCCTATAAAAGTCTCACCTTCTATGTGTGATCCAATGTAGAAAAGGTTGGAAAATAGCACTGTGGTGTTCTCTCTCTCTCTCTCTCTCTCTCTCTCTCTCTCTCTCTCTCTCTCTCTCTCTCTGTCAAATAGGAAATAGGATAATTGGAGCAAATCAGCAAAAAGCTGTGAAAATCTTTGAAATGCACTTTCTCCATTTGTTTCTCAGTTTTATCCTCTATAAAATTACATAAAGGTGGTTATTTTGATGACCAAGATTGAAAACGGTGAGGAAACATGACAATTTAGGTGTGACTTCCCAGTCACCTCATTCTGTGTTCCCTTTCCTATGCTTTGAGTGGCACCTGCATTTATGCTACAGGACCCAAAAGTAAGGAGTATGTATAAATTGCTATAGTTCAGCACAAACAGGTGTTTGCTGCTAGAAATTAGACCAGCCAAATGAGCACATGGCTTAAGGACCCATCTACTTCTTTCTATGGTTTCCCCTTTCTACTATGACAACATTCATTAACCCAAGCCCCATTCCTGTCTTCTAGTTTTTGTCTCCATCTTGTTCTGACAAAGACCTTAGCCTTCCTTGGGCAACGTTGATTCTTGGCTCTGCCAAAACATAAAATGGCATCACCCAGCAGGCAATTGGACAGAAAGCAGTAATTGTATGTTTCCATTTTAAAATAATATCTAGCCCTCCCACCCTCCAATTTATTTATAATACATATTTTGGTTTGAATGTGCAAAGTCCTTCACGTGCTCAGGTGTTTAAAGACCTGATCTCCTGCTGGTGGCACTGTTTTGGGATATGAGGCCTAGCTGGAAACTGTATGGACAGATAGGTGAAGCTTTTGGGTCTTAGAGGAGCCACTGTCTAGTCTAAGCTTTCTGATTTCTGATCTACTTACTGAAAAGTGAGTAGATGGGCATATCTGAAGGGCAGTATTTCTTGAACCTTGAATCAAAATGAATTCTTCCTCCATGTTGTGTTAGTTGTGTGTGTGTGTGTGTGTGTGTGTGTGTGTGTGTGTGTGTGTGTGTATGTATATGTATAAATGTATATATGTATAAACACACACACACACACACACACACACACACAGTATATCAAATTGACATAAATTACTGTAATCTGGGAACAGAGAATGTTGATAGAGGACTTGCCTCCACCCGGCTGGCCTGCAGGCCAGTGTGTGGAGGCATTTTCTTGACAAATGAATGATGTTGCAGGACCCAGCCCACTGTCCATAGTACCACCTCTGGGTAGGTGGCTTGGGTTGTATATGAAAACAAACTGGACACTTGTTGGGAGGGGGGGAAGCAGTAAGAAACATTTCTCCATGGTCTCTTGTTGACCATGGTCTCCAGGTTTCTGTCCTGCTTAAGGTTTTGCCTTTCCCTCCCCAGGTTGCTTTTGGTGATGTTGTTTGTCACAGCAATAGAAGGCAACCTAAGACACTTCGTGAGGCTGGTTAGTTTTAACCTAGCAACAACTGAGAAGAAAGTTTTAAATGAAAATATTCTAATTTAGATGGACATCTTTGTGGAGAATTGCCTTGATTATCACTGACCCAGCCCATACTGGGCAACAGTGTCCCCTAGGCAGGTAACCCTGAGTGTGTGAAGATGAAAGAAGCCAACTGAGCATGAGCACATATACAACATGAGTTCAGTTTTTTCATTTTCATCTTTCTCTTCTGGATGTTATGTTGCTGACTTCTTTGAATTCCTGCTTTGGCTTCCTAGCAATGATGGACTGTGACTTGAAAGTGTAACCCTTTCTTCTCTAAATTGCTTTTGGTCAGGATGCTTGATCACAGCAATGGAAAAGTAACTTGGACAGTTCCTTTAAGTCATATCTACCATGTATCCTTTCTGCACCATGAGATGATTAACCAAAACACCTGAGCATCCTTATGACTATCTTGTGTTATTTTCTTTTGATTGTTGTTCTAACCAGTCTGCTTAATTTTTAACGCAGTTCCTGAACTCATGAAACAGAATGATTTTTCCCTTGGTCTCCCTGCCATATTACAATTTACCCATCAGCAAGCCCCATGGCGTGCATTCAGGGCTAATCCAGTTCACTGGTTTCTTTCCTTTGTATTGTCCCAGCCACTACTTACCACCAGCGTTTCTTGCTTAGCTCTAGTGACCCTGCTCATCTTGTTTGCATTCTTGCTTTGCAGCATCTGTTTTATTTTCACTTAGTCACCACAGTGTTCTTTCTATATGCTGTTTAGACTTTTTCCTCCCCTCTAAGCAACTCCCAGTACTGGTCAGTGAATGTGGAATGAAATCTAGATCTTTCTCAAGTGGATTAAAAGGCTCACTGAGTCTGATCCTGCTGTTTATCTCCTCAACCTCCTTACCATTTTCCAGATGTTTAACTCTTAAGAGCTTGACATTTCCTCATTTTCTATGTCATTTTGTGGGACTTTAATCCTTTGGATTTTGTGTGTGACAACTTCATGTGTGTGTGTTTATGTTTGTGTTTGTGTGTGTGTATGTGTGTGTGTTTGTGTGTGTTGCATACAGACATATGTGTAGACTACATAGCTGTGCTGTGTAAAGTTCAGGAGATCATGTCAAATGTTTCATTCCATTGCTTTGCACTCTGCCCCCTTGATAGAAGGTCTCCCTCTTGGTCTGGAGCTAGATTGGTAGTCTGCAAACCCTATTAACCCCTCTGCCTCTATCCCCCACATCAATGGGCTTATAGATGTGTACACAGCCATGTCTCTTTTTTATGTAGGTGCAGAGGATTAAATTCAGGCTCTCATGGTTGTTCGGCAAGCAGTTTCACCTAGTGAGTCATCCCTTGTCTTGACAAGGCTGTTCCTCTTGACTGCATAATTTTCCATCTTCCTTTTATGACAAAACTTTTCCTGTTTACTGAACCAAGGCACCGTCTCTCACCACTTGCCAATAAACCACATTGACTTACTCCTTTCTCAGCACTCATTCCAGCCATTTAGGTTGTTTCTATGTCTCAAAGGGTTGGAACATATATCTTAAATTAATATCATCCTAATGTAACAGTGATGCTTTCTTAGAAATAAATCATGAACTCAAATTAAGATTTTCATTAGTATGATGTAGAGTACATTTCTTGATTTGTTTGTTTGATATTGGGTCTTGTTCTGCAGTCTGGTTTGGAGCCTGTTATAAAGAATAGTCTGGAATTCTCTGTGTAGCCCAGGCTGACCTCAAGCTCACGGTATGCCTACCTTTTATCCTGGGTGCTGGGATATAATGCAAATTCTTCTGAGTTCATAGCACCATCCTGTTCTTGCTTTATGATGACTCAACCACTTTATAGGTTTTCTGTCTTTGGATTACTGCAGATCCTAGTGTATTGTGCTGAACTGTGTGTATTTGGAATGTCAATGATATGCTAGAGACACACATATCTCTAGTATTTTATCCCTAAATATGCTTAATTACATCGTACCCTCAGAGGCAGTGAGAACTCCAACCCAGAGTGAGCCACTGGCCCTGTGCTGCAGCCTTGTTTGGAAGGTATACCTGACTGATTACTAGTACAGGATTACAATGAGCCACAGTGTGCTGGACATTCGTATTGAAAGGCAATGTCTCTAAACTAACTCAGACTTCTGGAGGTCTTTGAGACTGAAGGCTGAGACTTGGGTCAAAGGGTAAGCACTAAGGCTCCAAGAGAAGTCCAGACAAAGGGTGGTGGAGCACCTTCAAGGACATCTCCTTCAGGGCTGTCTACAACACTGGAAATCATGTAGGATCTGTGAGCTCAAGTCCTTGACATGGTGGTGGGGGCAGAGTTCTTCACAAAGCTGTTGGACAAAGAGACAGAGAGTTGTTTGATGATAACAGATGACTGGCAAGTCACTGGGTTCCTCCTCATCTATAAACTGGAGATGGAGTCTTCATTACATCGTGCTAGTGTATGCTATTTCCCATACTGACAAAAACAAAACAAAACAAAACAAAATATGGCATCACACACATACCAGACATCTGTGTTTACAGATACTAATGTGTCTGTATATGTACACATTTATTTTTTCTATGAAAGTTGGTTTATTTAGAATGACTATTAACTATATAACTAATCATGAAGTTTTTACAATTTTTATTAAATATTATTTACACATACATTTATATTATTTTCCATCCACACATTAAAACTACCTACAGCAAGAAGAACCACAAAACAATGAATGAGTTATATAAATGTTTCATTCTTAGTGTTTTGGTTATTTGTATTTGGCAGCCTTGAAGAAAACATCTTTCCTATCTTGGTGGGTCTAAAATTCTGAATGTAAACCAATATCTATCATATCTCACCTTTATCAACTTAAAACATCTATGTAGACCTAAAAATGTCTTAACCTCTAACCACTAAGCTTAATTGTAAAACTCAACATCATGTCTTCAACCCCATCAGAGACTTGTGAAGGAATAAAATTAATTACCTGAGTAAATAGAGAGTGCAGGTTGGCAATGAGAAGATGACAGAGACTGCTTGCTGCCTGAGCAGTCGTCCAAAATTCTCTATAACGTTGGAGCATCATCTTCAGCCTTCTGGCCCAATATATCTAACAGATATATTTCTGAGACAGGAACTGTTGAGGACTTGTTTACCCTGTCTTGGCAGAGTTTGGCTGTTCACTCTGCCTGCATCCAAGCTTACCTATATTTAGGCAGTATTCTGTCTGTGGTAGAAACTAGGACATTTTGCCCACTGGCTGCTTTGCCACATTTGAAGCTATCTCCATAAGGAGGTTCTTTGATGCCCATCAACTTCTTTGAGTTAGGCTGGGTATTGCCAGGAGTTAACCTGTCTTATTGTAAATGAATTTTTAAAATAATAAAAACATCTTTAAATGCCATATTCCCCATGTTTCTGAGGTTTCTGAAGACCTTATCTATTTTACCTTAACTTTCTATAGAATCATATCCATCTGTTAGACCTAGGATGCCTATTCTTGTCATAAAAATAGACTAGTAATTGATATGACCATGATTTGAACAATGAAAAATTAACTTGTATAACTTACTTATCCCAAACAGCCCTAAATAGAACTTTCAAAGTATTGGCAGTAAACCTTGTATATAAGCATGAATTTTAAACTATTTTTTAAAACCCCATATACCAATTAAAAAGTATGTTAAAAATATAAAATTAGAAAAATTTACATGGTGATGATGACTTATATTCATACAAGTCATTGCTAATTTTTTCCTGCTTTTGAGTGCTGGGGAGAGCAAAGGGAGGTCAGGAGTTCTGAAATGTAAGCTCCATTCCTTTCATGGTGTATCAGTTATCTATTGCTGTGTAAGAAATTGCCCCTCCCACTCATATTCAGCTGTGTGAAATGTACATTTCTTACCTCACAATTTCTGAGGATATTTTAGCAGTAAAGTTGCATTACAAACTTCTGGTTTCTAGAATCATCTTTTTACCTAAACGTTTGCAGCCCTCAGCAGTTCCTGGCCACTTACATTTCCCCAGCTTTCAGCAAATACCTTTCTCTGCCTGGAATACCCCAGTTCTTTCCCACATGTCCACATAACAACTAGCTGTTGACACAACCTAATTCTCTAACTGTGCAGAGTCTCATTACGTTCTCTGATTTGACTATAGATTTCCTTTGTCTGAACTCCCACTAACGTCCATTTTTCCCTATGATCACACATCTTACAGAATTTTAATTTGTCTTGAGATTAACTAGATATTGTGTTAATATAAGGAACATTTTCTTTTGATTCCCAAATTCACAGTGTCCTGAAAAGCTCTACACGAGGTAAACCTCAGTAAATGTGTATCTTATGACCAATTGGCACCCTGGCTGGATTCGGAGGCATATTACTGAGATATTCTACTTGCTGGATTTCTGGGTGGTTTTCACTGAGTTATTGATCTTAATATAGAACCTGGACCATAGTACAGCATTGCCAGGTAGACTGTACCTGCAAGTAGCCAAAGACTCTCTGTGTGGCTCACTCAAGGAGTATGTACTCTATCTGGCTAGTGGTAGAGTCAGAACTGTAGGAGATTCCAGGTGTATGTTACTCCCATGTGCATCCAACTTTTCGCAGAGTACACATACATGCTGAGGTTTTTTGTTTGTTTGTTTGTTTGTTTGTTTTTTGCTGCGAATTGAAATATTCTAGTGGAGATTGTGAACTTAGGGTATAGCAAGAACACAACAAAGAAAACACTAAGCATTGTTCTTTCCACCATCACCTTAGGCATCACACACTGCTTGTTGGTCCTGCTTGCCTATTCTTCCCCTAGCTTACTGCTCAGGGGTAGGGGTATAAATATTTCCTCAAAGGAGTCCAACCCATAGCCTTCTGGAGGATCAGTCAAATCTCACTGCTTCCAAGTGTCCCTCTTATCCCTACAGCTCCCTTGATCTTTTTCTTTCTGGTACTCCACTGCTGCAATTCTAGGTCTGGCAGAGGACCGAGCTCCTAGATGTTTATGGCTTGCACATCCCTTGGTGGACTTATAAGCAGTCAGATTCTAGTCCAACAGGGCTGGATGAGGTCTGGAAGACTATTTCTAAAACTCCCTGACAGTGCCATTCTGGCTGGACCAATAACCTCACCAGAATATCAATGGTAGAGACTTCCTATCTTTGAATGTTTTTCATAGCTCTTCCTTCTTTCCTGTCTGCCCTCTGAATGTTTACTGGGTTCCTTCTATATTTTATATTTAGTGTGGTGGTTTGAATAGGTATGGTCCATATTAGACTAATATGTCTGAATGGTTGGTCACAGAGAGTTGAACTAATAGGAAGCGTGGCCTTGTTGGAGGAAGTGTGTCACTGTGGGGGTGCGCTTTGTTTCTCCTATGCTCAAGCTACATGTAGTGGCACAGTAGCCACCTGCTCCCTGTGGGTCAAGATGTAGAGCCCTCGGCTCCTCCAGAGCTATGTCTACTTGCATACTGCCATGCTTCCTGCCATGATGATAGTAGACAGAACCTCTGAAACCATAAGCCATTCCCAAGTAAATGTTTTCCTTTATAAGAGTTGCCGTGGTCATGGTGTCTCTTCACAGCAATAAAACTGTAACTGAGACATTGATGGCATGTACTGGCATTAAAGTACGAACTCCTTTAGTTGCTTCATTTTTATTGGACTTGAGTTTTCCTTCATTATCCATTTATTTTGTTATAACGTCTTTGAATATGGAGAAGCTCACAGAAACAGAGACAAATCAACTGTAGCTCTGTATCTCTTTTTAGTATGTGTGAAAGCTGGGGAGATTTCACAGCTCTGTGGCTCAGTTTGGCCACTCAAGGCAGTGGGCTTGATAGCACTGTGGATGTGGGATAAGAGGTTATCTGCAGAGTAACTGCCTGGCACTGAAGTTGTTTCCATTGAATCTGGACAGCGCCTGGTCTTCCTCACCTGGCAGAAACTGATCAAGCATCCTGGAGTTCAAGCTCAAGGCAGGATAGGTTGAATTTCAGGGAGAAGTGTCCATAAAAATTTGTTTTTCTCCTGCTTTGCTTAAATAATTTCACATTATGTTGGTGAGCATTGACATTTTTCTTATTTTTACATTTTATTTAAGACCATGCTTTGAAGTTGCCATTCTAAACTAGGAGGAAAGATGGTTGATATGGTAACTGAACCTGAGGGAAGGTCATACATTTCATGGAATAAGTAAAAGAGGAAAGTCTACTTTATTTTTCAGTGCCTGTAAATTTACTACTGAAGCCTGGAGTTTTTTCAGCCTCCTTGACTATTTTCTGCTATTTCAGTTTGCTGTTATTTATTTAGTTCATTATTTACTTACATATGTATGTTTGTATATGTCTGTACGAGGTAGTATATACACACATGTATGTAGGTGTCCATGGAGGCCAGAAGATGACATCAGGTCACCTAGAGCAAGAGTTACAGTTACTGCCAAGCCACTCAACATGGCTTCTAGGAACCAAATATAGGTCCTTTACAGGAGCAGCAAGGGTACTTAACCCCCATGCCATTTCTCCACCCCATGGTTTTCTCTTAAGTATAGCAGACTGAGGAGTCATTTAGAAAAGTTTAAACCATCATAGAGCTGTAGTAGAATATGGGATAGGCCCTGGGCTTGCTTCCCAGAAGCAGATCCGAATTGTAAGCCTGGCCTTTGCAATACCTTACTGTGATATCTTCATAAAAGTCACGTTTTAATATATCTTAACACTGTTTCCTCTTTATGAACCCAGTAGGTTGGACTAAATGACCCATGAGCTCATTTTCTACTCTTAAAGAAAGAAAAGCCAACCATGATTCTTATTAATTTAGTTACAAGAGTTGAGGAAATGAAAACTTCAGTCAAGTAAAACAGCTTCTTCATAAGTTTCACAAATGAATAGTGTAAATGAGAGCATAGAGAGGGACGTTTAAAATGCTTGAGAGGACACTTTAAAGCAATTGGAAGCAATTGAAGAGCATAGATTTAGGTACAAGAAATTGATTGGCTAATTGCAGACCATTCTTAACTACTCATTAATGCATACTGAAGAACACAGTATGCTTAAATTAAGTCCCTATAGATTTTTGACAGGACTAAAAGTATATTTTGCTAAAAAAACAAAAACAAAAAAAACCCAACCCACCTTATCTGCAATGCATGCTTGTTTTGCTAATTCAGCTGTGACAGAGCAGTCTCACAGGAGCTGTAGGCACTGGTGCCCATGCTTGACTGTAGGTTTAAATTCCGACTCTGTTGCTGTGTGGAGCATTGTTCAGTCACTCAGCATCTCTTTAGATGACACTTCATCAGTGTCCCCTCATAGGGAAGCAATGGGGAGTTTGTAAAAGGTTGAATTTGTGAAGTTACTTAATGCATAGTGTTAGTGTTCAGTGGATTTGGCATTAATATGCAAACTTCACTTTGATGACTTAAATGTGATCTATATATAATCTTACATCTAGCTACAAACTCATTTTTTCTAATGAGATTTGTCAGTAGAATGTCATTCATTTGCTCAAGTTGCTCATCTTGGTGCAGTTTTCATTGGGAAGTCATGTGCTGGGGGAACGTGGAGAGACAGGACCAAGGTTCAATAAATCCCAAAGGAATTTTATTATCTTATATTTACCTAAATATTACATATACTATGCATAAGTGAATACATACAACTCTCTCTCTCTCTCTCTCTCTCTCTCTCTCTCTCTCTCTGTGTGTCTTTGTATGTATGTATGTATGTATGTATGTATGTATGTATGTATGTATTTAAAGGAATTTGTGCCTTTTGACTCCCAGCAAGAACCATAGCCCAACAAAACCCCAGTACCATGCACAAGACATTTCCTTTTAAACAGCTGAACAGAATAGTGCAAATGCCTGCCTAAGCAATATAGACTATTGATATTGTCCCTGGTTTGTTCTCAGAGGTCAAAGGTAAGCCCCTATTGCTGGAAACATCATATATGTAGGACACACGACTTGAATTATTCAAGCTGGCTCTTATTTGAATGACTCCTTTCTGTGGCCCAGTTTTCCTAGCTCCATAAAATTATATGCAAGGTGCCAAGGGAAAGAATCAATTAACTGTCTTACCCAACACTCATATCTATGAACCACGACAATCACCAACAAGGCAAAAGATCCATAAAGGTCTAAGAAGAGGCACTCACAGGCTAGTAGTAACCAATAGCTGTCTAATTGGATTTAAGACCCACTCAACAGGAAGGAAATCATCCTTAATGCTAGAAACCTAGCCAATTTCTTGTGGCTAATGAGGTCAGGGATCTTAGAAAAAAAAAAACTACTACTGCCACTTTGCTAGACCAGCACAATTCCTTACTACATTCTAAATCTTATCCAAATAACCACAGACAAGTGCAGCTACCACCCCTTAGCAAAGATGATTCTCTTTATAGCAAATAGAGACCTTTACATAAATCCACCACTGAGTACAAGGCAGATCAAGGGATGATGGGGATCCCAGCCTGGTGAGCACATCTTCATCAAGGCTCTTGAATTTGTGTCTCAGGGTACATTACAGAGGAGGGAGTAGAAAGATTGTATAAACCAGAATACCAGGAAGTCTGCTACGAAACAGTTTCTCATAGAAATGGCTGCATAAACAAGACCTGAACAGTGGTGATATGAATAGACTTGCTAATGTGGAAAGAGGAAAACATCCTAGGGTTCACCCCTATAACAAAAGCTACAGGAAACTAATGACTGCAGAGAGAGGGAACATTATCTTCTCTCAGGCATGACTTCCCTCACTGGCTATCTAGTACAAAAGGGTAAGTTCTGAAACTATATATGCACAAACAAAGATGGACTCAGCAGGTTGGATTTGTATGTTTATGCATATATATCCACATGCATACATATGTGTAAGATGATAGTAAGAGAAAAGGATGTTATTAATGTGAAAGTGAGGAAGGACATGGAAAGAGTTGTAGGGAGGGGTTGGATGGAGAAAAATCAAGTGGGAAAGTGATATAATTCTATCTTACTTAAAAGTATATTAAAAAGAAAATTGGACAGAGAAACGCAAGTGTCACTTTGTATGAATCATATTTAGCATGATATTTTAATGCATGAATAAAATAGCAGTCAGAGTAGGTTAGATTTGACTAACTGGAAATTCATAGCCTTGAGAGATCTATAGTGTGCCTGGGCAAGATTGAACGCTAATGCCTATGCCATGTCTTAGATTCTCAGGTGAGTCTAGGAAATGTTAAGAGTATTCCATGCCATGGACCTTCCCCTTCTTTTTGGCTCTACAATTTCATAACTACAGAACCCTAGAATGTTCATGACATAATTGAGAAATGAATTTTCCTAGGAGCCTTGTGATTGAGGTGGTTTCCTAGCAAAATAGAAAATTGGTATATTAGCCAGCTTCATTATTAGCTATTTTAGTAGTAAAGTCAAGAAAATGTAGAGGCTGTATTTATTTAATAATTTTGAATGTATGATATGAAATTTTTATAGATATATACAATGCACCATAATGATATTTATCCTACTGCCCATATCTCCCCATTGTCCCATATAGCTCATAGCTTCATGTCACTCTTTTTCATAACTCCATGAGTTCAATGCTGTCCATACACATGTGTGTGGGATCACCCACTGGAACATGAGTACCTTGTCAGTGACCCATCCTCCGTAGGCAGCCATCAGGTGCTAATTGCTCCTCAGTTAAGGGAGAGGGCCTAAGGAGCCCTCCCTTTTCATGTTGTAGTTTTTAACTGGTTTAAATTTGTGCAGGTCTTTGTGCATATTTTCAATGTTACTGAATTCATGTCTGTAACAGCTGATTGGCATGTGGCTAAACTTGTCCTTCTGTTTAAATGAGACCTATTGCCTATTGAGTTTGTTAACTCAGGGCTTATTGTACAAGTCTTGACACACTTACAGTAGGACTACATTTTAAAAGCCTCTTTTCTAGATTTTTTTTTGTGGTTTTTCAAGACTGGGTTTCTCTGTGTAGTCTTGGCTGTCCTAGACTTGCTTTGTAGACCATGCTGGCCTCAAACTAACAGTGATCCACCTGTCTCTGCCTCCTGAGTACTAGGATTTTCTAGATTTTTTTAAGCAAGAGAAGAGTGTAATTTTGCTCAGGTTCCACTACTGGTTGGTGTGTATGTTAATTAGATAAAATTTCTCTTGTAGGCTGTGTTGTTATAGAATATAGAATATTTTCCTGCTGGAAGGATGTGACAAGAAGGACCTGGTCATAATCAAGCCTGGGTTCTGAACCAGGGAACAGAGAAAAGACTTTGAAATTAAATAAAGTTGGGGCCATGGCAAGTATTCCTGAGGTTGGATGAATGATGCATACTAAAGCCATAGGGAGGAGGTAGATATTAGGATCAAACGGTCAGAGTCTAAAGTAGGATTCTCATCTCCATCAGCATCACTTGTTATATAGTGCCAAGTGTGCGTTAAAGCTCTCATTCACACATGAAAACAGTTAGGGCCCTTGACTGTGGCAGGTCCATTAGACAGCCTCAGTGGTGCCATATATGTGTGTGTGTGTATATATATACATATTTCTGTCCCTGGGACACATTTGTAAGGCAGGTATGAACACTCTAATGGAATGAGTAATGTTGAGATTACTCTTTGATAAGCAGTTGACTCTTTGCACTGCTTGTCCAAAGAAAGAATGCACAATGCTGCTGTAAGGTGTCCTACCTGTGTATTTCTTGTCAGAAGTTCCTGAGGATTTCTTCCTGCTGAGACTTCTACAAGAGAAGAAATTGGGTAGTTTGTCTAATATCATGATATGATTACTTATATTTATTAGATTTATGAATATCAAAGAATATATGAATACCACATGGCTCTTCATAGATGGTGGTGCTGTGGCCTAGGAAGTGATGGGGAGAATCTATGACCAGTTCCTACTCAGACTTTCTGCTTCTTTATGTACTGAGGTCTTCAGAATTTCTTCACTTCTGCATCTTACATTTCCCCATCAACTGGCTCCTAATTTCACACACTGACCCCTTCATACATTCTTAGATGGTGTGTAGAACAGTATTTTGGTTTTTTCCATTTTATTTATTAATTAATAATTAATCAATTGTTATCTCATCCCTTGTATCCTCCTGTTCCTCCCTCCCTTCTGCTTTCACCCTATTCTCCTCTCCTATTTCCGTGACTGACAGAGCCCTCCTTCCCCACTGTATGAGCACAGGGTATCAAGTCTCATCTTGGTAGCCTGCTTATCCTTTCTCTGAGTGCCACTAGGCCTGCCCAACAAGGGGGACTGGTCAAATATGGGGCACCAGAGTTCATGTCAGAGTCAGTCCCTGCTTCCACTCAACTGTGGATAATGTCCTGTCCATTGACTAGATCTGAATAAGGGGTCGACATTTACTGCATGTGTTGTCCTTGGTTTGTGCAATAGTTTGAGCAGAACCCCTGGGCCCAGATCCGCCTGTCATGATGTTCTTCTTGTAGGTTTCTAGAACCCTATGGATCCTTTTATTTACCCATTCTTCTCTACTTCTCTCACCTAGAGTCCCAGTAGGATGTTCTCACATCTATCATAACCTCCTAGTATGTGAAGACTTTTCATGGGCTAGTGTCCTATTATATATGAGTATATGCCATGTGAGTCTTTCTGCATCTGATTAACTCACTCATTATGATCATTTCTAGTTCAATCCATTTGTCCACAAATTTTGGGATCTCCTTGTTTTTGATAGCTGAGTAGTATTCTATAGTGTAAATGTACCACAGTTTCTTTATCCATTATTCAATGGAGGGACATTTAGGCTTTCCATGTTCTGGCTATTATAAATACGGCCACTATGAACATGGTTGAGCAAATGTCCTTGTTGTGTGGTGGAGCATCTT
The DNA here is from genome assembly GCF_964271855.1 of Acomys minous. Lineage (NCBI taxonomy): Eukaryota > Metazoa > Chordata > Mammalia > Rodentia > Muridae > Acomys > Acomys minous. The sequence goes on along the minus strand of NC_140489.1, from coordinate 92,011,140 downwards.
CTGTGTATATTCCAAGGAGTGGAATAGCTGGGTCCTGAGGTAGCCCTATTCCAATTTTTCTGAGAAAGTACCAGATAGATTTCCAAAGTGGTTGTACTAGTTTGCATTCCCACCAGCAATGAAGGAGTGTTCCTTTTTCTTTACATCCTCGCCAGCATGTGGTGTCACCTGAGTTTTTGATCTTAGCCATTCTGATGGATGTAAGATGGAATCTCAGAGTCATTTTGATTTGCATTTCTCTGATGACTAAAAACGTTGAGCATTTCTTTAAGTGTTTCTCAGCCATTTGATACTCTTCTGCCAAGAATTGTCTGTTTAGTTCTGAGCCTCATTTCTCAATTGGGTTATTTGGTTTGGTGATGTTTAATTTCTTGAGTTCTTTATATATTTTGGATATTAGACCTTTGTCAGATGTAGAGTTGGTGAAGATCTTTTCCCAGTCTGTGGGCTGAGGCTCTGAGAACAGTATTTTGTAATTCACATTAATATTTTCTATTAGAAAAGAACAAAATAGAAATCTTAGAATCTTGGAGGCCTGATTCTGCAGATGTGCTTCCTGTAAATTCACTGTCCTGGGCTATTTGGTTTGGGAGCATTCTGTAAGGTGATGAGGGGGTAAAAAATTAAAATAACTTCTATGTGGGATATTCCTAGAAGCTTCATTCATTCATTCATTTGTTCATCCATCCATAAATATATTGAAGCATTTAACACTTGTCAGACATCCAGGTTGCCATAAGAAAACAGAAATCACTTCATCTCTTGAGGAGCATAGGGCCAAGTGGTAATGAAGATGTAAATTACAGACAGTGACAGCCTAGGGTGAAGACTATGAGGATGGAAGGGGTATAGGAATGGCATAGACCACATGCTGCTTAGGGAAGGCTCTGCTCCAAATAGTAGATGCCAGTTTCTCTACATGTAAAAGGAACAAGTAAGGCATTTCCAGCACATATAGCTGTCAGCAGATCCTGAAAACAGGATCTAACCCAATTTCACAGAAATGCGAAAAAGCCTGCATTCCTTGGCATAGTAGGATGGACACATCATGAGGTCTCCTTTCTGGATGTCACCTCTGAGCGTCCTCCATATCTGGCCTTCTTTGTACAGGGCTCATTGCTCCCCACTGGCTGCTTTACTTATGTTGGTAAAAGGCAACTATATGTCCATCATCCAGGTCTTATGCTGAATTGGTAGAGAATAGTCAAATGACTAAGCAGTTTTAATGACTCTTTGTGTAAAGACTTTGTTTTCAGATATATATATATATACACACACACACACACATATATATATATATATATACACACACACACACATATGTATATATATGTGTGTGTGTGTGTATATAAAATTTACGTTGTAAGGGACTTCTGGGGAGAGTAGATTACAACAATAGCTGTAGGCAGAAGGCCCAAGATTAAATCCTGACTGTTCTACCATCTAAATTCACCCTAGGAGTCTACCCTGAATCTCTGCTTCTTCAGAATGTGTGAGAAAGAGTAGTGTCTCCCTGAAAATTAATTGGAGGAACTAAGTGAGATAGAGGGTGCTGACACAAGTCTGAGCAACTGGGATATTCTAATGGTGGATGCTTTCATTATAAGCTGTTCACCCCCATACACCTTCAGATGTACAAAGCCTAGCTTGCAAGTCGATTTGCGTTTCTCAGAGGCAAGTAACATACAGCTCTTTCTGAAGGAGGGTGAGAAGACAGCTCACTGGGCACTGAGTAGGAGGCGATTCTCAGAGAAGCCATGCTTCCATGGAGCTGATGGACAGGAATGAGTGTGCTTGGAGAAAAATCTGACCAAACAGATGGAGCAGAGGCAAATGTGGAGGATAAGTGGGGGTGTGTTGGAACATGGTGGCAGCTTGCTGATGGCCGAGACAGAAAGGCTTTGTGGGTAGAAGGGACAGTGGCTTCATGGGCTCAGAGATGTTGACAGCAAGAAGGAGTCCAGGGGAATGTGAATATTCATACCTTCTTCCTACCAGTGATTGAGATTAAAGCAGGTAATATGCTTCTTGTCAAACAACAGTCAACTGCCCTGCTGAGAATTCAGAATTCTAACTTCCATCTTTACTTCTCACTATTTCATAACACTGTCCTAATTAACATGTTGAGAGTCCACCATCCATTCTGACCGTCATGACTTCAAAGAATCAATTTAACATAGGAATATAAAATGTATTTTTTCTTCTCTCCTTTTAAAATTTATTATTCATTAATTTTATTCTTTGACAGTTTCATACATATCTGTAGCACATTTTGTTCACTCACATCTCTACCTCTCTTATCTCCCTTCCACTCCTGGTACACTCCATCCTCCATCCCACAGGTCCCCTTTCCATATTTATGTATTTTCTTTTGTTCTGAGACCACCTGATTTTAACTGGAGCAGTCTGTGTAGCCACAAAGTTAAAATCATCTGTTGGATCCCGATGAGCACACCATTTGGTGGACAACTGAAAGCTATGAGTGCCTATTGGTTGCCAGTGGTTTAGCAGTGGTTGATGAGACCCTAAGGGCCTCATTTTAACCCACAATTGACTATTGACCAGCCCAGTTTTATCATGTATATGCATCGTAGGCAACCCTGGTGGCTGAAAGACTATGTTTGCAAGGGTTACATGAATGTCTGTTTGGTTCACTTCTCTAATATGGACTGATAGTATCAACTTTCAGTCCCTCTTACTCCATCAAATTATTAAGTTTTTTTTTTTGCATTCTAGGCACTATAGAAAGCAATAGAGATATAAACATGAACAAAATCCTATTCTTATCCTCAAAAATTTATGGAGTTATATAGAAGGCAGGCAGACAGACAAGGGCAGTATTCTTTGTTGAACACAAAATGAAGGTCCAATTTCTTATGAGATAGGTGAAAGGGCATCTCAGAGGTAAGAGTCCTGGTCGTGGGTCTTGGGGAGAAGCTAGTTGGCCAGGTAGAAGCAGGATGTGAACTTAAATGCTAAGTAATGAAAACTTATAATCATATAGGAAGTTCTCCACGGCTTAAAGGCAGAGCAGCACTTCCCTGACAACATGTGGTAGAATTATAAGACGGGGACACGAATAAGCAATTTGGAGAAGCATTAAAGTCTCAACCCTGTGAAAGGTGACTTAATGAAAAAGATAAATGACAAACATTTTCTAGTCCAGAGAAAATCATCTCTCTCATCCTCAGGGAACAGGCTAATTATTTTAAGAAATTACCTTCATCTTATGGAACCTTGCCAGATGGAGTAGTGCTTGTCACGTTTGTTTTTCCATTCAGGTATGGAAGGAAGACTTTGATAGGATGAGTCCTTTTCCCACCCATTAAGCTTTGGCATTGGAGACTGGCTCCACAGCTCTGCACAGTTCTAGGCCATGATGATGACACAGTTTCAGAAAAACTCAAGTGATATCTACTGATCATTGGGAATGCAGAGATGTAGGCAACATGACCTCTGCTCTCTATGAATAAATAAAAGATATATCCAAGGGGAAACTCACAAAGCTAGGAGTACAGTCCATTGAGGAGAATTGTAGTTGCTGAGGCCAAGATGAGGTTTGAATGTTGTTTATGTTTCTAAGACAGAATCATAAAAAAATGGGTGGGATCTCAAGAGTCAAGAAAGAAGACATACCTCTTCAGAGAAGAGATAGAAAAGTGAAATGCAAGGTGAGGCTGAGGCAGGATCACGCCAATCCTTAGAAACATCTTAAATCTCAAGGAGCTTAGACTTCAAAGTCTGATGTTCTCTTTTCTGTAGTATACTTGACTATAGAAAAGAGAAACAAATTAAACAGGAAGGCTGACTCTAGTGAAACAAGTTACCCAGTAGTTACAACCAACTTAGAAATGTGAAGAGGACTAAATTAGGATACTTAAAAGGGAAGAAATTAATTGCAGATTGTTGGAGAACTGGAAGTATATGAAAGGAGTGCCACAATGCTTCAAAATGACAAGTTTGGGCATAGAGAGATGTCTCAGTAGTGAGAAGCACTAACCGTTTTTTCTCAGAATCTGGGTTTGGTCCCCAGCATCTACGTGGTGGCTCACAAGCTCTCATACAGTTATGAGGGATTCAACACCATCTTCTGACCTCCTCAGGCTTCTATTATAAATATGCTGCACAGGCATACACTTATTGTTTGGGAAACAGAAAGGAGGGAGAGAGAGAGAGAGAGAGAGAGAGAGAGAGAGAGAGAGAGAGAGAGAGAGAGAGAGAGAGAGAGAGAGAAACAGAGAAACAGAGAAACAGAGAAACAGAGAAACAGAGAAACAGAGAAACAGAGAAAACTGAGGTTTGGGCTTCCAGGCTTTGAGATGCTTCTGGGTTCTCTGAACTTAGCCAGAATTGGTCAGGAGTTGAGAGGAGATATTTGTGCTTGAGTTAAATAGACACTATTAACACATACAAAAATAAGTCATAGAACATTATGCTACATAGAGAAGAAAAAGTATCAGACCCAAAGGCAGGGATATATGTTATGAAATGCTGTACTTGGTAAATATATGACCTGACAGTCCTGGGCTATTTACAATGGGTCCACATAAGACTGGGCCTAAGACCAATCAACCATTGATGAAGAGGGGTGCATGGGGTCCTGATTCTCCATGCTAAAGTACTGAGTACTTATGGATTCTGGGGCAGGGTGTAATTGTGTTCAATGTGTACCCACTAGGGAGCCATTTAAGGTCCAGTGGAAACCATCCAACCATTTGGATGATCCTGGTTAAACTTGGAGACTGGGGAAGCCCATGCAAGAAAGAGAAGAAAGACTGTAAGAGTCAGAGGGTGGGAAGACACCAGGAGAACATGGCCCACTGAATCAACTAAGGAGGGCCTCAGAGACTGAAGTGGCAAGGACAGTCCCAGCATGGCTGTGCACCAGCTCCTCTGCACAGGTTATAGCTATTTGTCTGGTGTTCTGTGGGATTCCTAATACTGACAGTGGGTATATTTCAGACTCCTTTGTCTCTTCTTAAACTCTTTCCCTCCTATTGGGTTGCCTTGTCCAGTTTCGACATGAGGGCTTTCTCCTTGTCTTATTGTATCTTGTTTTATCTTGTTTGGCTGTCACTTCTTGGATGCCTGCTATTTTTTGAAGAGGAAACAAAGAAGGAGTGGATTTGTTGAGGTGAGAGGAGATAGCAGGGGAAGCTGGAAGGAGCTGGACGAGGGGAGAAAGCTTCCATAGTATAGTAGATCTGTTTCGTAGCTACTGTGTTTATTTATAACTCTGATGATACGAGATTGATACAAGATTCTCTCTAATGTAGGGTTAAAAAGTACATTACCAAGCATGACAAAACAAGGTAAGATACAGGAGGAGAGAGGAGAGACAGGGGAGCTAGGAGGAGTGGAGGGAGGGGAATCTGTGGTCAGGATGGATCATATAAGAGAAGAATATATTTTCAATAAAAAAGAGAAAAGCAAATCAAACAGAAAATCCACAAAGACATGAATGTGATAAAGGACTTCCAGGAAAGGGGAGTGATAATATGTGCAGGAGGGAAACTAGAGAGGGCCAGGGTGATGGGACTCAGAACACACATATGTGCAACTGTCAAAGAACAAATTCAATGTGAATTATTTTAAAAGTAGAACTGGATGCAGGCAGCACTGAGATTTTTAAGGTCAAATGAACATGGACACCAGACTGAGTGACTTGCTCTATCTGAAATGATAAATTGGTGCTGTCGGACTTGACTGTTAACACGGCTTTCTGATGTTTTCCCATAGGGTCAACTTTGGTTGACAACAGTGTGGATTCCAGGAGATGGATTGAGCCTGTGTGGAACTCTGCCAGATGTGGGGAATGTTTTGCTCTGTATGGGCTTATGTGTCCTTTCATCTCCAACAATTATTTTCATGCTGTTTTGATGCATGAAATCTCTTCAGACTATAGTGCTTTCTAAGTTTGGGTCTGAATAAGTCAGAACTTTTACCTGGTCTAGGAACCAGAGACTAAACAAGTTTTCTTTTCTTTGTGCCACAAAAGTAAAAGTCATAAGAGAATTTGTGATTTTTTCACTATACTTTTCTCTTTTCATTTCTTTTGATTCTTCTTCTACCCTTTCCAATGTGTGGTTGAATGAATAGTAATAAAACACCTCTAATGCCATGGGTAATATTGGAGATTTGATAAGCATAGAACTATCATGGCTATTCAGGATTATGGACTACTAAGGAAGATGGCAATGCCATCAAACAGACACTGAGAAATATGCAGACTCTGTTGCTACCAGAGCTGTTAAGGTCAAAGTATGGACCACAGGTGCATACCAAGCTAGAGTCAGCCACCTGTCCTTATCTGGCCAGTTAAGAAATAAGTACTAGTAAAAAGCAAGGAAGGTTTATTTATTTAGTCTGGCCTTGGTTGGAAGAGGAACAATTAGGAGATCCAGTGATCCTCACCCTGAGTCTATCGTCACCACCCTGACATGAGGTTTAGGTGTCAATACAGGGTAAGGGGTGTCTAGGTCAAGGTGTGGTACTTCCAGTTCCATTATTAGCCTGTCATTGTCTTGGCTCATCTCTCCAGAAAGGTTGCTTGACAAGTTTTCAAAACTATGCAACATCTACTTCTGGGAGACAAGTCCCCACTTTAGGCCTCTTTTCTTCTCCAAACATGATATTCTCAGTGAAAATCCAATTTCCCGAGGAGTCAATATTTTAATAGTATGACATCCAAATATAAGGGTACATGTACTCGATTTAGATCATCTTTTCTTTTGCCAGTGTTGATACACTGTGTTCCAGGAGATGTATTATTTTGGTGTCTTATGGTCATTTTAGGTGTGCCCTTTTCACACTAACTCTTGGCATATAAGGTCTTCTTTGACACATTGCACAGCGACAATAATCATACGAACAGAAGCCTGCTAATCACTGGCACAATGGATCGTGTCTTCTTAGAGCAGTCCATTTTACAACCGGGTTACCACTCTGTGAGAAAGGCAATCTAGCCATGTGTATTAACCTAGTTCCAATGGGCAGATTTGTGAATGACACCATTTCTATCCTCCCATTGCTCCAGCCAATAGTTGGTGAAAACAAAGCATCATCACTTGATCAGCACACACAGGCTAGTGATGAAAATGAGTCCGTGTCTCAGTACAGTGCTTTGCCTTGCTTTGCCTCTACTAGAGGATACCAGCTCCTGCTTTCTCATTTATGGTTACTTCAGTCCCCAAATGAGCTTAGAATGCTATCTCTTCCACACCATTCCCTACGTAGTGTCCTATCCTAGCCATCTCTCTAGCTTCTTCTGGGTTCTGTCATTTGCACTCACAGGTCCAATGATTTCTCATGGGTTGCTTACCTCTGCTATCCTGTGATCTCACTATTGATGACTCTTTCAGATCTAGGTTTCTCCTGCATGATATTTTGGCCCAGATCATTTTTTGTTGTGGCAATGATGTTGAGGATTATTTTTGGGACATTGCAGGCCATTCATCATCATACAAGTCTCTACCTTTCTAGACATTAATTGTCTCTAGATAGAGTCAGACATCTACAAAGGCACAAGGTCTCAGCCTGTGGGTAATGATCCCTTTGGTGGGTGTGGGGGTCTCATGTCAGACATCCTACATATCAGATACTTATATTATTATTTATAACAATAGCAAAATTGCAGTTATGAAGTAGCAACAAAATATTTTTGGGTGGGGGTACACCACAACAGAAGATAATGTGTTAAATGGTCACAGCATCAGGATGCTTGAGAAGCACTGCCCTAAGCTATAAAACTTCCTCTAGACAAGAACCTCTTTTTAGTAATACTTGTACATGTGTTTTGATCAACTCTATCCTCACTCACTCCCCTCTAATTCATATACGTAACTCACTTTTCCTTTCAAGCTTCGAGTAATTGTTTATTAAACCAGCTGAACCCACTTGATGCCACCATTCTGCATATGGGTATAGAGCCTGCTATGTTGTGTGGTCAACCTTTCAGGAATATCTCCCCAAAGAAAACCAGAACTCTCCCTCCTCAACAGCTACTGAATGCTAAGAATGTCTCAGCCAGGGGTAGGGCTGCATATGAGCCTGTATCAGGACACTGAGATTTTGGATCCTTGCTCCTGTGGAGAGGACCTCTGTTTAAGACTTGATTCCAACCCAAATGTCTTTATTTCCTGCTAAAATAAAAGTTCCAAAATTTCCTTTTCTGTATTTCCCAAGTGAGTGCCACCTCCTGACAGGAAAGTGAGTGGTAAGGAGAGTGCACTGATGATTTAAATGTGCTCACTTCACTTTGGGTCTGAGATCAGGAGTTCCTTTTAGCTGCCTGAGGTGTCTGCTCCTGGGCAGAGGAAGTCAGAAGTCAAAGTGGAGACAACGAGTCTCACTCATCCTGGTTTGCAAGAAGGTGCGGCTGGCTTTGGGTTGCAGCAAGATGCCATTGTTTCTACACACCAGATTCTACCAGCTTTGAGTTCTGGGGGGAATTGTCATATTTCACCTTTGTGACATCCCCAGAGACACATGGGATTTTATTTCTATTTTTACAGTGAGAAAATTTAAATCATGCAACTTCTCCTAATAGCACTAGCTATGAAGCTCATAATTTAGATTTGAAGTAGACCAGCAATTAATCAATTGACGTATTGATCATTCTCTCTTTCTCCCTCTCTCTTCTTTTTCACTCTTTCTTTGTATCCCCCTTTGTCTCTCTGTATTCTGTCCTTGCTCTTTCTGTCTCTCTCTCTTTCTGGACCTGAAAAGTTTTCAACTAAAAGTGGCTAGAGAAAACAAGAGGTTGCAACAGGAATGAAACAATTCTACGAGAAGCACAAGAGAAATCCTTGCTTCATAAGACACAAGCATGCTGAGACAATAACTTCTTAATCATCCTTTCTAAAGCTCAACACAAATTAAGCAATTGGGCTATGGAGGTGGCTCAGTGGGTAGAATGCTGTCAATGCAAACATGAAGTTCTGAATTAAAGAATCCACATAAAAATAAAAGCTAAATATCAAAACAAGCACCTAGTTTCAGCAGCATATGCCTATAATCCCGGTTCAAGGGAAACAGACACTGGAGGAGTTCGGAGACTTGATGGCCAGTCTGTCTAGATGAGGTTCAGTGAGAGATCCTGACTCAGAACTTAAGGTGGAGCGGGATAAGGATGACGGCAATGTTGATCCTCTATTCTCTATATGAACACACTCAAACACACACACACACACACACACACACACACACACACACACACACACATATTCACACTCATGTGTACATATGAGTATGTACACATAGTAAAATACACTTAAAATACAGCAATACAAAGAAAGTGAAGAACAGCTACTAGTTGAAGAATTTAAAAAGTTGTGCTTAGACCAAAGAAAGTACTAGGCCTTGGGGCCACTTCTCTGGTAAAATCCAAGTAAACCAGAGACCCATCTAAGCCACTTCCTTCTTTTAGGTTCTTTGTTATTGCTTTCTGTAGAGAAGCTGGGAAGTTATCAGGAGACCACAATGAAAACAAAAGAAAATATAATGCAGAATTTTATAAAAAATAAATGAGCTGAGTAGAACACGCACCCCTAGGGAGATCTGACAACAAACTGAGAATGAAGTGGAATAGATGTTATGAAGAAAAAACTGCCTCATTGATGTAATGGAGTGATCGGCACCGGCTCATACAGGCCGAGGAATAAACAAAGCAGGGTAAACAGCATTGCAGCTATCCAGGGTCATTTAGGGAGCTTTGTTCCATCCCTTCCTTCTGGCAGCTTCCTCTAGATGTCTGCCTTTGAGCCCGTTAGACATCAGAACATGGCACACACATTTAAAAATGAGCTTCATGGCTCATTATTCTAACTACTGTGTGGGGTATTGTTTGATGTGTCATTGGTCTTATTTATAGTGGAGAAAATGGAAGATTATAGCTATAGGATACATTGTCATGGGTAGGGCTCTTCCGGGAACCCTGAATACTCTCCTGGAGAGAGCAGGTATATGGTAGATGAAGTGTGCAATCACTCTTTTAATGTGTAAGGAGATAAGGCAATCCAAATGGCAGTATATGCCCCAAGTTCTTTTGTTGGGTACACCAGAGAAGACTGCTCAGCCATGAGTTTAAGCCAATGGAAAGTCTTTATTAGGCAGCTGGCAACAACACTGGATGCTTGGGATCCCAGTATAACCCTGAGACTTTTACACAGGGTGAGTGAACCTTTGAGCACAAAAACCATGTCCTGGGCTGACGTACCTCAGTTAACAAGAACAGTTAGCTGGTACTAGGACTATCAAAGCTTAAAAGCAAGGTTGGTATATTTAGAGGCTTTCCCAGAACTGGCAACTTTGACAGATTGGATGAGGTCTTTGTATTCATGTTGGCAGAAGGTGGGACCTACATGCTGAAGGTTATGGCCTGAATGCCAATTCCATCATCTAGTCAATTGTGCTTAGGGTTAATAGTCAATAGGGTTAGGGTTAGGGTTAGAGTTAGGGTTAGGGTTAGGGTTAGGGTTAGGGTTAGGGTTAGGGTTAGGGTGCACATTCCAGCTGACACAGCTCAGATGTATAGTATCTAAACTTATGGGCTTTTGTGTTGCAAAACTTGTTTTCCAGCAGAGGCTTCTGTTTGGGAGGTTGAGGAACCTTTAGGAGGCATGGCCTAGCTGCAGGAAGTGGGTCATTGTTAGGTTTATAGTCCATCCCAGCTTCATCTTCACTTCCTGATACCCTGGTTATGAAAGAACAGCTGGAAGCCGCAGCTGCTGCGGATAAGAGCGCTCCTGATACCGTGTCTTCCCCATCAATAGGGACTGTGCTTTCAAACCATGAGCCCAAATAAAACCTTCTTTCATTAAGTTGCTTCTTGTCAAGTATTTGGTTCCAGCAAGAACAGAAACTCATATAGAAAAGCTTAGCATTTGTGAGCTATGCTGTCCTATGCAGATTACTATTATCTCACCTGTGTTCCATTGCAGCAACTTCCCTGCTGTCCTTTTGCCTCTAGGATGCTTCCTATTAAAACCACATTTCACACGCCATTGAAGATACTCAAAATTACAAATCTGGCCATGCCATTCTCCTGAAGAAAATCCCTTCATCGTCTTGATTGCTTGCAGAGTACACCCCAAGCCCCTTGGTCTGGCATGTAAGGTCTTGCGTGGTTACTCATGTGTCCCTTTTTATCTTTCTGTCTTTGGTTTTAAGCCTCCTCTGGGTCTTCAGTTCCCCAGTGACATTTCCTTGGCGGAACTCCTATTTAACTTAGTCCTATATTTCTGTCTCTAAGGTATTCCAAATGTGGTCTTATGCTTTTTATCTTCTCTCCCTTTCTCCAAGCTGACAGGAAGATCCTTTCTACAACATTCTGGGAACATCTCCTTCACTACTCAGCTAGTTACTGCACTGTGCTGACATTGCTTCCTGTTCTCCGTTCTGTCTCATTCTGATTCTGGGGAGGGTGAAGACTCTACCCATGTGCAGACCCCAGATCTGGGCACAGGACCGACCATGTCAGAGGTGTGGAATACATGCTTATTGAGGTGATAAACTAGAAGGTGTTTGCATTTCTACAAAAGATTCTGTGAGGAAAACCTAAGGAACTTATCTTGCTCCTATATTGGACAAGGTCATGCAATTCAAGGGACCAGTAATGCAGGCAGATAATTAGCGATTCTGAACATCCTTCAGGCTGTTCTTTTTCTTTGTTACTTAACCTTTCCAAGTCCTTGACACTAACATGATTATATCCCCCTAGCCTGAATGATTTCTTCCCTTTACCAGACCGAACACAGCATCAGGAACCTTGGTCAGATTGTGGATATTGATCTTCTTTACAATGAGCTAAAACACACTCTATTCTCATTATTCCTGGTGCTTGTATTACATAGGCCATGAAACCAAGTGAGCGCTGAGCTAGCAACTAAAGAATGATTTCTTCTGCCATAGACAGAAGGGGAGATACTGGTGACCTCTGGCCACAGTATTTTTCTTCAACCATGTGATGCTTAAGCCTGTCTCTTTTTTCAAGCTTATTTATGTGAATGTTGTAAATGCACGCATGTGTATGCTTGTGTGCACTTGTTCACACATTTATGCCTGTGCCCATGGAAGCCAAAGACCACTGTCAGGTGTCTTCCACTGTCATTCTCCACTGTATCCTTTTAATAAGGTCTCTCACAGAATTCAGAGCTTGCTATCTTAATCCCTGTCTGCCTTTGCTCTCCATCGGGAAGACACGTGTACCACCTTGCCCGAGTCTTACATGGGTACCTCGGGTAGGAACTGAAACCCTCATGCTTCCTAGTCAAATTCTTTACCCACTGGGGCATCTCTCACCCACCAAACTTGTCTTCCTCTGTATTTCTCTAAAACAATGCCTTTCTACTAGTGCATGTTAGTTTATTTTGTTCATCCCCTAGCACGGAACTCATAGCCAAGCACTATGCTCATGGATGAAGGAAGCTTCTCCAGCATACTACAAGTTGAAGTTATACATATAACTATCTGTGTGACAGGAATCTGAGACGACACTTCACCCTTATGCTTGGGGATCATTTTGAACAGCATAATCACTGATCAAAAACATAAAACATGGAAAAAATCACAGAACTAAAGTGGTTATTCAACAGAACTGAAACAAGAAGGCAAAAGTTAGTCGAGCTGGGGACCTACTCATTAGATTACTCCGTGTTTGTTTGTTTCTTTGGTGTGTGTGTGTGTATTCTGTTCTGTGCATATATATATATATATATATATATATATATATATATATATATATATATATGCACATGTATTGATTTTAGGCTTTCAGTTGTATTTTAGCAAGAATATTAGTTCTTCAGTCACAGAATCCATAAGTAATGAACATCAGCTAAGTGTGCATTTAAATAAACTGTTTTAAATGGACAAAGGAGGAGTACAAAGAAGCAGAGTTGCTTTCTCATGGATTAAAAACAAACCAAAACAGAACACCGGTACAATGATTTTTCCAAGATATGGAGTATGTTGGTCTCTGAGTGATGAAAGCTGCTGAAGTGAGTTCCGTGCTATCTCAGCTCACTGCCTGTAGGATTCAGAGAGCACTCAAGAGAAGTCCAGTAGAGAGCCTGGACATCTCTAATGATTGTGAAGAAGTTACAAGTCTTACCAACCAGGGTAGCGTATGCAAGGCAAAGGACTACAGAGGCGAGGGGTGCACAGAGAGCCCCCTTGAGTGTTCAGCTGGGATTCATCATAGAGGTGTGAGTGAACCTGAGATCGATCAAAGAGAATCTGGAAGGACATAGGGGATAATCATTATAGCTCAGGCAGTGCCAGAACAGTGTTTGTTCCCTGCCCCTGCCTGTTAGACTAGAAAACTCATTTCATAAAGCACTGATAATAAAGGATTCAGAAAGCATTTGTCTGAGATTATTTCATTCGTAGTCTAAATACTGCTGTGATTCAGATTAGTAAATCTTAACAGAGTTTTAAACTGCTGGACTATTGTAAAATAACCATGTCTAGAACAAAGCTCTAAAGTATTTATTGGAATGCAAATGCACCCACTATCCTACATAATAGCATTCACTTCATCTAACAGCCAGTAAAACTTCCAGGTAGGGGGGAAAAAAAGACATGATATATGATGAAAAACAAGACGTTCTCCATGAAAATTAACCACCAATCAGCACAGAGGTCAAAATAGTGGACTACTTAACAATTACTGAAACTGCATCTCAAATATTCAAGAAGTTAAAGCAGAAATTGTATTCAGAGAAGAAAGTTACGAAAAGATAAAAAAAATCACTTTTAAAGGTAAAAATGAAAGTGTCTGGAGTTAAACACACAGTGTATGAGATTAGAGTACGTCAGACATTGCAGAAGGCATCACTGGAGGAAGCACAGAAGACTGGAAGAAATGACTAGGGTTCTGGAGCCCCTAACTTTAAGTAACCACGTAGATGAGTAATTGTAGTTTCTAAAAAGGTGGGTGAGAGGAAAGTTATTAGGGGGAAATATTCAATATTCAGGTCCAACCTGATTGGTACATTCCTATAATCCTAGTGTGTGTGTGTTTGTGTGTGTGTGTGTGTGTGTGTGTGTGTGTGTGGGCACGTGTGTGTACATGTCTATGTGCACAGCTTGGGCTACATGGCAAGATCCTGTTTCTAACAAATATGTAAAATCTCAATGTCCTGGTTAGATTTTTCTCAACTTGATACAAGCCAGTCATTTGAGAAGAGGGACTCTGTCAATTAAGACCATTTCCCAACTATGTTAGCTAGTGTTTGAGCCTGTGAGACATTTTCTGGATTAATAAATGAAAAAGAAGGGCCGAGTCCAGTGTGAGTGATGCTCTCTGGGGCTGGTGGTCCTAGGTGCTGTAAGAAAGCAAGCTAATATGCAGATATAAATGAGTATATACCATTTGAGTCTTTCTGCTTCTGGGTTAACTCACTTATTATATCATTTCTAGCTCAATCCATTTATCCACAAATTTCGGGAATTCCTTGTTTTTAATAGCTGAGTAGTATTCCATAGTGTATATGCACTACAGTTTCTTTATCCATTCTTCTACTGATGGACACTTAGGCTGTTTCCATGTTCCGGCTATTATGAATAAGGCTGCATATTAGTCCAAGGGGCATGTCCCATGAAAGCCTTCACTTACCAGGAAACTGAGACAGAGGGGAGGACATTCTATTGGGACTCTAGATGAGAGAAGCATGGGAGAATGGCAAAGTAGAAGGATCCAGAGGGTCCTAGAAACCTACAAGTAGAACATTATGATAGGCAGATTTGGGCCCAGGGGTCCCGCTCAAACTAAGGCACCAGCCAATTGACAATACAGGCGGTAAACCTTAAACCCCTACTCAGATCTAGCCAATGGACAGAACATTCTCCACAGTAGAGTAGAGAGTGGGATATTACTTTCTCACATACTCTGGTGCCTCACCTTTGACCATGTCCGCTGGAGGGGGAGACCTGGTGGCACTCAGAGGAAGGACAGCAGGTTACCAAGAAGAGACTTGCTTGATATCCTATGAGCATATACAGGGGGAGGAAATCCCCCTCAGGAACAGTCATAGGGGAAGGGAATAAGGGGAAAATGGGAGGGAGGGAAGAATGGGAGGATACAAGGGATGGGATAACCATTGAGATGTAACAAGAATAAATTAATAAAGAAAAAAAAAGAAGAAGAAAGCAAGCTAAGCAAACCAGGAGGAGCAAGCCATTAAGCAGCATTCCCTCAACGCCACTGCTTTTGTTCCCATATTGAGTTCAGATCATGACTCCCCTCAGTGACAATAAAGGACCTGAGAGTTGTAAGCTGATATAAACTCAAGTATACCCTTTCTTTCCCAAGTTTTTTTTATTATTAATTTATTCATATTACATCTCAATGGTTATCCCATCCCTTGTATCTTCCCATTCCGCCCTCCCTCCTATTTTCTCCTTACTCCCCTCCCCTATAACTGTGACTGAGGGGGACTTCCTCCCCCTTTATATGCTCATAGGGTATCAAGTCTCTTCTTGGTAGCCTGCTATCCTTCCTTTGAGTGCCACCAGGCCTCCCCATCCGGGGGACATGGTCAAATACGGGGCACCAGAGTTAGTGAGAAAGTCAGACCCCACTCTCCACTCAATTATAGAGAATGTTCTGACCATTGGATAGATCTGGGTAGGGGTTTAAAGTTTACCACCTGTATTGTCCTTGGCTGGTGCCTTAGTTTGAGCGGGACTCCTGGGCCCGAATCTGCCTATCCTAATGTTCTTCTTGTAGGTTTCTAGGACCCTCTGGATAATTCTACTTTGCCATTCTCCCATGCTTCTCTCATCTAGAGTCCCAATAGGATGTCCTCCCCTTTGTCCCAAGTTGTTTTTGTTTTTATCATGGTGTTTTACCATAGGAATAAAAAAGTAATTGAGTCAACCCTGTAAGAAGAACAGCAGTAAATCCAAAAAGGATCCCTTTTCCAATAAAATAATGAAGTGAATGATTATCATAGGCATTAGGAACACAAATGACATTTAGATGTAGCTTATGTGCACTTAAACAAATCAACAGTTTAAAAAGTAGAACCAGAGTGTGGGATTTCTTTAAAAATTAGAAGTAAAATGTAGGACAATAGGAGCAGGGAAATGAAAGTATGTAAAGTTCATAAACCCTAAGGAAGTGTTCTGACTTGAAAGTATCGTGCCATAGATGCATCTATCCTGATGAAGTCAAGGACCAAGTAGCTTATGAACCAACAAAAATGTAGCACGAAACTATCAAACCACTCAGTCCAGTCCAGAAGAGGACTGAGCATGAGTGAGAAAAGAAAAGAAAAACAACAAGGGAGATAAGGCTAACCTAAATAACTCCAAAGTGGAACGTTTAGATCCGTGCATGCTAATGAACACATAATCATGAATGACAACACAACATTTCATTTAGAAGGTGAAAGTTGACAGATTGGATAAAAACTAAGACTGAACTAGATATTGACTGTAAAACATGTTAAACAGAAAGATTAAAGTAGATTAAAATTGAACAGCAATGGTAAAAATACTCTGAGTTAGTATACAAACTAGCATCCAAGTAGATTTTTCAATGAGCATTTTTACAAGCGATAAAGTATGATTTATTAATGAAAATGTTGATTACTAAGAATGTGTATTGATTAAAACATTCCTGGCTGGGAGAAAGCCTAGCTGGTAAAGTGCTTGGCCTGAGATCCCACGGACCATTGTTCAAATACCCAGGATCTAGGCAAAAGCAGAATGTGCATGGTGGCCCAGCGGCAACCCCAGTGCATAGGAGGCAGAGAGAGGAAGTCTGGAGAGCAAGGCTTGCTAGCCACACCAGCTAAAGTATCAAGCGCAGAGGTCATAGATAGACCCTGTCTTAATATAAGGTGGAGAATGACTGAGGAAGATGCTTACTGTCAAGCTTGGGCCATAACATGCGTGTGTGTATGCATAATACACACACACACACACACACGCACACACACACATATGCACACATGCAAAAAATGCTTCAAAATGCATAAAGCAAAAGATAATAGAAGTATAACAGAAACAAGCATATAAATATAATGAGAAATTTTAGCATTTTTCTCTCAGATATTGATCAAATCAGTACATAGAACTGATAAAGATAGAGATTACTTTGTTAAACAGCACTTTAGTCAATTATAACAAATACTCATACTTTTATGAAAAATAGAGCTTCCTCTAAGAGAGACCTTAAGTCACACTAAATCAAAAGGATTCAAGTACAAATAATTTTGTTCTTTGACTTTAACTTAATTAAATTAGACATCAGTAGCAGAAAGATAAGTTAATATTTCTTAAACATTTAGAAGCTAAATAAGTGATGTCTAAGCAATATACAGGCCAAGAAAAAACTTGAGGAAGGAGTAGGAAACATTCCAAGTTGAATAGATTTACAGATCAAACCTATTCCAATCTGGTATCTCCAGTGAGGAGAGTTAGGTACTGACTGGGCCTAGGGGCTGTGTCATGGAAATAAATAGAAATATCCATATATATGAGTAAAATGCATCCCAAACCAATGAGCTTAATTTTTCACTCTAGAAGCCAAAACAGGTCAGAATAAATGGAGCAGAATAAACAAAAGAAATGAATAAAACATTAATGATAAGACAATTGAGAAACACAAGTAAACCAAAACCTAATACAATTCTCTGTGGGATGATAAAAAATTATCAGACTGCTAAGAGAAAAATATTACAAGTATCCAAAATAAAAATTGATATTATTGTAGCCTATATAAATCTTAAAACGATAATTACATTAATAAACTTAATAACCTACATGAGGGCTAATAAGTGCAAAAATATGATCAAAATCACTCAAGTGGCTCTGTATTTTATCTATCTACCATCTATTTATCATCTATCCATCTATCTTGTCCACCCATTTGTCTGTCCATCTTCCTGTCCACCCCCATACAAACTGTAACTAAAAATGTTTCCGTATAGAATTCTGTTGAATATTTTAGGAGAGGAACAATGCTGATTCTACACAAACTATTTTGGAAAATTGAGGAGGAGTGAAACTTCACAACTTCTCTTGAAGTCAAAAATATATTGATAGCAAGATAGCAAACTATTACGAAGAAAAGAATTAGAGATGAATATAAACTGTGATTGATCAACTTGATTGGCAAGAAAAGATTTAGAATCAGCAAGAGACAAACCTTTGGGCATGTGTCTGTCAGGGCATTTCCAAAGAAATTGATTTTAAATAAACATATTCATTTGCGTGTGTGTGTGTGTGTGTGTGTGTGTGTGTGTGTGTGTGTGTGTGTGGTGCAACTACCTGGGGATGCCCAAAAAGGACGATTTTGGATTCCCTGGAGCTGGAGTTACAGCGAGTAGGAGCTGCCCCTGTGTGAACCCCTGCTCCTCAACAAGAGCAGAATGCTTTCCTACCCCCTCTAAGGCATCTCTCTAGGGAGGGTTTGATGAAGGTTGGCAGTATCAGCACATGGACACCAACTCTGAAATGGACAAAAGAAGAGAAAGAAGGTTGGGTGCCAGTGTTCCTTTCTCTGATTCTTAAGTGTGATACAAAGGGAGCAGGGCTCACACTTGTCACCACCACACCTTCCCTGCTATAGTAAGCTACAGTCCTTACATCCTGAGCCCAAAGAAGCCCTTCCTACCCTCAAACCGTGAGCCACAACAATCCTTTTTCTATTTTAAATTGCTTTTGGCTGGCATTTTGTTACAGCAGTAGGAAAAAGACATACACAAAACTGACACAATATTTCAAGAAACTGACTCTGATACTATGTTTAAAAAGAACCTGAACTCATGACATTTCACCTGGGAATATAAAATTGAACTAACATTTGAATGCCAATCAATGCAATTCATTTTATTTGCAGTTTTAAAACTGAAGCCATATTAGCATCTTGACAGACTTAAAAAAAAAAAAGCATATGGCAGCATCTACTCTAGTAAATCTTGTAGAAAACTAAAACTCAAATAAAATATAATACATGACATCTATATATGAAACCTACAGTTAGCATTACATTCACTGGTGCATGCAATCTATATGAAGTCTAAGCCTCATATCCTAAGCAGCGATTGCAAAGCCTACAGTCAGTGTCACACAGTTCTGACACAGTCTTTGAAACAAGGCAAAGTGATCCCAGTCACTCTGTTTTTAGCTGTTGACGGCTTCTGGGAGAAGGGAGATTCAGTTTTCTTCAGTTAGTGGTTCCTGGCAGGATGGACCGCTCTAGTGGATGGACTCAGACCCAGGGGCACATGAGAAGCACAAATTGGACTCTGTGGTTTATTTAAACCAAACCAAACCAAACAAAAAATTAGAGCATCAAGTTGGGAGAGGTAAAGAGGTGGGGGTGAACCTGGGGAGCATTGTAATGGAGCTTTGTTTGTGGATATTTTAAGTTACAAACAGAATTTCCTTAATGGCTTGTGATGCTAAGATGAAATAAGATGATTATTTCATCTTATCATACTTTAGAGAGAAATGTTTCATTTCTTCCATGTTATCAAATTCATTAGTATGGAGTTCATAATATTTCCTTCAAAAAAATGGAGTAGACAAAATATCTGTAGTTCTGCTCTCTTTGTTAGTGATTAGTGTTTTCTTTTGTTTCTTTTCTACGCCTCCCTTAAAAGGTAGATTAAATTCCATTACTTTTCTTAAGTGAGTTTTTACTTGATCAACTTTCTTTTTCTTCTTATGACTCTATACCTTTCTGCTAGCACATGTTTTTTTTTTTCATGGTTTGGGTTTATTTTACCTTTGTTTCTGTACTCTCCTGCATGGAACGTTAAAACACTTAGAATGTCAGTGTTCAATGAGCTATTAATTCTCCTCTCAACACGTCTTAAACTATACCATGCATGCTTTGATATGTTTTGGTAACATTTTATTCAATTTTGCCCTTAAAGCTTTCCCCCCTTTTTATTCTTGGATTATTTAAAGTGCATTGTTAATTTCAACACGTTCAAAGATTGTCCTTTTGTCGTCCTGTATCAATGTCTAATTCAGTCTCACTGTGATCCTGGAACTCTCCCCTCAATCTCTTTACCTTTGTTGTCATTAAGAATGAGATGCCAAGCCGGGCACGGTGGCACACGCTTTTAATCCCAGCACTTGGGAGGCAGAGGCAGGTGGATCACTGTGAATTCGAGGCCAGCCTGGTCTACAAAGTGAGTCTAGGACAACCAAGGCTACACAGAGAAACTCTGTCTCAATAAACAAAACAAAACAACAACAACAACAACAACAAAAGAATGAGATGCCATGGAACAAATATGTTCTGGAGAGATTTATTTGGGAAGGGAAGGGGAGAAGAGTAAGGGCATGAGTGGGATTTGAGGGTAGAGAGAGACAGAGACAGACAGTGGAAGAGGTGGGTGAGGGAGAGCACCCCTTAGAAAGAGCGCAAGAGAGAGAGGAGAGAGAGGGAGAGAAAGAGAGACAAGGTGACAGGTTGGCCTTTTTATTGTCTGGCTCACACCTGGTGGCTGTAAGCAATGACATCGTAGGTTGCTAAGCAACCTACAGGCAACAAGCTATATGCTAACAAACTTCATTGAGGTTTGCATTTTCCTCTAAATATAATTTATCTTGGAAAGTATTCCCAGGAGTGTAGGAATAAAAAGCAACATGCAACTTGGCACTGTGGGGTAGCATGTTGTCTGTGGTCTCTGATTGATTGGTTTTGTTTGGGCTTTTTGAATTGTTCTGACTTCCTGCCAGTGATCCTGCACCTCTGAAAAGGGATGCTGCAATACCAATGCAAGTCTGAATTTTTTCATTTCTCTTGTGTGCTTTGTCAGGTTTCCTTTCATGTATTTGCAACCTGTATTGTTTAGTGTGCACACATTTATGGTTATTGTATGGTTTTTCTGCCATATTTATACTCTTATCCCTATGCAATGTTGCTCTTTGCCTATAGCAATTTTCTTTATTGGAAAGTGTACTTCATTGATTCTTAATGCAACCAGTCCTACTTTAAAAATGGTCTTCTGTCTTTTTGCTGTGAGTCTATCTGTGCATGAGTTTAAGGTAAATTATTTCTAGCTAGATACTATCAAGTTGTTTATTTTTAATACATTCTGAAAAATATGTCCATTGGTTGGTGTAGTTAGAATTTTAAAATTAGTTAACAATTTCCATGTCCTTAAGTCTGCCATTGTTATTTTATTTTTGATTTTTTTCTTGATTATAATTCTTCTATTTCTCTTTTCTTCCTACAGAATGCTTAAACTATATTTTCTTTCTTTCTTTCTTTTCTTTTCTTTTTTGTGATTTTTTTTTGTGGGGGGAGGGGTTTGAGACAGGGTTTCTCTGTGTAGCCTTGGACTGGATTTGTAGACCAGGCTGGCCTCAAACTCACAGAGATCTGCTTGCCTTTACTTTCTTCTGCCTCTCTGAGTGCTGGGATCATAGATGTATACCATCGCACTGGGCTTCAAACTATTTTTTAACTGATTTATTCATAGTGTTTTGAAGGTACTATTGGACTTTTGTACATTTTCTTAATAGTTACTTTGGATATTACATCAAATACATGTGACTTATAACAGTGCACCTGATTATTATATTTTACCACTTTTTAAAACTTTTTCTAAGTTGTATAAATCTCATTTTTATTGAGGTTATTGTATCTTTTCTACTTTTGAATGCCATTGGTGGGAGCTGAGATGGAGTGATCATATTTTATTCCATTCCTCCGAAAATATTTCTAAAACTCAAAAGGGAAAGGTCAGTGGTTTCAGTCATTGTATTTAAGATATTCCTGCTCCTCCTTTCTCCCTGTCTTCACTTCCCTCTTGTCCCACTTTTCTTCCTTATGTAATTCTCTCTTTGTCTCTGTCTCTCTGTCTGTCTCTGTTTGTGTGTGTGTGTGTGTGTGTGTGTGTGTGTGTGTGTGTGTGTGTGTGTGTGTCTCCAGTCAGTCTTCAAGAGTAGGTCAGTGTATTCCATTGTGTAAATGTCTTCTTTTGAGGGGCATCTAGGTTGTTTCCAGTTTCTGGCTATTAAGATACACAGGGACAAAGATGGAACAAAGATTGAGGGAATGGCCACCCAAAGAATGGCCCTGCTTAAGACCCATCCCATGGAGAGACTAATCCCTGACTTTACTGATGTTACTCTGCTACGATAGGCTCCTGCCTAGCATAAATCCTCTGAAAGGCTTCAATCAGCATCTGATGGAAACGGATGTATAGACTCACAGCCAAATATTAGACAGAGATCAAGAAATCCAACAAGAGAGCTGGAGGAGTGATGGAGGGAGCCAGAGCATTCAAGGACTCCACAAGACCTACGGAATCAACTAACCTGCACCCTTGACGGCCCACAGAGCCTCCGTGGGCTGTTCCTAGGCTCCGAACATAGCTAGTGTATGCATAGCTTTGTCTTCATGTGGCTCCTCTAACAACCGGAGTGGGGACCCTCTCTGACTCTGATGCCTTCCCTTGCATCCCATGCCCCTAACCGGGCTGCCTTGTCTAGCCTAAGTGGGAGAGGATGTGCCTGGTTCTTACTATTACCACCTGCCTGGCAGAGATGATTTTCTAGGCCAGACAAAAAGGTTTCTTTCCCTTGGGGAAGGTGCAGGTAGGACCCCTTACTGATGCTTTTGTTCGGCCCTCCCCCCAAGGCTAGAGTAGTTACATTTCAGGGGCTAACTCTGTTGTCCCATTGTTTTCCATTTGTCCTACTCATACACATTTCACATTATCTTCTTGCCTACATGGTGGCACTTGGCTCAACATTCTGCACGTGATAAGCTTTTCATTAATACTGGCCCAGAATTACTTCATCATTCATCAGTGGTGTTTGTAAAGATGGTCCATTTTTTACTGTCCTCTGATAGATTTGTTTAGGCAGCCACATGGTAATCATGGGCATCTCAGAGACTTTAGATATAAGACATGGATTTGATTTTTTTTCCCCTTGGTGAGGTGTTTGCTTTCATGGAAATGGGAATGGCTTGGTTATAATTTCCTGTTCTGTTGTGATTTTTTTTTTTCTATCACAATCTGCTTTTTAGGGGTGTGCGAGAAAAAGCACTGCTTTCCTTTCTTGGACTTTTGCAAAAGAGTTCTAAAGGATTTGAGCAAGAAGCACAGGTTTTTACATTGCAAAACAGGCTCTTTGGTATGAGAAGAATCCATAAATGGGTAACTGTTTTATCTCTTGTCACAGAGCCTGGCTCTGAAGCAAATGTTCCTTAATTACGGTTGATGGGACTGTATAATACGAGGGCTGGAGGAGACATTAGAGAACAGCTCGTCCAAAGCCTCTTACGCTACCCATGCAGAAAATGGGACTTATTTAAAGTAATGGTTTGTCTAAAATCACAAAGAAGTTAGCAGTAAGTAGGGAGTGTGACATAGTAGTTAAGCTTGTACCTTTGATTCCAAGAGCTTTGAGTTAGAATCCTAGTGCTACCATTTGCTCCTGCTTTTATTATTTTGTATTAGAACTAGAATTCATTACTTCACCTATCTCTTTTTTAAAGATTTATTTTTTTTAGGTAGTAGGGGTGTGTGTGTGTGTGTGTGTGTGTGTGTGTGTGAATCAAATGAGCTGGAGATACGTGGAACTTAACTCTCACCCTCTGGGAGAGTGCCAAATGATAGCTTTAACTACTAAGCTATCTTTTCAACTCCACTGTACTTGTTTCTTAAGTGGTGTGGACAATCAGCAAGATAATCTATGCTCTGTTCATGGTAATAATCAGAGGCTTCCCCCACTGTACCAGGACTATTCAGCTTACTCCAGATGGCTTCTGGCTCTGTTATGCAAACAAATTATAATTCTTTTACTGGGTCCAGGTTCTGGTTCTGCCTATAAATTCTTCATATCTACTGAGTGTCTTATATATACAGAAGACCTATAAGACACAAAGATGGAGGAGAACTCCTCTTCCCCATCATTCAGCTTGTGCTTTTGTGGGGAAGTGACCCCATAAACATGAGGGTTGCCATAGATACATGCTGGAGGATAACAGGTATCCGTCTGTAAAGAGTTTTTTTTTTATTTGTCATAATATGTTTGAGCTTACATGCACTGGCCATAATCAGCAAATGACTGTAAGGTCTGACAATTTCCATAAACTAAGATTTGTATTGAATTAAAAGCCTCTGTTGACATGTCCCTAGTACCTCAAGGAGACAATAAGTGGAGAAGTCCGAGGATCTCCCTGATTTGTCTTCTTACACTTAATGCTTAAGTGGAAATTTGTCAGTAAATTAAGTCATAGTAAAGTGGCTTGACATTCATTCAGAGTCAACCTGAAGCAATATTTTGGACTGAATATGGAAAGTGCAGTATTAAGAACAAGTTCTATATGTTGGCACAGGAGACAACTTCCTGAACAGAACACCAACAGCCCAGGCTTAAGATCAACAATTAACAAATGGGACCTCATGAGGCTGAGAAGCTTCTGTAAGGCAGGAGATACTGTCAACAGAACAAAGCAACAGCCTACAGACTGGGAAAAGATCTTCACCAACCTTACATCTGACAAAGGTGTAATATCCAAATTATATAAAGAACTCAAGAAATTAAACACCACCAAACCAAACAACCCAATTAAGAAATGGGGCTCAGAATTAAACAGAGAATTCTCAACAGAGGAATATTGAATGGCTGAGAAATACTTAAAGAAATGCTCAACATCATTAGTTATCAGAGAAATGCAAATCAAAATGACACTGAGATTCCATCCTACTCCCATCAGAATGGCTAAGATCAAAAATTCAAGTGACACCACATACTGGCAAGGATGTGGAAAAAGAGGAACACTCCTTTGTTGCTGATGGGAATGCAAACTAGTACAACCACTCTGGAAATCTATCTGGCACTTTCTCACAAAAAAATGGGAATAGGGCTTCCTCAAGACCCAGCTATTCCACTCCTTGGAATACCACACAACAGGGACATGCTCAACCACGTTCATAGCAGCCTTATTCAGAATAGCCAGATCGTGGAAACAGCCTAAGTGTCCCTCAGTAGAAGAATGGATAAAGAAACTGTGGTACATTTACACCATGGAATACTACTTAGCTATTTAAAAAAAAGGAATTCTCGAAATTTGTGGACAAATGGATTGAACTAGAAATGATCATGAGTGAGTTCACCCAGAAGCAGACAGAGTCAAATGGTATAAACTCACTTATATCTGGACACTAGCCCAACGGGCATGTCCTATGAAAGCCTTCACTTACCAGGAGATTGGGATAGATGTTAGGACATCCTATTGGGACTTTAGGTGAGAGATGTATGGGAGAATGGGAAAACAGAAGGATCCAGAGGGTCCTAGAAACCTACAAGGAGAACATTATGACGGGCAGATCTGGGCCCAGGGGTCCTGCTCAAACTATGGCACCAGCCAAGGACAATACACGCAGTAAATTTCAAACCCCTACTCAGATCTAGCCAATGGACAGGACATTCTCCACAGTTGAGTTGAGAGTGGGGTCTGACTTTCACATGAACTCTGGTGCCCCATATTTGACCACGTCCCCTGGATAAAGAGGCCTGGTGGCACTCAGAGGAAGGATAGCAGGATACCAAGAAGAGACTTGATACTCTATGAGCATATACAGGGGGAGGAGGTCCCCCTCAGTCACAGTCATAGGGGAGGGGAGTAGCATGAAAATGGGAGGGAGAGAGGAATGGGAGGGTACAAGGGATGGGATAACAATTGAGATGTAATATGAATAAATTAATAAAATATTAAAAAAAGAACAAGTTCTAATTAATTAATGTTTTGCTTAAGAAGGCTAAATGTGTATCATAGGGAGAAAGGGTGACATGGAAGGAGTTGGTGGGGGATGGGAAGGGCAGAAGTGATGTAGATGCTGTGTTCATAAATGAAGTTCTCAAAAATTATTTTTTAAATTTGATAACATTTAAAAAGAGGGAAATGGAATGATATCTCAGAATGATGATGTCAGGGGTTAATTTTTATTTATTATTCCAAGATGATGGCTTAGAAAGCAACTACAGGGGTTGGTGACCATTATAAAGAGCAAGAATATACTAGCCAATGGCACTTTCTGGTGTGAAGCAGGTGTCAGGGACAATCTATGAGTTGACTTGAGTCATGGACTGAAGGAGAAAGAAGAGCAGGAAAGAGACCAGCTTTGGGGGATGAAATAATCCAGGCTATGATGCTGAAGAGGTTGGACCTCACACTTTACACTGTAGGAAACAAAATAGAGGCAGAAAAAGTGAGAATTTTGAAAGTAAAATTCAGCATTAGCATTGTCAACTCTCTGTCCTTTGCCATCCCTTCATTTTTCAAAAGCAGGAAAATGAAACATATTTATAGAATGCCAAGTTTTAGTTGCCACAACAGTGTTAGAATAGAGAATACTTATAAAACCATCTTTGACTGGTTGCATGGGTGTATAATAAGGAAGGGAGCCCAATCTTACTATGGCTCCAAGGACTGTCATGGCAAGTACATGCCCTCAGGTTGATTGATAGCAATGCCAACTGGCCTGCTACAGCCCTTATGTCACACTGAATAATGATATCTTCCATCATTTTCAGGACAAGAAATGTCTAGGACGTGCTTCGCTATGTTAGGTACTTCCTCTACAAACTCTCGGGAACGGCCCAAGTGAGGAATGAAGAAAGAGTTTTTGAGATGGCCTACATCTAGCTTCAGCTGAAGTCCAGGCTTGGGACAGTCTTTAAAGAATGAAAATAAAGTAGCTGTTTTTTTTTAGAGATTAACTGTTTCTGGACTTTATTTGCACACACAAATTAATGAGCTGGAAAGTCTCATTTTTACAAGTGCTACATCCTAAAGACACTACAGGGACAGACGCTTCAGTGTTATTGATGTCTGTTCAAACTCGTGGAATGCCAAGGAAGCTTCTCAATTTAAAACATGCTGCCTAACTATTGGCAACAGCATTTCCTTTTCAGCAGAGGGGAAGATGGCAAAGGATGTCTTTCATTTTGTTTATTATGGATTTTCAAGCATGCATGCTTAACCCAAGTCACCAATGAGGCAGATTGTCTTATGAAATATGAGTTTCTAAAATTGATGAATTAAAATATAATGTAACACCTCTTTTGGAACAGCTTTCTTGATTTCCCTCTTCTTTCCTTTTTCTTACCCTGTCTTCCTCCTTCCCTTGCCTCTTTCTCCTTTTCTTTTCTTAAATATTTATTCAGCTCCTATAATAAATATGTCAATCATCATTAGTGACCAAATTTATAAGGATGAGAAATACAAGCTCTGTTCTTAAGAACTTTTAAGCTAGTAGAGAAGATGGGTGCATAATGCATATATGTATAGAGTCACCCTCCAGTGTGGTTAAGATCTGTTTCCATAGGACTGGGAAGATAACTCAACAGCTAAGAGCATTTGCTACAAAAGTATGAGGACCTCAGTTTGAATTCCCAGCACCCATGTCGAAAGCTGTGCATGGCCATGTGCACACATGTAGCATTAATGATGTTGGGGATAGGGAGAGGATGGTTGCTAGGGTTTGCTGCCTCTTAGCCTATCTCTATGTTTAGTGAGAGACTCTGTATCAAAGGAATAAGGTGTAAAAAGAGAGTAGGACAACCAGTACCCTCTTCCAGCATGCACCCTCACACATATCACATAACACACACACACACACACACATACACACACGCTTGCACATGCATTTGTAGGCATGAGATTATTATGTAATTCAAATGCTAATATTTGTACCCCACTTGTCCAGTTGTAGTCCTTGTTCTGAGAATCTCCTTTGTAAACACTGCTCCCCCATTGTCCCAATATGCCAATAAAGCAGCTTATTACCAGTTGCTGAGCAGGCCAGCCAGGAGAGGGAGGAGTTAGAAGAGGAAGAAGGGGATTCAGCCACAGGTGACTTCCAAGAGACATCAGGAGACGAGCTGGAGCAGGAAAGCTACAAAGTACAATTATCTCTGAGTTGTATACTGGGAGGAAACCAGATTAGCTTAGAGGGTTAAGAATACAGTAATAACTACTCCGTTCTTGTGTTATGAAGCTTGTTGAAATAATATAAGAGAGTCTCAATTATTTGTGTGATAGGTGGGTTAAGACAGAAGCCGAGAAACAAACACAGTTTTATAAAAATAACTTTAACACATATTTTGTTCTAGGTTATGAGTTCCCCTATATGACTAGGAGCAGATAACCTACCTCTATGTATCACCTTTGAATAAATTTAGAATTCCAGAGTGGAATGGTTCATCCTCTAGTAAGCATTTGATAGAATTAAACTTCCTAAAGGTGATCCAAAATATCATTTTCCCTAAAACCATAGTTAGCTGGATAATTCGGGAGAACCACTAATGGATGACCAATTCATCATGGCTACTTTTAAATAACTCTGTTACATATTTGTTCCAATGTGTAGTGCCATACTGGGAACTCCAAGCTCTTCAAATCAAGTAACATAAGAGTGGCAATGTCTCCTCCCCTAGACTTGCATTTCTGTGGGAACACAGAGAACAGACTTCCAGATGGACTCCCAAGTCCAGGCTCAGATTAGCTATATTGAGAACAACTTCATGATGAAATGGAGCTATCTGAGAGTAATCTACACGTCGAATGAGCACAAGTCCATAGAAGATTTACACTCATTCAACAACAAGTACATTTCATATCACACTCAATCATCAGACCATCAGTTTTGAAGTATAGGAGGAAGGCAGGTTTTCTCCACTTAACTGAGGTATTTACTAGGGTATGTGGAGATTCAATACTCTAGTTAACAATGCTAGTGAGGGACTGAGTGTGAGTATGTAGGAACCACTGTACTCTTCATTCCAGGTCTGTCATACTTAAGACCCACATACACTGGGGAAGAGAGGAGTCTGAGAAAGATGTTTGGAAGTCACTATGCCTAACACTTGTCAGGACACTGAATTTGAATGACTAAGTGCCAAAGAAATGGACTTTCCTCGTCACGAAAGAGTTACATACTCTAGCGTTGAAAACAGCCCACAAACAAAACTCCCACAAAGCTGTGGAAACCATCCATCCAGTGAGTCAAACAATGTGTTTTAAGAATCCCAGGACACACAAGAAGCCTTGCAGGCACTGGGAAATAGCAGTGAACAAAACAAATAAAATCTGCTCTCATCAGGCAATAGTCCAGGGTTGGGAGTCAGGGAAGAAATAAGTAACTCTCATTAAAATATAATAATCGTCAAGATGAGTTCTCTGGAGCCCTGTAGATGATAAGGGAGGCAAGGCTATTATTTAAGGAAAACCAGGGAAGAGCTGACAGGGGGAGAACAAAGAGACTTGCCCTCCAGGGAAAAGTCCTTAGAAAAGGCAGAGTACTGGCCCTGATGTAGGAGCCATCTTGGAAATTTTGAGCACAGGCTAGTGGGGAGAGCACAGTGGGGAGACACTACTGTAAGGGCAGAGAGAGCAGAAGGCAGATTAGTGGGGTGACCTTGAGGTATAGGTCCTACTCAGAGAGGAGAGGACTGATGTGAGCTAGTCTACTTTAAGAGGCTCTTGTGATTGCTACATTGAGATGATGTAGAAGAGATCATGTGCTGAGGCAGGAACTGCGGGCAGGCCATGAGCTGCTAAGCAAGGCATGATGCAATGAAGAGGAATACTTCTTGGTAAGAGTAGAGAGTGAAGCCCATCGGAGAGCTCAAGTTCTTTGTCTAGAAAAGTCCGTATGTCTTGTTTTCCATGTCGGTCTTTGGTTGTTGTCCCCCGCTTCTTGTCTCACTGCACTGAGGATCTGAACTCCCTAAAGGAATCCAGACTTCTCAATAAAAGTAAAAAGAAATCGCAAGTCCCTGGAATGACTTAGGCTTTTAGTTGCTCATTTGTATGACAATTAGAAGAACTTGTAACTTGCCAAGTTGCCAGAACCATTCTAAGACATAGACATGAATGAAATGTAATGAAAACACATGGTATAAATTAATGGTTCTTACATCCTTCATTACTGAGTTCCCTAATGATGCTTCAGTAGTCTAGGTTGCCCTTAAATCCAGAATCCCCCTGCTCACACCTCCAGAGTGTTGTGACTGGATGAATGTGTCTGCCCATCCAGCTCCCAAGCCATTCACAGTACGTTTCCCACATCTTTCTTCTGCTGTGGGAATCTAGGTCTCTATTGCACATTACCGAGATTGTGAAATAATGTTAGGTGGGTATTATTTGTCTCTTTTTTATATTTTTCTTTGGTAAGTTCATTTTTAGATCCCTTTTTTTAAATCTCATTCAATCCCCCCCCCCACACACACACTTTTCAACTCTTTCTAGATTCAGCTCTTTTCCTTGGCCACCCAATGTTGTATCTTTTTTCAAAAGCCCATTAAGTCAAATTTGTGCTGTCCAAATACTCTTGCTTGGATGGTCTTTTACTGGAGTGTGGTTTATTTACTAGGGGCTACACTCTTATAGAAAGCCAACTTGATTTTCCCTCTCAGCAGCTAACAATTGCCAATAGTTCTTCAGCTAGGGGTCAGACTTTGTGCCCAACTACTTTTATGTATGTATGTATGTATGTATGTATGTATGTATGTATGTATGTATGTATTGAATTTCATGTTTTCTACTCTAGTCATACATTCTAAATTCTTAACTGAACAATCCTATCACTTCCCTGTGTAATCTCAATATAGTGGGAGTGGGACTTTTCAGACCCACCAGTGGTATAAATAATGATGTGGAGACTTTTATATAGTTTAAATCTTAAGCATTTAGTGGGGGCAGATTCCCATATACTATGCAAACTTGACCCACTTATTCTTACCTATGACCGGCCACATGGCTACCTCTCTCTTTTCCAATCCATCTGTCTCTTCCATATCTGCTTCTGAATCCCCTGCCTTTTGCATTTCCCCCCAGAGTTTCTCTTTCCTGGAATTTACACCCTTCACTTCCTCTCCAGCTATTTGTGGTCACATCTTTACTATAACCAAGCAGTAAGAAACTGCCTGCCCATCAAGTATCTGACACATGTGAAAGGACAGATTTTTACAAATATAAAGCCTATGATGGGCCATAGAAGTTACAATACCCAAATCTTGCCAGCATTAGCTCTCTGTTAGTACAGAATTAACAATTAAAAATACAAAAATATTCATTCATACAATGTGAAAGAAAGTTACCCAAAACATTTCTAGTTTAATTTCTTCTGGCTCCAGTATATAAAACTCATGTTTCCAGAGCTTATGGTCACTCCTCATAACCCATGCCTTTCCCTTTCTATGATTCATATTAATCAATTCTATTTGAAATGATCTCTTTATTTCCTCTGCTCTTTGATGGGGACTGGAGAGATAGCTCAGTAGTTAAAAGTGCTTCCTTTTTTACCAGAATACCAAAGCTTAGTTCCCAGCAGCCGCATGGTTCACAGTTATTTGTGACTCAGAGGATCTGTGGCTCTTTCTTCTTTCTTCTCACACATGCCACGTGCATTCATACAAACATGCACATGAGCAAATAAAATTAGATTTTAAAACCTCCTCTTCAGTCTTCTCTAATGACGTCCATAATATTCCTACCTCTCTTATTTCACATTCAAAAAACAGGTGAATATTTTTAATTTTATTTTATTAATTTATTCTTAATACATCTCTATGGTTATCCCATCCCTTGTATCCTCCCATTCCTCCTTCCCTCCCATTTTCCCCTTACTCCCCTCCCCTATGAAGTGAATATTTATGATGTGTGATGTCACCTGTCTCTTTGTAAGAGCATGTCTTGCTTCATAACTAACAGATCCATCTTTAGGTCATCTTCAGGCCTGAAACAATACATGAATCACTTGGAAGGTGAAATCTGTGGGATTTTATAATTCACTGTGTGGTCATGGATAAATTACCTCATGTTTCAGAGCTCTGTTTTCCCAGCTTTAAAAGGATTATAATAGTAATGACCACATGAGTTTTCTCTAACTGGTAGAGACAAGAAGTACTCATCCAGAGTGATCATAGATGGCACTGCTCAAGAAATTCCAGACAGATTTAGCCATTACCAGTATTATCATCATATGTTTGCTTCTTTCCATTGGAGTGGACTTTGGCACCCACATTCGTGCTGGGGCCAACATACTATTTTTCGGTTGAAGAAAGGACCTGGAGTGATGTTTTACAAAGGCAGTTTAACCTCTACTTCTTTTATAAACTAGTTTTTTTTCCTTCAGTGCCTCAAAATTTAAATATATATAAATATTGGGTGCAAGGCAAGAGGCAATAGCTGAAGTGATATACAACACTTAGAGAAATATAATATATAATATATAATAAATATACAATATATAATAAATTATATATATATATATGTCTTATCATACCCTCTAGATTTAACTTACAACCTAATTTTGTGGATTTGGAAAGAAAGAAATGCTCTCCTTAGCCCCATTACTGCGCTAGAGTTGATTCAATTAGTTTTCATCACTCCAAAAGCTCAATTTATGTCAAGATCAGATTTCTATCTTTTAAAAATCCAGAGATTTCTTCTCATCACTTGGATATTTGCATGCCATAGAACCCTCATGCTCAAGCACTGGGCACATTGAGAAAAATAAAAAGTCCTTCTCACACAGTGTCTCTGTAGAGCGCAACCATCGTTGATTCCAAAGCTGTGGGAACTGCTAGCTTGGAGGCTAAAAAAAAAAATTTACACATGGTGAATGCTATTGATTTTCCTGGTCTGGAGATTAATTTAGAAAAAAGAATCTGTTATTAGTATGAAGGTGATGGGCGATGATGGAGAAAGGAAGGGGGAGGAATCGATACCTGAGAGCAGCCATTAATGTACTACAGTCACTATCATTTTGACAGGTTTACAATCAAATACTATCGATTTTTCATCAGCTTTCTCATCTAGCTTCAGAGGTGAAGCTTCTGGGTTTGGGGAAATAAACGGCTTTCTAACAGACGTTTTCAGCCTGTCATTTGCACCCAGGAATGGAAGCCTGAAATTTGCTGAGTCAGCCTTTAATTTCTCTCTTGCTTTTGTTCATTGCAGCTTTGGCCTGTTGGGCTGACAGGGAATAGAAAGAAGGGTTGTATCTGATGGAAAAAAGGGCACTGCTTTCAGAATTGGACCTTCTCAAAGGAGTTGCAGAGAACTGGATTAACAGTAGCATTGGCATAAGAGAGATCGAGTATTCAGACCTTAGACACTGGGATGGAAGAAGTAAAACACTGGTGTCTTTGAGCACTTCTGAGCACCTGAAAGTTCCTTACCTATGTCACCTTATCCAAGTGTCATAATCTCCAAATTCCAGACAATGAGTTGAATTTTGCAAAGTTCAAATAACCTTCCTTAGCTCTGGCATCTGGATGAGATCTTAGGACTCTTAGAATAATTTTCATTTTTTCATCTATATATTGTAGTTCATTTCCAGGGCCATTCCAAGTTCTGCCATGTCTGCTGATTCCAGAAATTGGCATCTGTCAGCTCTGTAGCCAAAGCTCCTCATCAATGTATCCAGCAGTTTTGGATTGAAGTATAACTGTTGGATCCACAGGCTTTTCACCTCATGACACCTTATCTAGTGACAGAAACACTAGTGAGGACTGCATTGATGTTAAGTTGGGTACCATTTCCAATGTGGGAACAAAGCATGCAGGGAAGTTTGCTTACACTTTGTGTCTGGGAGGAGGCAGAATAGTTTTCCAAAGCTGCAGATATAGTTGCTAGTGTTGAACTCCCTCTCTCTTGTTTTGCCTATGAATCACTGTGAGGTGAAGGATTATTGAGTTGAGGTAGAGACACAGTGGGCTGAGTTCCCTACACATAGTCAAAGAGGCTCTTCTGTCAATGGTAATAAACTTGCCAACAGAAATAAATTTATTCTCTTTATTGCTCTCAGCTTTCTTAATTCTCCATCTCCCATTCTTTAACATTCAGTAACTTGGGATTGGTTGTCTACATACTGTGTCAAGTCATCAGAAAGGATACAAAGGACCCATTTCTCAGATAGTAATGCTCTGTAGAATTTATTTTCATTGAATTTTCTATGAATGACATTTAATTCTACAAGCTAAAACTTCCTTGGCATATTTTCCTTTAGATGACTATAATTCCATAATTGTACCACATTTTGTTTATTTTGTGTGTCTTATTTTATATGAATTGTGTATCTGTGTATGGACATACTACATATACATATGTGGAGGTCAGAGGACAACTTTTGGGAGTTGGTTTTCTTCTTCCACCCTGTGGTTCCTAGGGATCAAACTCAGGTCCTCGGGCTTGGTGGCAGGTGCCTTTATCCAGTGAATCAACTACCCAGCCATAGACTAATTTTCATATCTATTTTGAAGAATGGGAAATAAATTGTTAGACTCCATCATCTTCAGAAATCAGTAGACAGTCATTCTACATTAAGGCTGAATTAACCAAGTAGATAGGATTCAATAATTTCTGGGAATGAGTAAGAGTTTAAAAGGTTTTTTTTAAAAAAAGAAGTTAAATAAAAAGAAAAAGTAAAACTTCCCAAGCTAAGCCACATATTATCTGTAGCTGCATCACATCAATAACTCCATTGATTATATTTATAACCTTAGTAGAATCACCAAAGTTTTCATTGAATAGAAGAAGTCTGAGCCAGAGAGATAGAGAATGATTTTTTTTCCATTATAAAGACTTCTCAAATAAAGGGACGCTGAAGCGGAAGCTGCCGGCACCTATAAAAATGTCTGGGATAAATTGCCATACTCCCTCAAATAGAACAAATATCACTCACCCCCAAAGAAAAGCCATGAAAATGTAATACACTTATTTGTGTGTGTGTATTGTGAGACAAAGCCTCAGCTTTATCATTCAGCTTTCTCATTTTGTTTGCTGCTGTGGTTTACCACGTATCAAATGTCTCCAGCACAGGCATCCACAGATGCTGTGCCTATGTGAACCTCAAGGTCTATGAAAAACAGACTACTTTAGCCAAACACCTAGTCTCACTGCTCTTTTACTATCTGCACATAAAACCTGGGTAGCTGCAAATATACATTAATTTCTCTTTAATGCTTATTTTCTGAATTTGTGTGTTTTTGAGTGTATATTTCATAACATAGTTTATTTCGTTAAGCTAGGCCTACTCATGACATTTTAACGAGTTGTCTAACCTTGGTAAAGCAAATCAGGGTTTAGAAGTGTGCAGTGAGCCCAGTGCTTTCTGAGCATCTACCAGCCATGGTTCTGAACTTTAAAAACAGATTTTAATTTAATGTTTTATTCAAAATGTATTCTTCTCTCATACAATACATCCCAAGCATAGTTTCTCCTCGCTCTATTCTTACCAGGGTTTCCCCACCTTTTATCTCCCCCAGATCAACTCCACTCTGTCTCCTTTCAGAGAAGAGCAGGCCTCCAAGGGACAACAAGCAAACACAACAAAACAGGATACAATAAGATAAGGCAAAAGCCCCATATTAAGGCTGGTCAAGGCAACGCAGTGGGAGGAAAAGTGTCCCAAGAGCAGACAAAGGTGTGATAGAAACACTTCTCTCACCTTTGGGATCTTTTCTCACAAAAACACCAAGCTAACAGCCATAACATGTGCAGGGGACCTGGTGCAGACCCATGCAAGCCTTGGACTTGAAGCTTCAGTCTCTGTGTGCCCATATAACTTGATCCAAGGCTTAAAATCTCACCTGGTTTGCCTTCAATCAGATCTCTTGACAGTGGATCCTTTCTACCATTTGCATCTTCCATTTATTCTGATGTGGGAATATTTCAGGGTACCAT
The DNA here is from genome assembly GCF_964271855.1 of Acomys minous. Lineage (NCBI taxonomy): Eukaryota > Metazoa > Chordata > Mammalia > Rodentia > Muridae > Acomys > Acomys minous. The sequence goes on along the minus strand of NC_140489.1, from coordinate 91,975,457 downwards.
GAAGCTTGGGGAAGCCTTTTCTGGTTCTAAATTTTGAATGCTAGCATCTCAAAATCTCTCAGGGGTCACCAAAGCCATCCATCCTGAGCCAGTGGCATTTGTGATCTTATCTCACAGATTCTGAGTATGAAATTGTAGACCATAGAGGCTGGGTTTTAGAAGAAATGTATTCTGGATTCACAGAGGAGAGCTTAATGGGGGTGGGGGGGCATAGGTCATGTATAGGAGGAAAAGCCCGGGGAAATGGGTACCACTCATCTGTTAGTCTAGTATGGAGTCTTCCTAAGGAACTTACAGTAGAAACTGGGGTGAGGAATGGAGAGAGGATCTAGTCAACCCAATCGATCCAATCAGGAGGATTGTCACCTCTCAATTTCTTCCGTCATGTCTGCAGCTTCCAGCCCTCTCTTCTGGAGTGCTTTTCCTCCAGTGAGGACAAGCTTAGAAGTCTTAGAAATGCTACTTTACAGTCACTGCCCTCCATGTCTCCTGTTCTTGTCATTTCCATGGGCATCTTCAAATGTTTGCATGGAGCAAGGAGTCTTCTTCCTTGGCTTTTTACCTTTGATTTTAACGTTAAGAGCCCCTAGAGAAATAAATATACCATGCTCATGCTCCAGAGCTGGCCCGGAACATAAGCAAGAAGTTAAGTGGCAGCTCACAGGAACTGAACCTGGCATAGTTGTCTTTAGTAAAAGACCTGAATTTCTAAAAAGCCTTTTGGACTAAAAGGCTCTGGCTCAGATGCTTCCCTAGCGAGAGAGCTGAATGCTATCTGCAAGGGCAGCAGCTAGGGATGTTGCTTTGATAGTGTGCCCCAGCTAGGATGCACAGTAGCAGACACACCACACCACGCACCCAAACCTGATTCTGATTCTGCTGGGAAGGACTTGAGGAGTCTGCAATCATCGGTACCAGCTGCTGTCTTGAGCCGCAGGTGAATGGAGTCTCTGTCTTGCTTTCCAGACATGCAGGTGCATGTTGGATGACCATATACATATGTGTGTATCCCTGGATATGTACAAACAGACTTCTGTGTGGGAGTTCCAGGAGTAGTGTGCACTAACACTCAGGTGTGAGGATTGTTATATATTTAGGGAAAGTACTGTATACTGAATGCTGTCAGAATGTAACAGATTTTTGTAGAATGAACACCAGTACATTCATCCAGGGCTATGGATACTTATGGAAAAGTTTACTGATATCTGGAAAGCTAGTAGCTGATAATGATGTAAACGAGGGCAAACATTCTCTAGAATAGTCCTGAAAAAAGGCCTTGGCACACTGTCTGCTGAGGGGCTGTCTGCAAGAGGACTACTTTCCTAGAGAAATCAGAATTCACTTTTATTCTTTTCACTTTGTGCACACTCTCACTTTTACCTGAGTCAGTGTCTTATTTTCATAGATGCAGCTGTCACCACGCTGTCCCCAGCATGGGCATTCTATGCAAGTACCATCCTTCTCTTCCTGCCGGGGCCTTCATGCTACAAAACTCTGGGAATGTCATTCTCTTGAACAGCCACTCTAAAAAAAAAAAAAAAAAAAAAAAAAAAAAAAAAAAATAAGGACTTGAAGTAAGTAAAGACAATTTCAAAGGTGAAAGTAGATCTTTAATAGGTGCTAAATAGAGTGTTTTCAGAAAGCCAGTTCCCTGTGTGGCTAGCTGCCTCAGTAGGAAGTCTATTCCATTGATCCTTTACAGATTGGGGTTTCCGGTTCCTCTCAGAAAAACTCCATGTCCATCTATATTGATTGTTGTCCTCTCTAAGCGTGTCCAGCCTGTGGCTCCTGGGCCCCATGCAACTGTACACAGCTGATAAGTGCCATGAACTGGGCCTAAGAAAAAAATTCTAAACTGTAAATTTTGGGGATGGGAGTGATTTGCTTTTCTTTTGGAACCTAATTAAGTGATTCTTTTTGTTTGTTTGTGGGCTTTTAATTTTGTTTTGTTTTTGAGACAGGCTTTTAATATGTAGCTCTGGCTGTTCTCGAAGTTACTATGTAGACAAGGGTGGGCTTGAATTCACAGAGCTCTGCCTGCCTCTGCCTGAGTGGGGTGATTGAATGATTCTGGACAGATACTTTGTAGATGACCTGGGTGACATGAACGCTGGTGTCCCGGATTTGATCACTTTCCCTTGGTGGGGAAGCCTGGCGGCACACAGAGAAAGGAGAAGCAGACTGTCCAATGAGACCTGATAGGCTATGGTCATATGGTCAGGGAGGAGGTCCCCTCTGTCAGAGGTCTAGGGGAAGGAAATAGAGCAGAAGAGAGAAGGAGGGTAGGAACGGGACGTTACAAGTGAGGGTATAACATTTGGGATAAAATCTGAATAAATTATAATACGTTTTTAAAAAAAGATAAGGTCTGTCACAATGTTAAAAGCTGGATGTGCCTGGGACCCCTAATCCATTTTCTACCTCGGAGAGCAGATCTAGGTAGGTGTGTGCATCCGAAGACGAGTGACACTTCATGTCTCTCTTTCCATGTGATCTGATAACCAGATCCTCACCTGCTTATTTGGACTTATGGAGACAAAGCTTGAGCCAAGTCCCTTTTCCTGCTCCATGGGTCTTCTCACTTCCAAGACAGGTAGTAATTCTCAGAATACAATATAGCTTGAACAAATTCAGGACAAACATGTTCCTAAAATATATGTTATATACAAAGATTGTTCTTATGCCCAAGGCCAGTGCAGTATTTGCAACATGAAATGTGTTTCCTTTCTATAATTAAACCTTTTCCTGTCATGCATTGACTCATGCCAATAGATCTATTAAACATACAAAACAAGGCTTGCATTAATGCCATTCAACATAGTAGTTGTTTTTCCTCAATGGTCGGTACCAGCTGTGCTTTTCATTCATAATTTTATCTTCAACCAGAACGCAGTTTTAGGCAGGCCTTCCTTTGTCACTAGACTCTGTAAAGGGGAGAGGCAATCTTTAAAGACATATTTCTCCTTCAACAGGGGAAACTGGGGAAGAGAAACAATCTTTCCATCTATATTAGCTGCTTTCCTTCTTGCTATGACAAGATACTCAACAGGTACCAACTTAGGGAAGGAAGGGGGTTATTCTGCTTCGGCTTTGAAGGGATGCGCTCCATCACTGAGAGGAAGGCAGCAGGAGCGGAGGGAGTTTGGCTGATCACATTGCATCCACAGTCAGGAAGCAGAAGCAGACACTACGAAGAGGTGCTGTGCAAGAGAAGCTCAGGGCCCCTCCAGATGCTATTGTTTCCTCCAGCAAGCCTCTGCCACCCCGAATCTCCAAACCTTCCCAAACAGAGCCTTTGTCTGAAACCAAAGTGTTCAAATACATACGCCTATGGGGGCACACTTTATATTTAAACCACAACACCATTACATGAAAATTACTCTTAAAGCCATGTTATAGTTAATAGTTTCATAAGGAACATTTTTAGCTTTCCAGACCTGAAGAAATAAAACCCCTTAAACAGAGCAAATTCACACTCATTGTCTCCTTTTGTGAATTATATGAGAGCCCTTTTGCAACTACAACTCTGCCACCCTGCAGGAGGATTCACCTGAGGCCCCTAGGGTGTCCTGAGGAGGAGTACTGGAGAGGAAACTGCTTTCCCATCCTCTTCTAAGGGTGGCCATGTCATTTCTCAAGTTCTCTGTCCCTTTATTGGCAGTTTTGACATGACCTTATGGCTGTGCCTCTCAATTATCTCAAATCCATACAGTGTTAAGATGCTAATAAGGAAGGGAAAAGTCATTCCATGAAGAAACGACCTCCTCCCACAGTCTGCAGTCTGGTGGTCGGTGTGCTTGCCTTCTGAGCTATATGTAAGAGCGAAGGGAGCTGACTGCCCTTATTTTAATTCTCAGAAGGTCACTGGTTACAGACATGAAAGGATGCATTTCCGCGCCCCCCTCCCCTTTAACAAGAGGCTTAAAAATATTTAAATCATCTAGGCTGCCATATACAAGGCCCCATTATGTAAAGCAGCATTATGGTGGCTGAGCGTGAGGAGGGCTGGGGCAAACCAGACACCCAGGGGACAGAGAGGGGAGGCTTTATGGGATTTATAAATTTCACACCTTTGTACATTTAATAAAAAAAAGCTTGTGTCTAAATTATGAGAATGTTCTTGAGCACGAGGCATGAGACTTTGGAACCGTTCATGTCTATGGATATTTAAACTGCAAAATAATTACTTGACTGGAACTTCGTGCAGTGGTTAGGTAGTAAAAATGACAAGGGGTTTTCAGAGGTGTTTTCACTGACCCACTCGTCATCCAAAACCCTACACCGTCGGGATTTACTGGAAGAATAACACTCCCATGTATTAAATGTTGGGATGTGATAACTGAGCATTCTCGGAAACTATCCAATTCCGTATGTTCCCCTAGAACTGCGCCAGGATTGCTGGTGTTGTACTGGATGGAAGTGATTTGAGGCAGGTCCTGACTTCTATGTCCTGTTTTGCTTTCTCTCTATGTTAGCTCGTGGATTGGTTGTAACTCTGAATCGTGGTTCTGTGGATTTTTTTTTTTTTGAGGTTAAACGAGGCTCCAGTGCAGTTGCCAGCGAGACAACAAGAGCAGACGTCTTTGCTTGAGCAGCTCATATCCGAATAACATTCCCATGTCAAAATTTGCTAATTAATCAAACAAATGATCACATATCAAAAGACTATCTATCCAGTTTAGATTAAAAAACAACAGCAACAGCAAGAACACCAACAAGGAGAAAACAAAGCAAAACAACACATGGGTTTGAGTCTTGGCTCTGTCATTTATTTTGTAGCCTTGGCAAGCCATATTCCCTTCCCTGATTCCCACAGTCTTCAAGAGAAAACAAGGCGAATTGTGTTACAGCATCATTTTGAAAATAATTAAGGGGATAAATTAGCAAGTTCTGTATAAGCTATAAATCACTTTACAACTGCTAATTATAATCATAATTTGTGAACTCATGCAATATTAATCAGAGCCTTTCCTTTATGGGCACCACATATTGTGTATAGCCTATTGTCATACTGTCAACCTAAAATGGCAGATTGAGGCACACGGAGTGAGGGAACAAAGAATTTATTTAAGCCTAAGTGAAGCTGGTCATTGGGAATCACAAATCCCAATTGCTCAGAATAAAGGCTTAGAAGGAGCTCTGACTTATAATGAGGGCTAAGAACAAAGAAACAATAGGCTGTTGGTTGCAGTCACCTTGGTCTACAAGACTGTCCCTGGATGTTGCTAAGTTGTTTTTCCCTTTTGACTATAGATGCCAGGAAAGAATTGTGGTAAACAGGAACAAGGCATTCTTCACCTATTTATTATGCTAACAACGTCAGTGTGTCTACACAGAACTAAGCTCAAGCAGTTAAAAGTTAAAAGTAACCAGGTCCTGAAACTGAAATGTAGCAAGGTGTGACTGCTATCCCACAGCCAGTGTGACCAGGCTTGATGAAGCCTCTTTATTATATTTTTGTTTTCATGCTGTATTGAAAAAAAAAACCACATACAAGCCAGTTCTACTCAAGAACCTCTAAGTAGCAATATTATCAATGGCTAGCATTTACAGGGCACTGCGTGCCCAACTCATGCTGAAGCATGACTTAAGAAAATAACCACAAGTAAAGAGGGAGGCTTTGAACAAAGTAATAATAAGCAGCTCAGGGAGTCCTGTGGAGGATGGGAAGGAAGGATCTGAGGAACCAGAGGGGTTGGGAATACACCAGCAGAACATGTCCCACAGAACCAACTGACTGGGATCCATGGGGACTCAAAGAGATCAGGGAGCCTGTAGGGGTCTGACCTATGGTGAGGTAGCTTGGTGTTCTTATTGGACTTCAGGCAGCAGGATCGGGGCTGTCCCTGACTCTTTCCTTTACTTCTTGGGCCCCTTTTCTCCTACTTGGATTGCCTCTCCTGCCTTGATATGATGGTATTTACCTGGTTTTATTTTAGCTTGTTAGGCTGTGTTTGTTTGATGTCCCTGTTCTTTCCTGAGGGAAAAAAAGCTTGCTCTTTATGAGGGGAGAGGAGAGACAGGGAAGGAGAGAGACTGGGGAAGGAAGGAACTGGGATCAGGATGTAATATATGAGAGAAGAATTGATGATGATGATGATGATAGAATTACATTGGACTTCACAGGGTCTGGAGATACTATTGTAAGCTCCAAACACACAGCATTTTAAAAGACCGCATTCTTCTCTCCTAGCTCAGGGGTTGCAATCCCTGTGGGGGCCCATTGACCCTTTCACAGGGATCACACATCAGATATCCTGCATATCAGATATTTATATTACAATTCATAATGATAGGAAAATTACAGTTACAAAGTAGCAATAGGAATAATTTTATGGCTGGGGGTCATCAAAACATGAGGAACTATATAAAGGTTTGCAACACTGGGAAGGTAGAAAGCCCCTGTTATACGAGATGCTAGCCAGGATTCAGGACACACACAGCATCTGCCTTTAGAGGCAAGCTCTAAAAACCTGCAACCCTGAATGCTCACATACATTTCAGAGGTTTGTGAACGGCTGTATCTAGGTCTTCCTGAACACGACAGAAACTTCTTGATTTCTAAGTCAGCATGGGGCTGAGTGGCTGGAACGATGAAACCAACAAAACACAGAAGCAAATGTTGCCACAGTGGAACCGTGGTACGTCTGTGCCTGGCAGAAGAGAAGCGTTAAGGCTCTCTAAAAAATAATTTATCATTTGATGATCTTCAGAAATGAGCTGCCCTATAGAAACCATGGAGGCTGCTGTCTGGACCAAACAAAGGCTCTGAGCTTGATGAGTGGATCAGGCTAATATGTGTTTGGAGGTAGGTATTGTCACTTAATTTTACAACAAACCGTGTGCCTGGTATTATTAGTGCCCTCATTTTAAGGACCGTGACCTGTGACTGGGATTGGTGGCCCATAACTCTAAACCTCCATGCTCAGGAAACAGAGATGGGAGCATCAGCAGAAATCTGACACTAGCTTAGACTGTATTATGAATTCCAAGACAGCTATGTAGAGAGACTCTTGGAAAAAAAACCCCAGCCAACCAAACAACAAGAACCAAGAGAACCCAAAGCCTGTGTCTTAGAAGTTTAGAGATAAAGATTCAGAGGCTGAAATTCCAGTAGATTCATCTGCTCTAACCATCGTGTAGCCATGTGCAGTCCGAGGGCACAGACTGAACTCTGGTTTGTGATGGTCAGCTGTGGAAGTGCTGGCCGGCCTGATTATGCTTCCTGCAGAAATGGAATGACTATCTCAGGGTCAGGGACCCCTCCTCCATAAAGGCAGAGAGAGCAACAATCAGGTAGGGCAGAAGACTGCCATGATAAAGGGGGCATGTTCGGAGAAGCCCAAGATTAGCTTAAGCTGTGGCTTGCTACTTAAAGGAGTCTATATTTTCTATTCTGGAGAGGAATTTGCCAGAGGACTTTGAGTAGGGTTGTGGCCAAATCAGAATTTAAGTGTGGAATGATGAGCCGTGAGCAGCATGAACAAGTGGTACTGAAAGCAGGAGACCTACATGTTCCTGCAAGTACCAGAGGACACATAAAGAACTGTAGACAGCCTACCGTCTTCCCTCTTCACATTAAAATAATGGGACAGCCTGGAGGTAGAGGCTAGAAACTGTTTTACAGGGTAGTAGATGTTGGTTTTGAACATTGGGGAAGTCATTTTCGATTTGGAAAAATTTGCTGGTCCTGTATTCTTCATATATTTTATGAATTTTGAACTTCACTGTCATGTACGGGCTAAGTAGGATGAATGTCAAGGTTATTATTACTGAAGGGGTAAACCTCTTCTTCCCAATCACTTTTCAATCCAATCTTCTACTTCCCTATTTCCTTCAGCACAAAGATTGGCTCTCTTGAGTACAGGAGAAAGTAGACAGGTGTGTACACCATGATTTTATGATTTGACACAGATGATTTCACATGGCAATCACACCATGCATGCCTCACTCAGACAAGTGTGCTTGTAAGATTTTCTTTATATGTACGGGCTGCTCTTTATTCATATGTGATTTGTAGCAAAGCATCGGCATGTTTCCATTTCACTTATTTAGATATGATTAATTAGCATGTTATGTATTTGTCATTATTTTATTTGGCATCATGCTTTCTGATGATACATGTATCACTAAGAAATAACTATATTTTAGTTACGTTAATGACCAGGTCTTCACATGTCACTTATAGTGTCAGAATATATCCTTGTCGGCTTCTCTGATAAGCCAGATCTGGGTAGGTGTGGAGTTGCATGGATATGTGCTGTGTGAGCTGCTGTGTAAGCACTGATTGGGCTGATATGTGGTATGTACAGATAAATAAGGAAAATATTTCCAATCTCGGCATACTCCCTGATAGCACCGCTTCTCTCTCAATCATGAAAACAAGTCAGTCAATCAATGAAGCGTAAGTGGCAGCAGCCAGGATGGAAAATATACTGAGTAAAGGAACCCATTATTTCATTTATAAAATATTTAACTTTTGTGACCTGCCTGACAAGTACAATTGGAGAAACACAAGAAACTGCAAGCCAAAATTATGTTTAACATATTCTCAGCAAAAAAAAAAAAATACAGCTAGTATAAAACATATGATTGGTTGAGAAAACAGTTTTTAGTGAATCATCATTGGGTGAACTCTGTAGCTAATGATCATTGATGAAGTGTTTGACATCTATTTTGATGGACATTCTCAATTTGGTAGCAAAAAGAAGTGTTTACTGGGTCTGTTTGGACGAGGACATAAAAGTTCCAAAGTGACTGAAGATATGAAGGACTGGAATTCTATAAATGTCTTCTACTGAAGAATTTAATAATGGATAGTTATATACAGTAAGTAACAAAAGGATAGCATCTGAATTACAAATCAAAAATCCTTCTAGAAATCCATAGTAGGTGCTTGCTCATCCCTCATTGGCCAGAGCTGTGTCAGACAGGGGAGTCTTAGCCATATAGAGACTCTGGGAACTGCACTTCATTAGCCTGACCCACCACATCCTTGGCTGTGACTGGAATTCGGAGGCTAGTGAAAAAAGAGAATGTGGATACTGGGAAAGAACCTGGCAGTATTTCTCTGCTCTAGCAGAAGGTCTTTGCTCTCTCTTTCTCTCATTGTGTTCTCATTAATTCATTGCAAATCATTGTAATTTAAAGTAAGTTATTTGAAAAATTGTTGCTGCTCACTTTTAATTCTACTTTACTTGCATAGAAGCTCTAAGTTGTCAAATATGAAGCAAATAATTGCATTGCTGTATTTTACTGATGAGAGAGCTGAGGTCCAACACTGTAGCTACCTGCTGAAGGCTAGTGGTCTTTCTCAACCAAAACCAATCAAGTGGACATTGTTTTCCCCTAAATGAACACTCCAGTCATCAACCATCTCAAACATTAAGTTATCTGCATTTCTGAAATAAACTTGTGTTGTGGAGTTCAATTTCCTTCCAGGCAAACAGAATTGTGATGACATATTACCAGTGTTCCTCATGACAATTCCTACATGTTCTATGAGGGAATTATGATGCTGTCTGAGGGGGAAGAGGAGTTTATAGGAGCTTCTCCTTGTTCCTTCATCACAAACAAAGACAGTACATAAAAACAACCTTATAGGGGGGGGCATCAAAAGCCATTGCTACAAAGTATTCATTGTAAGATTTGTGCTTTGTGGATCGTTTTGATCCATGCATTTGGGGGGGATTGCCTTTCTGTGTGGTCTAATAAGGTAAAAGACGTGCTTCTCTTTTAGTCTCTGCAATATGGTGAGGATGCTCTTGTGCAGTCAATTCCTTTCTCTCATACTCTTTGGAGCTACCTTCTGCAATGAGAAGTTCGTCCAGTGTCAGGATTTCAGGTCTGATTGTACACTGAGACTAGGATGAAGTGTTTTACATGGACATGGCAGATCCTGAACCCAAGTATTTGGCTTTCATTGGCTCCTAGTGACAGACATAGGCACTTTGGGAGAAAGATCTCTGGGTGATGCTAGAAGGTAGAAAGAATAGAAATTCATTAGATTAGAATGATCTCGGATGTTCATGCTCAAAGTGGGGTCTATTGGAAGCAGTATCAGAGCTAGTGTCCAAAATGCAACATGTCGGGTCCTGCCCAACCTGCCAAGTTGAGCGTCTACAAGGCCCTCATTAGGTGTTTTGGTCTACTGTGGATTTTGAGAGATATCCCTGAGGTTCCTTCTTAGGTCTCACAATTGTGATTCTAGAATAGAATAGAATAGAAACTGTAATTTCAGTTTACTTCCTGGTTGAAATGTCTCCATGCAGTCTGAATCATGCTCCAGTAAGATCTTTTTAAGGCTCATTTTGGTCTGACCTCACCTGCTCTCCAGCCATCATGGTTTCCATGATTCTGTTCTCTGGAGAAACCTGTTCTCATGTTTCATCCTGACAGTCTCTCAATTGTTTCTGCCTGGTCCTGTTTTCTTTACCTTGTAATTTGATCCCAGAATTGGGCTTGCCTCTATCACTGCACAATGTGGCATCCCACTTTATGCTATTGTGCATAGCTTGATGCACACTGAGTTTTTACCTTTCTATTTGTTCTTTAAGTCCCTTCCTACTTCTACCGTGAGGCCCTTGAAGAGGTCTGTATCCTGTACATCCTCCAATCCTGGGGACATACTTAATAAATATGTCAAACATTCATAACATGTTTATTATCTGGGATTGCTGAAGTGAAATGGGGATCACGTGAGACATGTTTTGTTACCCCAATGTTAGTAGCTTCTCTTAGTTTTGCTATTTTCTTTCGTACAGGATTTAAGTGCCTTCCTGGTTTGATAACCCCAGTATAGGGTTTCTCTTGGTGAGTCAGTTTCATCCAGTTATAGTTACTGATTATTAAATCTTTGCCCCCCCCTCTCTCTGTGTGTGTGTGTGTGTGTGTGTGTGTGTGTGTGTGTGTGTGTGCTCTGGCATCTATGTACAACATCAGGTATGTAGGCCACAGGACACTCTCCAATATCAGTCTTCATTTTCCATATTGTTTGAGACAGTATCTCTTGTTCACTGTCAGCCTCGTATGCTGAGAGATTTCTGGAGATTATCCTGTCTACCTCTCATCTTACCTTCAGGGTCACTGGAATTACAAATATGCATAACTGCATCTAGCTTTTCATGAGTTCTGAGGATGTATACTAAGGTCTTCATGGTCATGCATCAAGAACCTTAACCATTGAACTGTCTCTCTAGTCCAGTGAAAATAATTTCCATCTACATGTTTTAGTCAATATGTATTTATATTAGTAGCATATTCAGAGATATTTGAACTAACTATAAATACATAATATTAGCCTGAGTTAAATAATAAGCACTGTCCTAAACTTCTGAAATCACATGAAATTAGAATGAATAAATTCAGAATCAAACTGGACGTATAGGGGTACTTCTTACACAGGCTTGGTATTTCCATGATCTTACTTGCTTCTCAGGGGAGTTGTAACTTGTTTTGTCCCTTAGGCAGTGCTTTGGCATCATATAGAGATGTGTGCTTGGGGCCTGCCAGCATTTCTGCTCTACACATCACAGCTGTCTGATGGAACACAGTTAGCTTTCTCTATTGTCCTTGTAATTTTTAGGTTTGCCATTCTAGTTTGGCCCTTGCACCAGCCCAGGAAAAGGGGCTGGTCAATCAGGGATCCAGTTGGGTTGCTCCACTTTGCAGCTCATAGACAGGCTTAGCGACATCTAATGTTCTTCAAAGGCCTCAGTTCTGTTTCATCTCCCTTAGAAGCATCTTGATGTACTTAGTCCTAAAGAGTCCTTGGCCCCAGAGGAGCTAGGACAGTGAGGCTGAGCGGCTCAACACAGTCTAAGCTTCATTATCCACAGGGACATTCCTAAGCATGCTGAAGTTATAGCAGCCATCATTTAAGGCAATGTCCCTCTGTAGATAACAAATCAAGCTCTCAAAGGGGGGAGGGCATGCTTTCTCCTTCACAGATTGACTCTGAAGCTGAGTGCATTGTCACAGCTGCCATTATAAGGAAGGTCACACCAGGCTGACTGTCATGGTTTCCTGATGAAGACCCTTGATATGATGGTCATCATATTTCACAAGGCTTCATACTGACAATTCTACATGTCAATTGAAACAGACTAGAATACTTTCACAAGACAGGAGTCAGCAGAGAGGCTAAACAATAACTAAGAAACTGACTTGTTCAGTTGGGGTCTTGGGTTGTCTTCTGTTACCTGCCTGTTCTCTTACCACTAGTCAGTAGTGGTATGTCAGTAGTAGAGTACCCTGAGGGATATCTTAATGCTTTGAGGTCCCAGGAGAAAAGAGTCTCAGGTGACGTATCCACACCATGGTTTTCTATCTGATATCCTGTCACACGTTGGATGTTCTCACTGAGGGGGACACAAGGCTGCACTCAGGCCATGGCCTGAGCTGTCATCTTCTGAGGATGGATAGTGAAGCCCATTAGGGCCACTACTTTTCATTCAGGACAGCAGATGATGCAGAAATAGCAAGCCCTTACATCTGAGGCACTTTCCATTCACTAAGCACGTTTGCATCTTTTTATCTCCTAATCTTCACAGCACAGCTGAGAGAGAAAGATATCAACTCCCACATGTTGCACAGGTAAGATTCACACCCATAACAATGTGGGACTCCCACAGCAGAGCTGAGGCATGGCTCCAGGCTGATTTGGCCTCTGCTATTTCTTCTACTGCACCCACTGACCCTAGTAAGCAGCTGATTGATCCCTGTCATCAAAAGGCAGGACAAAGATGGAAGTGACCAATGCTACCCAGCTACGCATGGGGTGGCCAGGACTCAAACACAGCTCTTTTTATATGCTAAAGCCTACTGATCTTTTTATTTCATGAATTTGGCATGGCCCACAAAGGCTCGAAAGGTAATCTGTGCTCCCCAAACATTTTTGGCACATAGCCATATGAATCAAGCCTCTGACCTGCAAAATGTTCTCCATAGGCCAGTGGTTTCCAATCCTCATAATTTTGTGGCCCATTAATACAGTTCCTCAATCTTCCTTATGCTACGATGCTTCATTATAGTTCCTCATGTTGTTGTGACCCCAACCTTATTTCTGTTGCTACTTCATAACTATAATTTTGCTGCTGTTAGGAATTGTAATGTAAACATTTGATATGTGGGATACGTGACGTGTAATTCCTGTGAAAGGGTCATTTGCCTGCTAAAGAAATCTCTCCCTACTGGTTGAGATCCATTGCTGTAACTGATTGCTTAAAAAAAAAAAAAAAACACCACCACCACCACCACCACCACCACCACCAACAACAACAATAACAACAACAATGCACCAAGATAGGAAAGATGTTTTCTTCAAGGCTGCCACATACAAATAGCCAAAGCTCTATGAATTAACATTTATATAATTCCTGATTGTTTTGTGGTTCTCCTTGCTGTAGGCAGATTATTGTACACGTGTGTAATAATATAAATGTATATGTAAAAAATAAAAAATATTTAATAAAGAATGAACAAAAAACTCTAATCCTTGGAAGGTCCCTGACCTACAGTTTAAAGGCCCCTTCCTTTATTGGACCAAGCATTCATTTGTAGTATTTATTACACTGTCTTCTATGAGGTCAAAACATTTATAAGTACAACTTAATGGAAACCTTGGCAATGATTGGTTGGGACATCACAGCCTGGTATGTTGTTATGTTTTCTCTGGTCCCCAAGGCACTCTATAGACTCCTGGTTCTCTTCCAGGCTGGCCCGTGGGGGCTCTAGGTACTCCTGGAGGAGTCAGGAGCACTGGGGTGCTTGTATAACGGGCCCATTCTTCACAGCTTACCCTTCCTGACGACTGTGAACAGTAATAAAAATGTGAGCAAACAGGGAGAGTTTAGTGTGTTTATTGCTGCTATTGAGAAAATAATGTGATAATAAACAGGGCCAGTAATGGAAATTGCTTCTAAGAATAAAATTATGTTATTATGAGTTACACGCAGCCATCAGAAGGCATTTCATCTCTCCTAGTGAGAAGTGCCTGGCTGCTTGGTGCTGTTCAGAGGCCTCCGTGCCTGGGAGCCCAGTGCCTGGCTCCACTTGCCAATTTGAACTTTTAGCCTCATTGCTTTCTTGGAGTGGCTGATCTTTGGAAACGGGGCAGCTTGAGCTGCGCTGCATTTTAATTAGTATATTTAATCCCCGGGACTGCGCTGTGCGTGAGAAGCTTGGTACCTTTCCTTGTGGAGTCTCATTAGGTCTGGATGAAAAAGCCCCCCCCCCCCTTTTAGTGTATGATGAAGGGATTAACCCTGAGCATAGTTTAAATGGTCTGTGAGGAAGACAGCGCTCCTTTTATATCTGCTAATCGCCAATCATGTCGTTAGCACAGCCACAGAGTAAAGTGAAGGCTTGAGAGCTCAGCTCTGCTCCTAATTAGAGGGAAAATGACAGAAAAATGTCCAGCTTGATGAGTTGAGAAGACGTGGATGGCATCTAGTTGTTTGTGAGCTAAGAACAAATTGCGTAATAACCCTTTCAGTCCACACGGCAACCATCTCCCTACCTAGCCTGTTTTTGCACCTGGGAAAAGGACAGACATGCTCTCCTTTCTGCTGAGAATCTTTCCATTTCCACCTCTACCCATCAAAATCCTGCTCGTTCCTTGGCATTCAGCCGCACAGTGATGTCCCTAGAGGAAAGCCACGTCAAACCCAATGGGACCTTCCTTCGCCAGGCAGTCCCCACCGGTTGCTGAGACCTCTGGTAGACAACATGGCGCAGCGCGTTCTCCCTGTGAGACCCTAAGCTTGTCCTTTCCCTTGTTGGCCCTTGTTCCTCTGTTTCCATGGCCAAAGCTATGTGCAGTTATAGTAGCAGCCAGCTGTGTGCATGATGGAGCAAGGGTCTTTCTGGCATGTAAGGGGGCTGCAGCAAGAGTCAGTCAGGAAAAAGGCTGAGCAGTCAAGCTTCAGAGAATTTACTCCTAAACTTTTTTTCTCATGTAACTTCCTTTTCCCACCACCCCAGAGGCCTTTACATTGGTAGGTATATAAAAAAGGTATACAGATAGGTGTTGAACAACTGAGGGAAAAGGCATAAAGCAATTTATTTTAAAAACAATTCTTTATTATACCTGTAGACTTATCATTTGCTAAAGGAAACGACCTCAAATTTGTGTGTTGATGAGATGTGTCTGTTTGCTTATGTAACATAAAGAGTAAGATCTTGGCTGGTTTATTGGCACAGTGGGATAAGAGCATCTTTGATTGTTTTTAGAAGTGAGCAATAATTTTATTTTATAATTGTCAATACTGAGAATGCATTTTGCATAAATAAAGTGATACCAAATGGCAGAAGTCTGCTTAGGGCAATTTCAGAAATTATTGGAAATTCTATCCTAATCTCAAGCCAAAATTCACTTAATAAATGATTTAATAAAACTCAAGTCAGCAACACAAATGGCAGTTTTTACCATCAAGTATCCTCCTGCCAGAAAAAAGAAACTTGCATGATGAGGAATGATGGTAGGGCATTATTAAGAATCTTTACTGTCTATTTAAACCAGTAAGGGAGTGGGAAAAACTTTGAATAAACAATAAATACATGGCAGCTCATAGTCAATAATAGTCTTGAACCCAAGCTGAGATGCTTCAGACACTGTGACATTGTATGCTCCACAGGTACCTGGTGTGAAGGTATGCATGGTGCATTGTGTGCAACCTGAGACTTCACTCTCACGGCTGTGGTAAAGTTGCATGGAGCCTAACAGAATCACCACAGATTCTGGACACATTTGGGATAATTCTGGTTCAATGCACATTCAGAAACCTTTTCCCATGGCCAGATTTTCCACAGTCTTCATATCGGTTGTGGCCACAGTTGAGAACCTGGACTCTAAAGGGTATGCCTGGCACTGAGGGTGACTCCTTTGAGTGGTTCTCTCCTTTTCAAGGCTAGTTATATTAATGACCTGGAGAAAGCATGAAGAGCCCTCTTGAGGAATTATTGCTGGGTTACTCTCTGATGACAGTTTTACCTTCTTTTCATCTCTCTATATATGTGTATGTATATGTTTGTGGGGTGTGTCACATAAGTGTGCGTGTTGATACATGGTGTGCGTGTGTGTGTGTGTGTGTGTGTATGTGTATGTGTGTGTGCTTGTGTGTTGAGGCAAGAGGTCAACTTGGGCATCTCCCTCAGTTTCTCATCACTTTGTTTTCTTTGAGGCAGAGTCTTTCATTTCTACCTGGAGATCATTGGCGAATCCAGCTGAGTGGCTTAGCCCCAGGGATCCAACTGTGTCCATCACCCCTCACTACTTCCTACAACCCCCCATTCCACTCTGCAGTTGGGATTCCATGCATGTGCCATGATGTTCGCCAATATGTTTAGAAGGTTTCTGGGAATTGAACTTAGTCCCTCAGGTTTAAGCAGAACCCTTATCAACTGAGCCATCATCTTCCTGGCTCCCAACAGCTTTCTCTTCTAATAGAATTCTTCTAAGAGCCAAGAGAAGGGAGTACCTAACTACTCACAGACTGGAATTCTACAACTGCCTTTCTTCTTCCTGACCTAATGGGTGCCTGCCTACTTCTGCAATTGTCCATATTAGGACTGGAAATACTAGTGGGGGGGGGCATGCTCCCAGTTAGATTTCCAAAATTTGCCATGGCTGGACTCTGGGATGAATTGTCAATGACCCCAAATCTCATATAATATTTCCCTGTTCCCACAACCATTCTTTGTAATACAGATTTTCTTGCTTTTTGGCTTATGGTCATCAAACATAATAATGGGCTTCATAAGGACGTTTTCATTCAAGTGTGTCATATACTTTGAACATGTTCAACTCCGATAAACTCCAATTCCTTTCTCCATCGCCCTGGCTTTCCCTCAGCCATTTCCCTTATGTTTTCTGTGTATATACCACATTTCTAACAAAACACAGTGTGTTGAAATCACGTGACTTCACAGAGGCCTCCTTGCCTTGCCTATAGTGTTTGTTATGTTTCTACTTAGCTAGAAATTTAATAAATGATTTTCTTTCTCTTCCTTCTGATGAATTACTCAGTCTGCCACATGACTGGGTAGTTTTACATGCAAAGCATACATACTCTGCTCCTAGCTATGTCCTTTTCTAAGAAAATCAGATGTAAGTCAAGAGGAAGAGGGAGCAGATACCATTTCTTTGAATTGGTCATACAGAAGAACATGTTATTTCCTGATATCCAATTTTTATTTGCTGTAAGAAATATCTAACATCTTTTAGAACAAGAAAAAGAATTTCCCAGACCTGGAACACCATCAACAGAGCATTCTCATGTTAAATATAATTTCCAGGTCTTCCTGTGGGAACCAGTGGGGAGAAAGTAAAGTTAGCCCCTTACAGTCAGATGAATAAATTTCCTTTTTGTAATGCCCTTTTACCGACCCATCTACCTGCTCCTAAACTAATCTTATTTTCCTTTTCTCCTTTGATTAGTGAAAGTATAGCTAGGAAAATAGGTAAGACACATGATGATAAGAGGAGAGTGAGAGAAACCAAAGTATGCACTTATATGCCTTTATGTGTTAGTTTTTTTCCTCTGATGTAAGTGTATTAATCTAAACATGTCCCTACTGCAAATTACTATTTCTTTAATGAGGCTGATAAGCTGTTTCTGAGAATTGGTTAAAGTGATTGGTTGAGAACCCATTATGAATGGGTGCCGACATCCACCAGGTTCTGCTGCTGTGTCTTACTTTTTAGTAGATCAATGGGGCCAGAGAGATGGCTCAATGGTTAAGAGCACTGGCTGCTCTCGCGGAGGCCCTGAGTTCAAGTCCCATCAAAGATGGTAGCTCACAACCATCTTTAATAGAATCTGATTCCTTTTTCTGGAGTGCATATGAGGAGCACTCATATACATAAAACTAAATAAAAATATTTAATCTTAAAAAATAGATCAAGAATAAGTTTTCAAAATATGGTATTTCAAGAATATTTAGCTAACATAGGGTGACTTCAGTTGACAAGTGGCTACTTAACTAATATGACTGTGGTCCTCATGAAAAGAGGACACTGGGAGGCAGGCACTTATGCAAGGAAAGTGTGCTGTGATGGTGAAGTTCCTGGAACTGAAGACAATGCTGCTAGCAATAGCCAGCAGCTTCTGGAAGTTGAGAGAAACTGGACGGAACAGATTCTCTCTCATAACATTCAGAAGCCCTGGAAACACTTTCATCTAAAGCCATCACTCCCAACCTTCCTAATACTGCAACCCTATAATACAGTTCCTCCTGTTACGGTGACACACAGCCATAACATTATAATTTTTTGATACTTCAAAACTAACTTTGCCACTGTTATGAATCACAATATAAATATTTGTATTTTCTGATAGTCTTTTTGGGGGTAGCAACCTACAGACTGAGAGTCGCTTTTAGGCCCATAACTGAGATGCAATTAATTAATTGTTCAAGCACTAATAAAAGTACCTTCCTCATTGGCAATTTTCCTTACTAGGATTTCAGTTACATGATCCAAATATACTACACGAAAAATTTCAGAACTAAACATCCTAGTCTTTTAAGGCCTGTGTCACAGCTCTGACTTTCAAATTGTGTATCATTTAGAGAAGCATGGTGGAAAGTTTTACCATCCAGCCCTGTCCTACCAGAGTATGAATCCTCTCTGTCAAGTGCATCCACAGTATTTATGGAGGTAGTCAATGCCCTGGTTATCCTATTGTTGAGGCATCACAGTTATAATTGCTTATTTCTTTTTTGTGCCTAACTCATAAGCTAAATTGGTTTATTATTATTGATACAGTTTTGTGCCTGAATGCACACCCGCAGGCCAGGAGAAGGTATAAGATTTTCTGGGATTTAAACCGAGGATCTTTGGAAGAGCAGACAGTGCTTTTAACCTCTGAGCTATCTCTATAGTGCTCATAAATTAAACTTGACCTGAAGTATGCATACATAGGAAAAGTCACAGTACACATGGAGTTTGAGACTATCTTTGATTTCATATGTATACTGAGGAGTTTGGAAACTCAATGTCTCCAATAACATAGCAGATGTAGTTCCTACAGTACCTGCAATGGTGCTAGCAAAGTAGTGTACAGGGATGGCCAGCTCCAGCTGCTCACAGTCTCTGGGTGACATCAGGGAACTTGTCTTTTTTTTTTTTTTTTTTTTTTTTTAGTTTGTCAGTGGCTTCCGGGGATGAGGTGGTGCTGGGAAGTAGAGTTCTTGTGCCTTAGCTGCTATTCCTCACCACCGAGCACCAGTCACTCTTGATGACACACTCTGTGCTTTGTCATTCTTCTTGTGGGATGGACAGACAAGATACAGTGCCTAACCAATGCAGGTAAGATGGGACTGTACCCTTATGACAACAAATTCATTAACATCCTCCAGACACATGCATGGAGACACTAACAGCCGCTATGTAACTTCACATGCGTAAAGATCTACTGTGTTTCCAGCACCTAGCCCTGTGCTGTCTACACATGAGGGCAAAGTTCCTCAAGACAAGAGCTTGTCTCCCTTCAAAGATTTCAAACCTCTGAAAACTGTGCTATTGTGGCTTTCGAACTCACTAAAAAGAAACTGCTGTCCTTTCTAAAAATGTTATGACACTGGATATTCTTTTCTATAAACAAGTCCCACTAGGCCCAGCGCTCTTTCCTCCAAAAGTCAGAAAGCAAGGTGGAGAATCATCTTTGTAGGCAAGGCCCAGTTAACAGTACGCAGAGAGAAGCCAGAGGCTGGAGGGGGCTTTTAATTTTTCCTCAAGCCAATCTGACCTTTGAGACTCGACCGCTTGTAGAACAGCCCCAGCTTTGCAATAGTTACCATTGCAGAGTCCTTTTTATTAGAAGTCAGTGGCTGAAGAACCTTTAGCATTTTCAACTCACCCTTTGGGCTAGAATTTATCAGGCTTGTTATGAGCCCAAAGGTGATTTCTATCCTCCCTCCCCCCCCCACACCTCCCCCCTACTTCTGAAAGCTTGGCAAGGTCTTGCACGGGTATTTTTATGCTGCTGAAGCATGACACACAGTTATCTCGTGCTCTGAAAACCGTTTAGATGCTTTCCACCCACCTCCAGCCAAATCACAGGAGCCGGGTGGGGTTTTTGTAAGTAAACATTTTCTGTGGCCTCCTTTGAGTACAAGAAGTGCTCCTTTGTCACAGTGGGAGATTGTCTCCTCTGCCTGGAGCAGTATAGGAGGAGAAGGAGTGTAGGCTGTGCAACAGGACAGACTTCAGCTTGGCTCTCACTCTGCTGAGCAGCCTTTGTGTGATCCGAGGGAGAGCGTGTAACTTTTGAAAGCCTTATTTGTAGTCCTCATTCATGAACGAGCTGGCGCTTCAAGTTTGTGGTGAGGACTGGAGTTAGTGCTTGCAAACCCAAGGACTTGTGCCAGCTGCCCTCTCAAACATGAATGCCTGGACGTTTTGAAAAATAGACATTATTATTTAAATCAAGTCTAGACTCACGGTAAAATCAGGTGGACGGTATAGAGTTTTCTGATAGACCCTCTTCTATTCTCACACACACTAGCTTCCCCCATTATCAATGTCTCCTATGAAAGGGTAACCTTTTTTAATAGTTGAGGACTCTACATTGGAATTTTATTGTAACCCAGACAGAAAACATGTCTTCTTGTACATCTCAGATCTCAGGTTTTGACAAATGTAAAACGGCACTTATCTATCGGCATGATACCCTATTCGCTAACTTCACTGCCCTAAAATGTCTGCTCTTCTCTGTGTCTTTTTTGTCCCCAGTCACCACCAATATTTGTGCTGTCTCCCTGACTTAGATTTCCTAGAACAACAGCATATTTGCAATGTTACAGCATGTAACCTTTCAGTTTGCTTCATTTTCTTAATTTACCTTTCATCCACGTCTTTCTGGATTGGCAGATCTTTCCTTTTGGTTGAATAATATACATTGCCTAGAGAGACTTAGGCCTAGAATATTCACCTACTGAAGGATTCCAAATGTGGGCATAAGAATCAAGAAATAGACCTGGTGGCACTCAGAGGAAGGACAGCAGGTTACCAAGAAGAGACTTGATACCCTATGAACATATACAGGGGGAGGAAATCCCCCTCAGGAACAGTCATAGGGGAGGGGAATAAGGGGAAAATGGGAGGGAGGGAAGAATGGGAGGATACAAGGGATGGGATAACCATTGAGATGTAACAAGAATAAATTAATAAAGGAGAAAAAAAATAAAATTAAAAAAAAAGAAAGAAATAAGGCCATTTTAAACCTGAACGTGCAAGTTTGTGCAAACATATACTCTCTAGACTATCTTGGTATATATCAAATTGTACAGTTGCTGAGTCATATAGAAGGAGTTTTGCTCTGCTTTCTTCCAAATGCCTGTGCCACTCGGTATTCCCTGTGCAGTGAGTGGGCACTTTTGTTGCTCCCTAGTCTCGCTGGCACTTGATGGTACCAGAGTTTGTTCTGGGTTTCATTTCTACTGCAAGCTGTAAATAATGTCTCCTTTCCTAACTTTGCATTGAGTTCATGGCATTTTATGGAGAGCAATATTTTATATGTTCGTTTACCATGTGGACGCCTTGGGCAAAGTGACTAATTAAAGTATTTGGTTCATTTTGCTATCCATTTTATTATTGTTGAGCATTAAGTATTCTTTTTACTTTTGGATTTATCAGATGGCCTGCGAATATTTTCTTTTTCTTATGCTTGATTTTGCAGTCTCTTAGAGGTCATTTTTGTTTTAATAGAAATGTTAATTTGAGTAAAGTTCTGATTATCAGTATTTTCTTGAACTAATTAGGATTTTAATGTTAAATTTAAAATTTTACTACCGTGAACATGGTCATTTAAATATTTTCTATTTTTTTTTATTAGAATGATTGGAGCAAAAAAGAAAACAAACTAAAATTTTTCCCTTCACCCAGACAAGATGAATTTTACAGCAATGTAAGACAGAAATTTTTCAATAATTTAAAATACTGCCAGGTTCTGGGGATTAATAGGTAGCAGACCAAATAAATATGAACTTTAGAAGCATTATATTAAGATACAAAAAAATTCACAACTAGAAGTACTTCAACTTTTTATATTCCATAAATGGCAAAATTAGAGTGATAGAAATTAGGCCAGTAGTTGACAGGGTTTGAAATCTAGAGAAAAGGAATACGGCTAGTGAGCATGGGGACTCTTGCAGTAAATGTGTTTAAAAACTCTTTTATCAATCCTTATACCTACATGCTTCAAAAAGTACATTTCATTTGATATGAAATTTATCTAAACTATTTAAAATGGGGCAAGAAAGCTGCATCATTAGTTAAGAACAATTGTTGCTCTTTCTTTCTTTCTTCTTTCTTTTTTGTTTTTTCTTTTTGTTTGTTTTTAAGACAGGATTTCTCTGTGTTGCCTTGGCTGTCTTGTACTCACTTTGAAGACCAGGTTGGCCTCGAACTCACAGAGATTCTCCTGCCTCTGTCTCCACATGTGCTGGGACTAAAGGCATGCACCACCCTACCCAGTTCAATCATTGCTCTTATAGAGAACCCCTAGGTTTGATTTCCAGCATCCACATAGTAGTTTACAACCATTCATAACTCCAGTTCCAAGGGATCTAACTCACTTTTATGAGCCTCAAAGGCACCTACGTGCTTCCATACACGTAGGCCAAATATTTATACGTGTATAATAAGATAAATGAGTCTTTAAAAATAAAATTGTACGGCAGATTCTCAGTGGTGCCTGATTTGTTGTTGGTGGTGATGATGGTGGCACAGCAGAAGGAAGGGAGAAAATGTTGGAAAACAATTTCCCAAGGTTTTATTTTTGATGAAGACCAGCTTGAAACTCTTGAGTCATTACCAGATAGATAGCCATAAATCTGTAATTTGAAATGTGCTCATTAAAATGAATGAATTCGATATGCTCTAAATTCCAGATGTTCAGGTAAGCATGGAGAATGGAGCTTATCGACTCTTTCCATTGCTAATGAAGAATAAATGCCAGGTGACTCAAGTGTTATCATGGGGATGAACACAGGGTGTCTGCTTGCGACACATCACCCAGACTTTCTAAGGCTTCCAAGAAAACAAAGAAGTAGATGATCTTAGGAAATTCTTCCCAAAGTCATTTTTTTTTCTACAGGGTCTAGAAGAACAGTGCTTTCTTATACTCAGATTTGTAAGAGAGACTGAGAACAAGAGCTATCTGGAGGGCAAAGGGAACATCACAGGCTGCAGAGGCCAGCAAAGGAGCTCTCCTGCTGCTTTCAGAATCAGCTGGATGGCGGCTCTTGACCCTGTGTCTACTGGTGGTTGGAACTGGAGTGCACATGCTGTTGGCCTGGCTGTTTGAACTTATCGTTCTCTGACACCGAGTGGGCCAAAGGGTTTCTCACTTTTCCTCATTGTGTACTCTTTGACAAGTGAGTGAAATGTTCTGGACATTGGTTTCATTACCCTAAAAACTGAGGGTGGAGATACTTCCTCTGCAGAAGCAGTTTTAAAGGTGGAGCTAAAGATCTCTGCGAAGTGTCTGCTGCATTATTTACAACAGTCTTACGAGATAGATGTGTTTACCATTGGTCCATTTTATTAATGGGAACCAGATATGGCAACACGTCCAAGGGGGATGAAGCAGTCTAACTCTGAGCACAATTCTTCTAACCACTCAGCTCGACACTCTTGGTGTGTGCGGTAAGATTACAATAAGTAGTAGAACTCTGTGGAAAGTTCAGGAATGTAGACTTTTCCTGCAGTAACACTGATTTATCATATATTGGTGGCTATTATGCCAATCTCTGTGTGTATATTCATATGCATTTGGTAGGGGCAGGATACAATAAGTAAAATGCAACAAATGTCCTAGCAGTGCTGTGAAACACAGGAAACATAGGTTAAATTATCCATTTGTTCTCTCCAAGGTGTGAATATTTTCTTCATTCTCACCAGAAGGTTATCAAATTTAAATAAAATAGTACATAAAGTTATATCAAGCAAGCATATGTATAAGTATATATATATGTGTGTATATGTATATATCTATATATATGAACTTGATAAAATTTTTATAGTTAAAACATTCATATCCTCTCAATAGAAAATTTCAGCTTATTAAGGCAAAGAGAAACCATATTTATAACTTGGTCTTACAGTTTCCATTTGATTGCTAATGATTCATAGCTGTTGCCTTCACCTCCTGGTAGGTGAAGAAAATTGAAAGTTGTGTTCCTTTCAAAAGTAAGAAGTCTGACTTAGCAACAGAATGTGTCATATTTGGTAACTAAGGACTTGAAATCATGTTCTGGTCCAGAACCCTTCCTATTTTAGTTAGCATTTTCATTGCTGGGAAATAAATAATATTCAAGAGACAACATAAGGGGAAAAGAATTATTTTGGTTCATGGTTTTGGTGGATTCTGCGGATGGTTTCTTGGCTTTGTACAGTTAGGAAGAATATTAAGGCAGTGGGAAGGAAGCAATTATGACTAGGAAGGGGAAAATTCTCTATCTTATAGTAATTAAAAAGTAAGAAAAGAAAATACAACATGTATACAAGCAAGATTTAACCTGGTTCATTTTTAAATAGTCCGTGTACAATCGGATGAAGTCAGATCCCCTGGTGAGCTCAGGGCAAGCTTCTGAAGTACAGCTTGCCTTCTACTCCTTACTGCAACATTACAGCCATTGCATCTGTCTCGGCTACTTTGCTACTGCTGTGATAAAACACTCTGACCAAAGCAACTTAGAAAAGAAAGCATTTAATCTGAGGCTTACAGTTTCAGAGGGTCAGTGTCCATGACTGCCAAACAAAGGCATGTTAGCAGGAAGAGCTGGGAGCTTACAGCTTGGTCAGCAAGTTAGGGATGGACACTCAGAATGGAGTGAGCCTCTTGAAACCTCAAAGCTCACCCCAAGCGACATATCTCCTTCAGCAAGGCCCCACTTCCTAATTCTTCCCAAAGAGTTCTACAAACTATGGACCAACTATTCAAACACTTGAGCCTATGGGGACTATTCTCATTCAGACCACCAAAGCATCCCTAGTGGAAAATGGCCCAGCTGGCTGTCCAGGTCCATATGCAACAGTGCTTTGCACGCTTCTCTCAGATTCACATGCTCAGGTATACGAAACCATTCGTCTTAAATAACTGAAGGGAAGAAAACGCTGATAAACTTGCCATCTAAGATAGTTCTAGAAGTTACCTGAGACAGCAGTGGGACAAAGTGGTAGGAGCCCAGTTTCTCATCTAGGTCCACTAGATCTCTGTGTGTGTATAGGGTTCAGTCACACCTCGTCTCCGGGATGCAGGCTTTCTTGTTTGTAGAGGGATGGCGATGGTCTCATCAAGGTTTAGGAATGTCAGATTAGAAAAGGATAACTCATTTCTTAAGGAATTCTTACACAATGAGTTAGGAATGCCTTAGCATCTGAGAGAAACTATCTTCGTGTCCCCTCCCCCAATATCTCTACCCAGTCTGCTCCTCATACTCTGAGTCCCTATCCTAGAGTTCAAGAAGAAATAAGGACCTGGTGAACAGCTTTGCCTCTGTCACTGGAGGCAAACATTTGAGGATCCCAGGGAAGATGATCCCTGAGTTACAGTATGAAAGTGGGCAGCATAGCCTGGTGCAGAGGACGGGTATTGGTATCTGCATATTGGACTTGAAAATTCTTTACAAAGACCATATTGTCTATTGCCCGGGACTGCATATGTTTCTTTCATTAAGGATTAGAACTCGTAGAGACCGTAGATGATGACTCATCTCTTCCTGTACCTTCAGCACTTAGCAAGCACCATGCACCAACGTAGAGGCTTTGTGACAGTCTTCTGAACTGACTTGTACCTGAGGGAAGCACTAAAATGCCCAGACAGCTGTTAAACTCCACAGAGGCAGGCCCTGTGAAGGCTGAGTGGTGGTCACTCCTGGAAGCCAGTGCCCTTGCCTAGCAGGAAGTGGAAGGCAGCTCGTCCTCTCTGAAAAATAAATGGGAGGCCATTTTTCTGTAGCCTTGGGGTTTAATCTTCTCTTTAGGAACTTGAAAGCCCATGGCCCCGAGTGCCGAGACCCATCCCCAGCAGCTGTCCTTAGTTGCTCAAGTTCCCTTCAGTTCTTTTCATGAGAAGCTCACGTGATGGGGTCTGACATTATTCCATGAATCTCAGGTGCATCTGCTTCAGGCTCTTAGAAATGTTTTCCCCCTGCTTGGCTCTACCAAGAAATTGAAGTTTATTCCACTTTCTGTAGTCTGCATGCCCTCGTGTTTCTGGAAGGTGCCTTCTTTCTGAGTTGACATTAGAAGCGTTTGTAATTAACACTAGAGCCTACAGCTCAGAGGCAAAATGATGCAAACGGATGTGATTGAAGTAGGCAAAGGATGAGTCAAGAGGTTCAAGGAATGTGAAGTCAGGAGCAACCGGGACAGGAGGTCTGCAGGGTAGGAGACTCCCTTACCCACCAGCAGGCCTGCACAGTGGGAGAGGTATGCAAATCCTGAAATTTAGGATTGGGACATAACAGGGTCGTGACCCTCAGTGCTTTCTTCTCAACCTCATTTCTTGCCCTTCTCAACTCTCGCCCCAGTGTTTTTAACTACAGAGTTTCCTAAAACTACAATGGACACCTATGCTATCAATGTATATCTCCTTTTTGAAGGCTTTTCCCCCTTTAGAACACAGAGGGATAATGAATTAACTATGTGCTTTTGATGACAACTCCTAAAATTGACTTTAAGGTGGAAAACCATGTAGCCACAAAGGATATTTCAAAAAGCTGGTACTGATAGCTTGTGTGGAAAATGTGTCTACAAGACAGAGCAAGCAACCTAGGCAGGGAGAAGAGATAGAAACCACTGGAGTGGTCCAGGGGAGATGAAGGTGGGGTGCATGAGGATGTAAATAAAACAATGATTGAGACAATGACTCTGGATGAGGAAAGGAACAAATCCTCTCCTCCACGTCAGGTGATGGCTGCATGATTTAAGGCTTTTGACCATTGAACAGAAAGCAGACCATGATGAATGGACAGGAATCCTTCAGGTTGTCTATTCATGAATCCTCTGGGTGAAAAAGTTCTCAAAAGCCAAGGCAAAGTCAAATGATCTGCTAAGGTACATATTGAGCCAAAGACAAAACACATGCCTTGCGAATGACTGGGCCTCACATCTCTGTCATTCTCTCAGGAGTCTTCTGCAAATCCAAACCAGATAACCTCCTATTCTCCTTGACTAGGCAAAATGTGTCAGGTGTCCTCCCCGAAAGCCTTTGTTCCCAAAATGCTCATGGCCTCTAGGCATCTTCTGTCAAAGCTCTGTGTTTACATCCTGAGCCCAAATGCCTACTCTCCCTCAAAGCTAATAATGCTCCCTACCACAGAGAAAAGCTGTATCTGTGGCAGAAGTTCCACATTTTCCCCGGCCCTGTGATCTCAGCAAGCCTCTTCAACCACCAGTAGTTATGAAGAATTCTTTCCTGGGTTAGCTACAAAGCTGAATAGGACACCACAGTGGAATATATAACACAAAGCCTGCCTGTAGTTGACAGAGGATAAAGTTATCATTACTCCATAATTACCTTGGTGCCCTTCTCCGTAGCCCCAATGTGACAGAACCCTCATTCAGAGCAGATGCTCAGAGCTGCTCTTCAGTGGAGTGAGACACTAAGGTAAAGCGGAGCTTCTCCAAATACCGAACGAACAAACAAATATATAGAGGTGTGGAGGATCAGTCTTTCAACTTCAGTTTGGCTAAGAAGAATTGAGGGACGTGAGGGTGTGGTAGAGGCAACCCAGAGATCTGGGGACAAAGGAAGAGTAATGGGACAAACATGTCTGGTGCACCTGTGAGTGGGATGTGTGTAATGGTATATTTGTGTACTTGCATGTGTACAAGTTTGTGAATGCTGAGTGTGGATGTGTACAAGCGTGTACACGTGTGTGGGGTAGAGGAGGCAGACTGCATAATGTAGCTGAGGACACATACCTGCCCCACCTCCTATCTCCTGGGTTGAATCTTTTGGGAGGGCAAATGCAAATGCTCAGAAGACGCTTCCAGTTTAAGAGGTGACACAGGAAAAATCCAGCCACTAAAGCCTGGTATGGGCAGTAGGAATCCACTCCCAAATTGGCTCTGGTTTTTACATTTCTGACTCCTTCTAGAAATGGCTTGGGTGATTTGCTTTTGGAACACGACTATCCATCTTGGTGCCAACTCAGAGTTTCAGAGCTCTGTGACATTGGCCAGCTTGAGCATGGCTTGAACATGGCGAGCGTGGCTCTGCCTGGCCTTGCCCTTCTCTTCCATTCCCTCTGTCTTGCTAAAGAAAAAAATCTATTAGATTGCAAATCTGAAGCCAGCCACCAAATTCTATCCTTTTATTTGGCCAGTTCCTCCTCCTGAGGCTGACTACCAAGGTCCAGCTATCAAAGTATTAAATTTCAGCAATCAAAAGCTCCCTTTGGCTCACCTAATTAACATGCCCAGTTAAAATACACCACCACATCCTAGCTCAAAATAAAACAGACTTTCCCTTTTTTCTCGCTTTAAAATGTACACCTGTATGGTCATTGGCGGCTGTTTTCTGCCCAAGTCAGAAAGCAGCCACTTTAACTTTTCTTTCTGCTTAATAAAGCATCTCTCAGTGAAAACAGGTGATTGAATGTGATTTGTACCTAATCTGGCCCAGTAGGGCACCCCTGCTTTGCCAGGCTGGTCTCGGGAGGGGAGCAGTATCTCCTTTAGGGCCTATCCCCTCCACACTCTGGCTGTGTCCTTTGATATTGTCAAACATTCTTGTTTTCTCTATCTTTGACTCCCCCGAATTGTTACCAATTACTATTCCCTTATGAAAGTGTTCTTGGAAGCACTGCTTTACTTCTGACTGTGGTGTTCAGTTTGTTATGCAATATGACTTTTTAAAGCTAGTGTACAGAAGTAGGTTTCCCTACAGTATTTTCATACAGAGTTTCATTTGATCCTGGCTTCCCATCCTCTCCTGCAAGTACCTGACCACCCTACCCACTTTTACCTTTCCATCTGGAGTATTCCCCGTCCATTTCCATATTACATATGTTTATTACCCCCAGCACACCCTCCATTATGTTGCCTTGCTTCTCCTCCTATGGGTCCCTTACTAGCTTCCTCCTCTCGACGTACATTTACCCCCCACCTAAGTGCACGTATATGAAAATGGTAGATAGGATTTGCATGTTAGTGAGAACACACAGGGTTTGTATTTATGAGTTTGAATT
Source organism: Acomys minous (assembly GCF_964271855.1). Taxonomy (NCBI): domain Eukaryota; kingdom Metazoa; phylum Chordata; class Mammalia; order Rodentia; family Muridae; genus Acomys; species Acomys minous. The sequence goes on along the minus strand of NC_140489.1, from coordinate 91,946,255 downwards.
ACCTCATTTAATATATTTTCCAGTTCCATCCATTTTCTTCTAAATTAAATTTTTCTTTGGCTGAGGAAAATCCCATTGTGAATAAATACCACCGTTTCATCACTCATTCATCTGTTGATGGACATCCAGACTGATTAGATTTTTGAAGGGAAAAAAAAACATAAAATGATTTCCAAAGTGCCTGCCTATTCCTGAGGCCGTTGGTTCATGTCAACTCTCCCTTAAAAATCTTTTATAACATAGTTCCTTCTAAGAGCAGGACAGATGACACAGCTGTGGAAAATGACTCAGGTCAACATTTCACACTGGAACTTGCTTTGCTGTGTTCTGCAGAATCCCACCACGCTCACGGGGGGGATGGGATGCATGCTTTCTGCCTGGTTGTGTACACATGATTTTCAGCAATGCCCATACCACAGGCTTCAGTCATTCACAGTGAAGAATTGTTGTCTTTTGAGATACAGACTTTAACCTTTACAGAAAAACAGGCCACCAGAAAAGGGATGTTTCTGAAATTGCTTCCCTGCCCTGTAAAGATGGCGAGGGACACGGAATCAGAACCAGCTTTCCGATACAATGTGGAAAATATTTCCTTTCATCTTCAGAGTTCAAGCTGCTAGCAAGCAAATAGGATACACCTGGCTTCACCCTCTGTGGGGTCTGGGTCCATTGATTCAACCCACCACACATTACAAATATTTGGGAAACATAGTGGCTAGAACAAAAATGCACAGACTTTTCTTGTCATTATTTCCTGAATCATCCATTATAATTTCGATTTTAATAGCATTTATGTTGTGCCAGGTATCTTAAATTTCCTTGAGATGATTTAAAGCACAGAAGGGGTGGAAAGATCTCTCGGTACTTAAGAGTGTGTATTGCCCTTGTAGAAGACCCGAGTTTGTCCCCTAGAGTCTTCAGCAAGATGTTTACAACTACCTTTAACTTCTGATCCAGGAGATCTCATGCCTTTTCACAAACATGGGCACCTGCAGTCACATGTTCAATCCCCCAAACACACAGATACATATTATTAAAATTTTTAAAAATGATGTACACAGAAGAAGGTATACAAGTCACTACATGATTTTATGCAAGGGACTGGAGCACTTGCAGATTGTTTTTGTGACCTTGGAACCGATTCGTGCAGATACTGAAGATGGTTATAGCACATGAACGATAGATTATGCTTTATGTCTGACTAGTAGTTTCCTGAAGCAAACGCCCCAGATATTGTTTGTAGGAAAGTATAGTGGAGAGGGCTATCTGAGAGTTGACTTGGTAACCCATCCCCCTCAGTCTACTGGATTGTATGACGTTTCATTTCCCCAAGGGACAAATGTTTCCTATTCACGTCAGGCTCAGAGGAGTGGTACTTATTCTAGCTCCTACCCTGGGTTCTTGCCACCAGCCAGTGACCAGCTGGCATCTTTTCTGCCTTCTCCCTTTTACAGAGCCACCATGAAACCTAGAGAGCAGTCCCGTCTTCTGCTCCAAAAACAAACTCTGGTTTGCCTAAGCTGGATCCACTTAACATGATGCTCCAGTTGTGTCACTGGTGTGGGCCGCCCTCGTCTAAATCAATCGATCAGCGCTTGCCTATACTCTGACCATGGGGACCAGTTTCGTAATGGCATCATGGCTCATCTCAGGTCAATGAGATGTAAGGAGGAAATGTGTTGAAAAATTTAGAGAATGGCTTCCAACTTTCTCTCTAGCCCTCTGGAAATGGCGTGGTCATTCTACCTCTAAGAGCCTGAAAAAAGGAGGGGCTCAAAAATGCATAGGAAACCAGAATGGGGAGACTCCCAGAGAAGACACTAGACTCTGACAACCAGGAAGTCTACTCCCTTGCTGGGCATTTTCTCCTTAAACCAAAAAGCTTATTCATTATTTAAATTAGGTATAATGCCTCCCTGTTGTTTGTAACATGAAACACACTAATTGATGTAGAAGGGACAATAGATCTGGGAAGATGGTGTAAAATCAAAGATATCCCAGGAGGGATAGTTGCTGCATTGTGTTTTGAGAAGCTGTTAGTGGTGCTATAGGTCTGGGTTGCTTTGTACTTCCTCTCAGGACTGTTTTGTACCCTGGATATTGTCCTTCTTAAAGACCTCATGCCTCCTCCATTTTTGATGCTGTAGTGCCTGTACAGTGTCTGTGAATGAAGGGACCAATGAATGAATCAGTTTCCCCAAGCAATGCAGATCACAAGGGACAAGATCTACAGATTGAAAAGGCAGCAATGAACAGACATTGGAAGAATCAGTGTCTAATTCCAAGGTAGCAGCAGGCATGGGGAGGGGTGATTCATGCCCTCCCTGACCTCTGTCCCTGATCCCAAGCAAGAGTGAAAAGTGAGAGCATCTCACCTTTCTGACCTGCAGTCGGAAGAACAGCTACAGAGTGAATATGGGTAGACGCGGCGCCTGCCATTCAGAACATTTTTGGAAATAATCCATTAAGATGGTTGCTAACTTGAAAGAACTGTGTATATTTGCCAGTATGTACATTTTTCTGGATGTGGTGGGGTCGATCCAACACTATGAAGAGTGACAGCTCTGCAAAAATCACTCAAAAGTTAAAGCTCTGTCTTTGGGACTCCCAATGTAATTATGATACCAACTGCATTATAAGTGCCAGCCATGCCTCTGGAGAAGGCCACAATCAGTCTCTATCATTTTGCTCTCATTTCTTCAGCAACGGCAGATGCAGAAGTCAATGGGGGATAACTTAGAACTTAAAATGTGCTTTTATCTTTTGTGGGCATCATTGAAATCAGAGAGCTCAATTAAGTCACCCAGTCACCACTATTAAAATCAATTCACTGATTCCAGGTGAGAGGATCTGAAACCCTACACATCCCTTCAACAATCTTGAGCATGTTGCTTCCTTAGGCATCAATTTTTCCCTTATACTTTTGGGTCCCACGCTCTCTCCTGGAGTTTTGCTCTCAGCAAATGAACACACATCTTTATCTTCACTTACAAATGAAATGACGTTTTCTTCTAACTACAGCCCCCTCTATCCTGTTTCATTTTCCTTCTTTCCCCTTCCACTGAAAACAACTGTGATACTGCACACAGTTCTTGGCTCTCTGTCTGAGTTAAGCACATTCACTATGAGACTGTCCAATCCAGTCCTCAAAATCGCTCTCACCATGGACAACCCTGCCCCCATGATGGCCAGATTCTTTGCCCATTCAGGTTGCTAAAGGCACTTTAGATAGTGTTAGTTATCTTACATACATTTCAGAGCCTTTTCTAGAGGAGATTTGAGCAGGTTCTAGAAAGAGTTGAATACTATGACTCTCCCAGAAACATTTGAATGAGTAATGCTACTGGCTTCTTTATGATGTATTCTCTAAAGGTCTGTGGGTCAACACCTTGGATCTCAGTGTTCCTGGGAGGTGATGGGAATGTTAACAAGTGTAGCTTAGTTGGAAGAAGTTATGCCATAAAGGTGAAGCTTTGCCCCTAGGGAGACACATAGGGTGTGTCTCCCTACAACCCACTTCCATTTGTTGGCAGTGATGAGGTGAGCACTTTCTTTCACTGTACGTCCTGCCATGCTAGCTGATATAACAACAAGGCCCAACAACAATGGACCAAATAAGAACTCTTTTTCTTATTACATTGACCATCTCAAGAGTTTTTCTCAGTAACTCAAAGCTAATACTTATACTCTAATAATAAGATGGTTTTATAAGTTTTGTTCATTTATAAATAATGCAAATGTGGCCTTGAAAGGCAATACAACTTGTTGAAGATTACACAGTGTGGGTTAGAACTTCAACCCATCCCTTTCAACTCTAAGAATTCATAAAGGACCTACTTTAGACTGTGCACTGCTCCTAAATATTTTACCACTGGGACCTTAATGCTTTATTTCACACTCACATCTTACACATTGTAAAGCTGAAGTACAGAGCAGTAAATAACTGTTCAAGGATTTAGAACTGACAAAGAAAGAGGTTAAATTTGGCTGTGTAACATACTAGTTAAGACCTATTTAATGGCATTGGTCTACTCTCTTGCTTTTCATTTTTTATTCAGGATTTCTACAACCAGGTCATATGATGTTTCCAGGGTAATTAAAAGTAGCCCCAAAATATTGCTACCCTTACTCCCAGGCATTGCTGGGATATCTTTGGAACTCATAGCTTCTGAATAAGTCCCTTTCAGCTGAAATATGGCCACACAAATGTACTATTTTACATTAGCCCACTATGCAATGGTTTAGTAAATATTATTTATGTAACTTAGATAATCATTCTGCAAACATGTATCAGTTTATCCCAAAAGTGTCTTATTATAGTGCTGTGAGTGACCCTAACAACACATTTACCACAGACAAACTATCAAGTTTGCAATAACCATGGGATGCAGTATGAGTAGAGAAAGGAGAGCTCAAGAAATGTTCATTAGAAAGGAATTAGTGTTCAGTGCTCCTGTGTAAATACCTTCTGTTGAATTTCCCATAAGTCTAACCCCACTTATTTAATATTCTAAAATGTTCCCTTGAAGTCAAAGTCACATGTAATTATATAGAATCCCAGTAGAAGAGAAGAAAGACATTCTTCTGAAAGAGAAGCCCTGCAAACAGAGCAGGGGTCGCACCACACAGTTACTTTATAACCTGGTGTTAGCTGTTTCCCCCAAGATAAAGATTTTAATAATTAATGGTATTAGTGAAAGCACAGAGTGCTGCCAATTAATGTAATATATAATCCCCTTAGTTTCCCCACATTTCATGGTACTTTTACAACAATAATGCCACTTAATAATACTTAAGCCCTCAACAATGCCAGCAGCACCCACCTCTGCATGATAATTTGTAAAATATTCTCCTATCAAATATCTGAAGCAAGGTTTGGGTAAGAAAGGTGTAACTTGAAATATCCCCTGAGTCTTTCCAGGAATTAAGAGAACCCTAGGGTAGAGCTGAACGGCTGGCCAGGGATGTGTCTCCTGACGGCATTCCCAAGAGTTCTACCTCTCCACACTAGGGGAGGGACTGGAACAAATCTTAGCATCTTCAGTAGGATGGGGAGAAGAGTGAACTCTGTGTAATGGGAACCACGTTCCTTCTTTGGCAGAATTAGCTCACTGGATCCTTATGTCAACCACGTGAGCTAGGTATTAACATCCTATTGTAATAGTGAAGCAACAGTGCATGAGCCAAGCACAGGATTTGTATTGCTATCTAGATCTATACCATTCTTATGGAAAACTACCATGCAAACCAGCACTCACTTTATTCCACTCAAAAGGAGGACTCAAAATATCCAAAGGGATTTTTAGCTTATATAGCCTGGACTCACAAATAGTGCAATCATTCACACATAGCTTAGGCATCCAGAAAGTCTGACCCAAGGTAAAGATGCTTCTTTTAAAAGGGACTTTGCTTTTACTATGCACATTGGATAAAGAATTCTGGCTGAGCAAAATGGCATATGCCTATAACACCAACATTGGAAAGGCTGAAAAACACTAGCTTGATCTATAAGTGAGTTCTAGGTCCTATAATGGGACCCTGTCTCAACAGATAGATAGTTACACAAATAGATGATGGATGGATGGATAGATAGATGGTCGATAGACAAGTAGATAGTTTAGTAGATGAAAATGCATTTTTAATAGAAAGAATCCCAAATATCCAGAGAAGTACAATTTTCTGGTAGTAAGTCCATTCGATATACCTAGCAAAAACTATTGTAGGCAAGCCACTGCACTGTGCAGTTTGAGTGGACTCTCTGCCCAGAAGAGATTCAGATTTTAGACTGAACATTCATGAGAGGTCACATGCCAAGATTTATTTTCTGAGACAGCAATATCACAGGAACCCTGGGCTCCTAACTCTAATGCATCTGGCTGCAGGGTTATATAAATTTAGATTTCTAAATTTATATCGAATAGACAGTTCAGGTAGTAATGAAATGCTTTGGGTGAGTATAATTTTCTTTTCAAAAGCAAGTGACAAAGAATTGCCAAGGTTTGGGAGGGATAATAACATAGTTTATATTTAGCTAGTGACAGCACTCCAAGAAGCTCGAGTTTCTTGGACAAACATTACAGAGACACAGATCTTCATGACACCCTTGAAAGAAAAGTGGTGGCATCATCTTAGTTCCCCTTGGTAAAGTGATATTTCCAGGGAATGTCTCATATTGGGCACATCTAAGAAGAATGGAAGGGCTCTGGAGAGTGGAGATTTCCTAACATCTCGACATGGTTATCTTATGGATTTGTGGACAGCATCATCATTAGTAGTAGTATTGTATTCATAAGATCATATTCATCCCTGATTATATTGGCTTGAATATATCCACAGATACTTCCACCTTTTCCATGGGTATACTGCTTATATTTAAAGAACTCTTAGGGAGTTCCTCAGATTCCCTGGGCTACTGCAACAAAAGGCTACAGCTTGGAGCCTTTATATGACTGAAATGTGCACATTTGTGAGGTTGCAGCAGAGAATCTCTTTCTGCCCTTTGCATCTTTGATTAGTTGCCAGCAGTCCCCAATGCTCCATGTAGCTGCTTCATTCCAGTCTTTGCTTCTGTCTTTATATGTCAATTCTCTGTGTGCCTTATGTTATAGGTCTGTGCATGTACATATGTGTGTATGAGTGTGTGCTTTTAGGTACACATGCAGGTGTATGTACTTGCATGTAAAGGCCAGTGGTCATTCTCAAGTATCCCTCCTTGGGTACTATATACATTGTTTTGTGACACAGGATTGCTTTGTTTCCTGGAACATACCTCAGGTAGGCTAGCAAGCCCCAGGATTCTACCTGTCTCTGCCTCCTTTGTGCTGGTATGATAAGCAGAAGCCTCCATACCAAGCCTTTTTTATGTGGGTTCAGTGGCTGGAGTGTGAGTCTTCATGCGCACGCAACAAGCACATTACTGACTAAGCCTTCCCCAGTTCCTTTTGCCGTGTCTTGATGGCCTTCTTCTCATGTGGACAGCAGCTTCTATAGCAGATCACCGCTGACTCATTATGATACCACATTGCTTTATTTCATTTGGTCTTGATTACATTACCAAATAAGGTCACCTATGTAGGTATTTGGAATTGGAACATCAGTATGTCATTTTAGGGACCACTGTTCTGTACATTAGGGACTCTTTGCTTTATTGATGCTCATATATTTCCAGCTCTCTAATGAGATACTTTGAGACATAGATTGCAATGAATAAGACAAACATTACCTCTCATGTGATAACCAAAGATTCCAGTTCCCAGGGGGAGGAATGTCCCTCCTGGCATTGCCTTCAAGGGTAATATAATGCTTCGGTAGAGGAAAGATTAAAAAGAAGATTCTGGGGGGAAAAAAGGCAGCCTAGGAGAGGAAGAGAGAAGGGCGATGCCTGACAGAGTGAGCTTCACTGAAGAAGAGGTTCATTCGCTGTAACCCAGATCCTCATCCTCATCTCTGACAAGATGATACACACTACTTCATGTGAGCACCATGGCCTCATCTCTTCTCCTTCAATACCAGCAAACCAATCCCGTAGCAAGTCAGATGAGCAACAGCTTCAGGCCCCGAAGCTATTACTCTGGACTCAGTTAAACTGCCTCTTGAGAATGTCTGTTTAAGAGGATGTCCTTTCCTTTTATCGAGGGGCCATATAAAAAATGATCAAATAAAGCCTGTTTCTATATCATCTATAAAAGTGTGCCCAAAGAGAGTCTTTATTCCACTCTTCCATGTCCCTTACATAAAGATCTGTGTAGTGATTGCCTCTTAACAGTGGATGCCAGTAAAAGGTTTGTCTTTCCTGTCAGCCTGTTTTTCTTGTAAGCACTAACAATTTTAGTGTTTTATGGTTGTATTTTTGATTTTTGCCTTTGCTCTCTGGAAAGCACTGCGATTGGTTTTCTACTTCCTACCAGACGTTGTTCTAGATGTTTTCATATTACAATCTACCCATCACAAACTAAGACTTTATAACAATGACAACATCTGGATGGAGGCAGCTAGGTGACTGCCCTCAGGACACTGAACTTGACCCCTGCAGTTAGACAGGGTCTCAAGACCAGACACCTCAGCTTAATGGCAAATCTTCAGTATGATGAATATGACTGTGGTACAAAATGGAAATGACATAACCTGTATTGTTTGCCAAATACAATTTGCCTTTTTAGCATATTTAACTGAGAATTATGAAAAAATTTGAAATAAACATATAAGTAATAAACAGAAGAATGAATGGGCCATATGGACATAGTATCTTATGCTTGTAATCTAATGCCTGCGGAACAGAAGCAGGGGGATTGTTGTGAGTTTCAGGGCAGATTTGGCTGTGCAGTGAGTTGCAGGACAGCTGGGCTACATAGTAAGACCCTACATCAAATAATAACAAAACAAAATAATAAGTAGGCAACCAATATTTGGGTCATATACTCTTCTGAGTATGTTATGTCACTTACTTTTCCAAGTGTCCTCATGGTCAACATGTACCCACAGAGTATCAGGGAATTAGCATTTAAGAAAGCTCCCACATGATTGTAGAGTCTTGTGGAAACACCTGGCCAGAGGCTGGATCTAGAAAGATAGCCCAAGGTCTGGGGTTGGATGCAAATCAGTTATCTATTCATAATCCACTCTTTGCTGTGTAGAGGAATTTTGTATGTATATGCCATTGAGTGTATACATGTGATAGTTTACACTCATAATTGGGTGTTTTCAGGAACTGCTAGCTATAAATTACCTACCTCCATCCCAGCTAACACATTACATTGTATGTAAGTAACATTTACTCTAGAGTACAAATGAATAGCATACTTAGATCTTATGGGCTTGAAAGAATGAAACTGAACGCAATTCTTTGGAAAAGATCAGTGAAACATTAAAATAAAGATTGCTGAAAAGAAAAAGATTAAAAAATACATTCATAGTTTAATAAATGAAGATGAACTAGAATATATCTATTCAGTCAAATATAGTTTCTTTTGAACACAAAGTAGGCAATGGTCATTGTGTTAACTATTGTATACAATAGTGACCATAAGTAGATAATTAATGGGGTAGCAACTGATCTTGTTTAATTACTGAATTAATAAGACATTATTGAATGCTTAAACTGATATTACTACTCATTCTATAAATAAAGGTATATGCTAATATGATTGCCTATGAGTAAAATGACCTACAAAGTGATTTTGAGCTTGAGGTTATCAGAAGGGCAGTTCATCTGCATGCCTCAGAAGGCTTACTGGTATCCAAAGCATGCCAGTGAGAAAAGCAGGCCACTGCAAGCCTTTCATTCCTAACAGAGGAGAGGCTGAATCCAGAGAAAGCACACCACATCAGAAACATCTCTCAACACTTCTAAGTTCCCTTCGTTTTAATATTCTTCAAATTGTTGCCACTCTCTAAACATTATTTCTATTATATATTTATATCACTATCATCTGCTGTGTGTGGGTATAATTAATGGTGATACCACTTATTTCATTGGTCCTTATTTATCATTCTCACTAGCAGGTACTCTTTCCATGAAGACCATGTTTTTGTTATCTTTGTGTATTTTCTGTATTTTTGTCAGCTACATACATGACACATAATAATATTTGTTGAATGCATAAGAACCCTAGATCCAGCTTGTAATGTTGTCTGTCTTCCCTGTGTCATAACATAGCTGACATGCCAATGTGACACATTGCATTCCATTCTTCGTTGTGTGGTTGTTCCGGTGCAATGAAGGTGGAGGCTCACCAAAGTGCATCACCTGGGTGGTGCTATCATAACCTTTGACACCAGAAACCAGATTAACCAGACATATGTTTGGGTTGAGCAGGTGGAGACACTATTATTGAATCAGTAAAAACACAGCACTGCCTTTGAAGGAGAAGCATGCTCATATAAAGCTTATTCTGGGGTAACATGAGTGGCCAGAGCCCAGAGCCAGCTTTGCATTTAGCCCTGTCAAGGAAACACTCACTGATTATATTTAGGTCCACAGAGTCCCCTCAATGTGCCAAAAATCACAAAGTAAATAAAGACACTAAAGAGACATACTTATTTTATAAAATTGTGGTTGAATAAATGAATGAATTCATTTCCCCAAATGTATTTTTCTCACGTAACATAAAGAACAACAGGGAGAAGTGCTGGTCTGGGACACTAGTCAGTGAAGTTCTCTATGATGTGGGTTTCAATCTGTCCTCTCCTGTATTGTGCCAGTTAGATTTTATTGTCATCTTGATACAACATAGAATCATTGGAGAAGAAGGAGCCTCACTGAATAGTTGCTAAGGTAAGGCATTAGGTTACAAGCATGCTTGTGCCATGTTTGAGAGCGATATCTTGATAGATGATTGATGTAGGAGGGCCCCACCCACTATGGGTAGAACCATTGCCAGGTAGGTGAGCGAAAAAGCCAGATGAACATGAGCTAGAGAGAGGGGCAGTAAGCAGCATTTCTCTGCCTCAGTTCCTATTTGAGTTCCTACCTTGGGTCCCCTTAGTGATGGGCTATGACTTGAAAGAGTGTGCCAAATAAGTCCTTTTTTTTCCCCAGGTTGATTTTGGTCCAAGTGTTTCATCACAACAATTGAAAAGCAAAGTAGAATAGCCATTACGAGATGATGGCTTCTTTCCTCATCCATGCTATCTCATAAGCTAGAACTTCTCCCTGATGTGCCACATCTGCTGTCCAGACAACAAGAAAAGGACCTTATAACTGAGAAAAAGGCCCACATCAGATTAATAGTTTTCCCATCAGTAGGAAAACAAACTATCTACCCAGTAATTAGTCACTTGGTACCCCCAAGAATGAGAAACTTAAGGGTGGTTCAAATGATTCTTCTCCTACAGAGGATGGAGAAGATTCACTCTCCTAAATCCTGATAAATCTCCTCAGCCATCTCAACAAACTGTAACTCTACTAAGAAAAGGAAAGTGTGGTGTGACAGTTACTGTTGATTGCCAATGTGATAGAATCTGGAATCCAGTGGCAGTAGGCATCCTCCTCTAGGAATGCCTGTGAAGGAAGACTGTGATGACATTAATTGGGGATGAAAGACCCACCCACTGTCTGGGATTCTGGACTGTATGAACAAACAGAACTGAGTAATATGCAGACAATCCCTGAATGGGTCCCTGATTGTAGATATAATATGATCAGCCTCTTCAAGCTTTTGCTCCTCTGACTTTTTATTCAAATCCTTGAACTGTGAGCCTGAATAAACCCTTCCTCTTTAGAGTGGCTGTTGTCAAAAGAATTTTATTACAACACCAGGAGAAGGAACTAAGACAGGCAGAGATTGTCCCCCTCAGACACAGACATAGGGGAGGGGAGGGGAGTAGGGGGGAAGTGGGAGGAAGGGAGGAATGGGAGGATACATGGGATGGGCTAACAACTGAGATGTAATATGAATAAATTAATTAAAAAAATAAAAAAAATAAAAGGGCAGCACAATTAAAAAAAAAAAAAAAAAAAAAAGAAGAAGCTAACCATGGTGGGTTTCCCTAAGTTTGTTTTCACAACCAACATGCTTAGCTATATGCAAAATCACAACCTTGTAACTAAATTCAGTTAATTAAAAAATCTCTGAGGTACTCATTAACCAGTGTTAGTGCTTCATAATAGTGGTTCCAACATGTAACATTCTGCCATCTTACAGAAATTCTGCTCATCTTCTTTGGGTTATGAGAAATAAGCTCTGTATTAGTAGATAAGATTGAACCTTGTAATTTATTTCTGTTTTTATAAATTTAACATAAATAACCATAAAAAAAAGAGATTCAATTCTCAAAGGCCACTGATGAAGTCCCTGGTCTCAGGCATCATCCACATTCTTACTAACAGGCTCTGTCCCTTAGCATGCTCTCTACACTTTCACACGTCATGAGCACAAACTCCATGTGTTTGTCATAGAGAGAATGCCCAGTGGGTAGCCAACTTTGATCCCCCTTTCCACATTCCTATATGAAAATAGCCCATGGACCATCAGTCTCCTCATTATGAATATCTGCATCATATATGCTGCCTGTTGTTACCATAATCAAGATGCAATTTATAGAGGTTATTCTACGAAGATAATTTGGAAGTATGTGTTATTGATTATTTGGGGGTAAAAAGCTTACATAGGTTACTTTGATGACCTTATAATGGTATATAACTAACATTCTTTCAAATGTTAGCTGTTTTCTCTTGAGATGGAAATGTGTAAAAGTACGAATGGAATAATTAGGTCAAAAGTGATTTGCAAATGGAGAACACCTCTTACAATTGACATTACACCTTACCTAAGAATGGTCTCAGTTCCCTAAATTTGATGTGTTAAAAGTTCTAACTCCTGGGCCCCATGTGAGTCTGTGTTTGCACATAAGCTTTTGAAGAGGCAATTAAATAAATCTCTGTTCTTCAGGGCCTTACCATATATGAAGGGTAGAAAAAAGTGACATAATGAACTCTATCTTCTGCTCTGGGAAGGAGTGGCTCCCTTCATAGTCTAGCCCCAGTGCCTAGGATATTGTGTTGCTTAAGCCCTTACAGTGCTAACAGTGTTAACAAAATCTTCACTTCCAGTGATCTCCACATGCTCCCTTCTCCACTGAAAAACAAAAGAAGGTGTTTAAATTGAGATTTGGATCAGATTGATTCAGACAAGCATTAGCTTGTTGGTATTTCAGATCCCAAACTGATTAATTGCCAACAGCTATCTCAGATGGTCTGCTATCTCCTGAGCAACAGCTGTATGATTTGTAAAGAGTACTTCACTCCTGCCATGTAGTAACCTATGTAATAAAGGTAACTTTCCCTTATCATGGGTGATAAAGTTGAGGCTCAGAAGTTACTTAAAGATTAAAGCTATTTGTATCCTGTTCTCAGTGGCACATTCTGCTCAATTTAGGTGAAGAACATCCTTTGGATGTTTGGGTGGAGCTCGGTGCCTATGGTAGGCAGCTTCTGACTGCCTTCCCTTCATTGTGAATCCAATTACTCTGTATTGCCCAAATTGAATTAAATCAGCCCAGCCTGCTGATCCTTGACATGTTAAAAGAGCTAAGGACAAATATGATTATTACCACAGTAACATACTAACATAATTTAGAGAATATTAGAAAAAAAAAAACAAATTTACTCAGTTCCTCAGTAAGTAATCTTATGTAAGATTTTGCTTCTTAAGATTGAGTATGCAATAAAAAGAAGATCTACACAGTTTTGCCATCCAGGGAAAACAATAAGGGTTGGCAAAGTCTAGATGAATAAACACCAAGACTTTGTGACAAAACTTTTATGTTTCATTTTTATCTGACTGTCACTGTCAACACCATAGAAACCATCTTCCATTCAAGTTTAGTGCAACATGGCAAAGTCCCCTATGGTAGTCTGAGTGAGAATGGCCCCATAAGGTCATATGTTTCAATACTTAGTTCCTAATTGGTGGAACAATTTGGGAAGGAATAAGAGGTGTGTCCTTATTGAAGGAACTTGGCTGTGGGTGTGGGCATTGAGGCTTCAGCTGAGTTTCAGTCTTCTCTCTCTCTCTGCCTTCTATTTGTGGATCAAGGGAGGCTGTCAGTGACTGCTCCAGCACCATGATCACCATCATGATGCTCATGGAGTCACCCTCTGAAACTGTTAGTATCAATAAGATCTCTTCTTTAAGTTGCCTTGGTCATAGTGTCTTAGCACATCAATAGAAAAACATTAACTGAGAGAGCTTCCAATTCAGATTGTGACATTCCATTTATAGTTTGGGGTAAATGTGACATACTGTGTGCAGCATGGTTTCTCCAGGAGGATAACTGAAGACAAAAATGCTCTGAACATCCTATAATATTTGTATTTCTTTTACAGACTCTCTGTGCAATAATCAATACTCTTTTTTCAGTACTTTTCCTACAAATTAGCTTATGTAAATCCTTAAACCCAACCTTGTACCTAATCTAGTCTAAACCATAGTCAAACTTTGGTCATATGTCAATATATGAAGTATATAAACTCAATAATAACCATAGCTTTGACCCTAAATCCTATCCTAACCCCACCCTTAGGCCTAAATCTAAATCCAAACCTAACCGTAGCTGTAATCATAACCCTAATCCTAACCTTAGTACTGTACAAAACCAAATCTAAACCATAACCTTGACTCTAAATATAATCCTAATCTAAACCCTTGCCCTGGACCTAAATCAAATTCTAACTGTAGCCTTAACCCTAAGCCCTGTACACAAGCCTGATAAGAACCATAGCCTTGGCCCTAAATGTAGCCCTGACACTAGCCTATCCAAAACCTCCATCTAATGGGTAGATATATAAGTCACTACAAGCCTGGACTTTGCAGTCCCCTGCTTTGAACTTAAGGCCTTGCTTAGAGACTGGGTCTCATTCTGTTCTGAGCTGATAGGTCCCAAGGTGAGGCAAGGGACCATCATCCAGCATCCACTTGTCTCTCTCCTTGTATTCCTCTCATCAGTGTATTTATCATTCTTGCCACAGCAATTTACTACTGTCTCCATCTACATAGGTAGGTTCCACATTTTTCTCCATCTGTCTTAACATCAATCATGTTTCGTAGATCCTGGGCACTTAACAGTTGCTGATGACAATACAACATATGACCTCTTAGTCTGGTGACACCACCACAGTTTCCGCTTCTTAACTTAGTCTGACTTCTAAATTTAGTCTGTTTTCAGAGTTGAGTTGTCTGCATAACCAGCAACTTTTCCATGCCTGGGGGGGGGAGGGGTAGGGCAGAGGGGAGGGCCACCATCTTCCAAGTCTAGTGCCTTGCTGTGATTCACTTGTTCCCTTTTCCACTGTCGCTATCAAAAAACCCTTGCTAAGTTGTATTAATATGAACATCCTTCATAAATTGGACACACAAACACTTTCTCTACCATATAGAGAATCTGCCTTCTTTGGGGGCTCAACACCCCTTTCCTACTGCACTTTACCGGAATCTATTTGAAGGTACTGCTGAGGTGAGCTATATAATGTGATTGAATTCTGTGCTCACTCAAGCTTCTAATTTGCTTTTATCTTCCTGAGACAGAGGACATCAGCCAGGATCCAGCCTTCCTTTAGCAAATTGTATAACTTAGTTTAAATCCTACATTTGCATTAATAATATCTAATCTTTCCTAATGATAGCCTTGTAATGGTATGAATGTTTTTAGAGAGCTGTACCTTGATAGGGCTCCCACACACATGAGGGGCATGTGGAGTGGGTGATGCTAACTAGTGACACTTGGCATGTTATTCTTCCACTCTGTGTTGGCTCCAATCAATCCCATCTTTCTTTCAAGGATGACATAGTTCTCCTGACAGTGAAAGGCTGTTTCTTAATTGGTCACAAAATGGAAACCTTAATAGCTTTATGATACACGTTAGTATATCAGATGTGGGCTCCCTCAGGGAATCGACATTCTGGCATGCTCAACTCTTGTTGCCACTGAGGAGGATAGTATTGCCTGCCCTCGACTCGTGTTCCTGCCCATGTGGGAATGCTAAGCACAGCAGAATGGTTAATATAGCAATCACACATCTCTCTTGCCATCCATCTATCTCTCCTTGTGTGGAGGACGAGTAATTGATTCATTGGTGGGATGCTGGAAGGCTCACATTTATTGGCTCAACTTCCTCATTTAGATAAAGTTAAGATGACAAGTAACATGTTTCCTGGGGATTAAATCTCACTCTTCTTGAGGAGTTGCCTTGACTACAATGAATATTAATTCCTATTTTTTTATAAATATGTAGCAACCTTGTAATGTGCTGATTCTTCAAGAAAGGAAGTCAGAACCAGGAGAAGGACATATATATTTATTTAGGTCCATTTCTTGTGAATCAGTAGGTGTGTTCAACAAATTAGGGCATGGAGAAAGAATGTAGTAAATTCATGTGGCCAGGCTTGATGCTAGGTCCTCTAATCCAAGAGCATCTAGCAATAACACTAGTATTACAATATCCTTGACTTGTACCCATATGTTTCTCAGTTGGTTTGGAATTCAGAGGAGAAAAGTGTAATTAACTTATTTATCCAACCAGAACAGCCTTTCCTATGCCAGGACATTCTCCTCTGATTCACCTATGCAGATAAGGCATTGCTAAAATGTCTTTTGTCCTATCACTACATATTTGGCCTGCCCTTGTACCCACCCACACGCATTCTCCCAAGGAACTACCTCTTGCCCTCCAGCTGGATCAAGATGTCACTCTTCATTTTTAATTTAATGGTTTGAAGGAATGAACCAAGTAAGACCTTCTTTCTTCCTTTATGAATCATTATTATTCTTTGAAGCTGTGATTAAGTCTGTTTTCTGAATGCTAGAAAATTTAAATGTTTGCTTCAGTTTTTTCTATCTTAGCTCAAAAGAGTTTTATTGCCTTGTACAATGAGGCTCTCTATAATATTTAGCATGATTTTGGGTGAAAGCAATGCCAAACCCAACTTAATTTGGATTGAGTGAGTCTATTGTTTCAGATCTCTGGAACTCTGAGGAAAGTCTAAGCTTGTAATTTGTGCAACTCAGAACTCCATCTGTCTTTGGGATCTATATTTCTGGACTGGCTTCCTTCCTGGCCTTTTCTAGTAGTTTGATATAAACATGTGACAAAGTCTGGACAAATATATTTCCTCATAGTCCCAGGAAAACATTTAAGAATTTTAATAGAACTTTCCAGAACTTTAAACTTTTCTTCAGATAAAACTGCCATGTATTTGTGCGCCCTCTCTCTCTCTCTCTCTCTCTCTCTCTCTCTCTCTCTCTCTCTCTGTCAGAGGACAACATAAAGTATCATCTGTCATTTTCTACTTTGTTTTTTGAGACTGGGTCAGTTAGGGAACTTGGAATTCACTGATCTGGCTAGCCCAGCTAACCATCAAGCCCTAGGGTTCCTCTTTTTTCTACTTCCCCAGAGCTCTGGTTATTGCTATACACTACTATAACCCATAATTTTTTTATGTGGGTTCTGACTAATTGAACTCATGCTTACACAGAAAACACTTTACCAACAGAGCCATCTCCTCAGTCATGTGTATTGAAGTTTAACTTCGTTAATGATCATTAGCACAAGGGCCACTCCTGGACACAGAGACTGACAGTCTTTCTCCTCAAGCACATAGGGAGAGAAGAAGGTGTGAATAATGAGCTACACATGTACTTCATGGATATGCTTCTCTATGCTTTTTTGTATGAACTCACAGTCTGAGCTTTAAATCCATTGTAATAGTCAGACGCTATGTTCAGGGACAATTTCACACCAAGTGAGAAGCCAGTTGTTTATAAGATCCTGGCTTGAACCATATGTGTCCAAGAAGCTTCAGAAGATCATCATTAATATTATAAATGGTTAAAAAAAATAAAGACTCCATGTCTCCCCTCTTTAGTACTAGTCATCAGAGGTAACATCTTCATGTTAGTGGTCGTTAGTAGCTAAATTAGATATTCCTAGCATACAGTTCTCAATTCATCAGCAAATAAAACACAAAAACCTCTGCTTAGAAGGAAAATAAATCTCTATGAAAAATAGGCATTTTTAGATATCTTTATTTTATATGTTTAAGTGCTTTGATTGCATATACGTATGTGTACCATATCCATACCTGCCTGGGAGCCAGAATGGGCCTCTGTAAGGGGAGTTACAGATAGTTGTTAGCTACCACACCAGTGCTGAGAACTGAACTCAGACCCTCTGGCAAAGCAGGCAGCTCTCTTAACCACTGAGCCATTTTTCCAATTCCAAAAATATAACCATTCTCAACTGGTGTGTGCATATATGTATGCATGTAAATCCACACCCCCCCACACATCCAAAGAGCTTGATACCTGACATAGGAGTAAATACTAGAGAAGGAAAGAGAAAAAAATACTGACCTTTTTGGGGTACATAAGTTGCCATACTTTGCCTAGGTCAGAAACATTTTCCAAGTCCTGTCATCCAGAGAAGAAAGAATCCTGTTAATATGAAACAATCTTAGTTCTCCCGGAAGTAGACTCTTAAGCTTGGGTCAGATGACATACTTAGGAAGATTCATTCCTCTGTAAACATGTGTGAGTCTCAGACAGGTGAGAACAGCCCAAACACTGCACGTTTGAACTCGAATGAAATGAGTCCCAAGTGGAGTGAAAAATGTTCAGGACTGTTCTGGTGTCTACTGCAGGTTCATCAAATCTGATTCTACCTGCCTAAAAGTCAACTGAACAGAGACAGAGCCACCCTGCACTTCCAAGGGAAGAGTTTATCCTTAACCCCACTGTGCTCTGTTATTGGAGGCAGACCTTTTATTGGACCATATGACAGCTTGAAGATCAGGTATGTAAACACCAACTTTAATCATTTGTTCATGATGAATGCTTTGATTCATTTTGATTTAAAAATAGCTGATCAATATTACTTGTCGGATTAGTGAATTTTTCCGACACACCTTAAATGTTCTGCCCTCGGTCTAGGCAGTGGTTGATATAGAACAGCCCTCCTGAGGAATTCTGACTTCAGTACACATACTGTGATGGATTTTAAGGCTCAGTGCCTGGGGCTCCCAATCAATACCACACCCTGTGGCTGGAGGCCTGTGAGATGCATTCTCATGGCAACCATACCCTCTCTCTGAGAAAATGTGAGAGTACCAGAGAAAACATCCACACTTGACAACCTGCAGCACCCAACAGGTCTCTAAGAGGCAAGAAGGTTTGATGACACTTTTCTTTTAAGAGTTAGGACAGTAAGGCAAGAAACACTGAGAAGTGGGATGGGCAGGTGCCAGCTCCAGATCTTAAGAGATATAAATGACATCTGATGTACATGATTTTTTTTAATGAAACAGGGTTTCTCTGTGTAGCATTGGCTGTCCTGGACTCACTTTGTAGACTAGGCTGGCCTCGAACTCACAGTGATCCACCTGCCTCTGCCTCTCCAAGTGCTGGGATTACAGTCATGTGCCACTGTATCTGGCTTACATGATATCTGATAGAGTTTTTATTTTTGGATTTACAGAAAAAAAGGCCTAACATTAAAATCAGGTGCCTGGATAAATACAACCCATAGTTTCTAATCAGTATGTCTTTGCAGAAAGGAAGCTACACACCTCTGAGAGTGAACCAGTTGACTTTTCCTCATATACAATACCTGGTGTTAAAGCAAAATTTGAACTCAGAAATTACTGATGTGACTAAATAGTTCTAAGTTGACATTGAGAGTAACAGGTATTTTCAGAGTGTAGTAAATTCAGCATGTGCATAAGCCATTGTGATTTTCAGAAATCCTGGAACTAGACAGCATTTCTTTAAGGACTCTGTAGCTTATCTTCTATAGGTCTTTATGCTATAGATTTCTCTCATTTTTAATTAACATCTGCCCTCCAACTGCCTAGAACAAAAGACAGTGGCATATACATTAGGTAGTCAATAATGATTGAACAAATAAAAGGCTGAAGAAACTTGTGAAATAGAATTTTTCCTTTAAAAAATTAACTTGATTTAATTGCTATTAGCATAATTTCCACCTTCAAAAAATTGGATTCAAAGATAAACAGTGATTTTTCTTTCCACTTTAAAAAAGTAAATGTTGAAAGGAAGCCTATAGAAGCCTTTAGTACTGTCATGCCAGGGTCGTTATCTGTTCTCTGAGATCATGGTTAGGGGCCTAGACTAACATCTCTGTAGCTGTGTGTTCCAGCTTCTGCTTCCGTTGTCCCAGTGTTCAGGCACTTTTGTGCCATCTGTCTTCTCTGATTCTGTATGGTTGTTTCTAACATTCACCCACTGACAAACTGAGGAAGCCGTGCTTAGGCTTTTATGTGACTTTTTATGTGTCTTCTCTACTGGGGAATTTGTTTTCAACTCACTCACTAGGTTTTTCCACAGACAATGGGAAGACAGTGTGTGGCTCTCCACAGTTTCTGATGCCTCAGATGTAATGTTAGCTTAGCTCTGAAGGAGGACTGTTCTCATCAGAGGAATATTTTAAAGCCAGACACAGTAGCCCATGCTTGCTGTCTCAGCATTTAGAAAGTAGAAACAGGAACATGAGGAGTCCATCCTTACCTACATATGCCTGAGGCCAGCCTGTGCTATATGTTACCCTGTCCAAAATCAAAGGAAGGAATGACACAAGAAGGAAGAATATGGAAGGAGATTGGAACCATTAAATGGATATTTAAAGACGTCAAACAAAGAATTAAAGAGCTTGTGGCTTCTTTCAAAATAAAAAGCCTGACTTTTCAGATTTAAAACATTTAAGGACTTTCCTTGGGCATGCTAGGAGAGCCTACCAGAGGGTGAGAACAGGGTTTCTGATGAGCCGTGGGTTATCTCCTCTGATTCCAGCTGCATTGTTGGATACAGACGACAGTCTTATTTGGGTCTTACTTGGTTCAAATACTCCCTGCTCCTGTGGGCTGTTATCTTACTGCCTCCCATCCATGATGCAAAAACAGAGGTCACAAGAAGACTTGGCTGATGATTAATCTTGATTATCAAGCTGGGCATTTATATCTGTGAAGATGTTTCTGGAACGCTTTAACTGAGATGGGAAGAACTATACCTCAAAGGAATGGCATCATTCCATGGTCTGAGGTCCTGGACTAAAATAAAAGCATTGAGCCATAGCTTAAGTCTCTCTCTGCTTCCAGACAATGGAGGCATTGTGACTAGCTGCCTCACACTTTTGCCACTACAGCTCATGACACAATGCCTTCTGTAACTTATACTCCAGAGCTTGAGTCAAAATATACCCTTTGTTTTTAAATACATATCATGTATGTATGTATGTATGTATCTGCTATCAATCTACCATCTATTATTTATCTATCTATGTATCTATCTATCATCTATCTATCTATCTATCTATCTATCTATCTATCTATCTACCTATAATCTATCAATCTGCTATCTGTCTACTTATCTATCTATCTATCTATCTATCTATCTATCTATCATCTATCAATCTACTATCTATCTATATATTATCTATCTATCTATCTACCTATCACCATTACCATCATCATCTATTTTGTGTGTGTATATGTGGTACATGTGGATGTCAAAGGAGGCTATAGGATTCCCTGGAACTGGAATAGCAGGTGATTGTGAACGGCCTGATGTGTGTGCTGGGCACACAAACTCAAGTCCTCTGCAAGAGCAAGAATCTTAACCACAGAATTAGCTCTCTGGTCCTTACTCTTCCTTTCATAAATTGCTTTTGTCAGGTGCTTTTGCCACAGCCATGAGAAAAGTAGCTAAAACCAAACCAAACCAAACCAAACCAAACAAGCCTAACCAAACAAAAACTGGCAGTGAGGAGTGGGGCTTTGGCAATGATACACCTGACCATGTGGTTCTTAGTGCTTCAGAAAAGGTTTGTGGAAGAACTCTGAACTTTATCCCATCAAAATTTGACCCAAATAGGCCACTAATTTTTTATAGTTCCTTTTGTTGAATATTTTGTCACAGCTGTGAGAGAAATAACAAATACAATGTGTGATAAGGCTAAAAAATTCAGGTGGTAAGTGGTGACCCTCCAATTCCAAGTAACTTGCATGACATGTGCAATTGGCTCTTTGTTCTCTTATTTGTTTCAACAGGCTAACTGGTAATGAAAGGCTTATTATATTACAGGGAATTCTACATATGTATAAGTTTATGTGTACCTGTCTTTTGATTGGTGACTATCCCTGTCCAAATAGCATCAGCGGTAGTGTACACCAGGATGGAGTAGTGTTTATTACAACTTTATTGACCACACTACTCTATCAAGTATGATGATAAATTCCAATTAACACTCCTGCAGGTAACTGCTAGTTCTGTCAACAAGTTTTTGAACCTTCCCCTGAATGCCAGATAAAAAGATTCAAAGCTTCCTTGACTTCATGAGAATCAAAGAAAGAAATTTCCAAGTCCCCATGCAAAGAGACCCTGGAGGCAACATGGAAAAATCATTTTTGTGTGGCATAAGCCGAGTCTATACCTTCCTGTGACAAGAGATGACAGAATTCATTTCGAGCTAAAGCTGTGTGACACTGGGGACTTTCAATGCAAACTCTAGCTTTCCGTTTCAAAGTGTCACTCGTACGATCATTCTACATGCAGGAAATGGCACTGTTCCTTAGGCTCATGTACCTGGAGGAGAACATCATTTACAACAGACCACTGTGTAATAGCTTGTGCTATTAAAAATGATATGTTCTTAAATATTTATAATGGGAAGAGTAATATTCAGCATCCTACATGCATTATTAACTATCTCTAAATACATCTTCTAAATCAATTACACTGTATATTGTGGTCCTGCCATCAATATCTACCTTCTTGCTTTCGGTTATCAGACTGAGGACAAGAAACGACAAGTCCCCCAGGGATCCTGTGACCTAGATTCCGTTTCCATATGTTCAGTGCTTCCTGAGGTGCTCATATCTGTTCAGCTGCTCACTACCTGTGTCTCTCCTCATAGTCACATGAAATTTAAAATTCTCATTATTGTAATTTCAAAAACATAATAAAAGAATGAGGCCATTTGACGGGGGTTTGAGCAACCTGAACTGTAGTCCTGGCTTTGATGTTAATTTGTTGTGAAGCACAGACACTCAGCTTCTATGCCTCATTTTCCTCAGCTGTGAAATGAGGACTGGAATTAGGCCTGCCTCTTCTAGAGTGTGATGGACCTGGGACCCCTAACTTGCCCGGCTGCAATATAACTAGCAGTGACTGGACAGAGTTTTGCTGAGGCAGCATGGTAATAAGACCAAACAACAAAAACATAAAAAAATGAACCTTAGAAGGGCAGACTTCTTGTTTGTTTGTTTGTTTGTTTGAGTCAGGGAGGCTGTGGTTGGATTACAGCTTTGTGTTCAGGATTCAAAAGGAGCTGATCATCTCACTATTGCTCATCCTGAAGCAAGAAATTATGTGGTTCATAGAAGTAGGAAGAAAAAGGTCCCTACATCCACATGGTGAAATTTTTGGACAGATACTCATGGACATGGTATGGAGATGTCATGAAAATATGCTGTGTACAAGAAATGGTTCCATACGAGAAGGCAGTGGATAGCGGGCAGGCACTTTCACTTTGGCTTAGGTTCCTGAGGCTTAAAGAATCTGCTTCTTAAAAACCTTAGTTATTCTCCTGGCTGACTTAGATGATCATCTTCATCTTCTCAGAAGAACTAGGTCTGAGTTTTGCTGTGGAAAGTTATGGACAATGGCATCCCTCTCTCTTTTCTAGGCTGTGTTAGTCACTAATGGCTGTGGGGGAAGGAACATGAGGGCAGCTCCAGGGCTACTGGGGAAAGACTGAGGACTCATTGCAGGAGAAGCAGCCTTTTGGGACACTCTGAGACATGACGGAGAGGACACATGCCTTGAGAAGTTAAGGCCAGCACATCCATTATACTGGGAATCTTTAGCAACATAGGGAAATGGGAATCTCTTCAAGTCACTTGAGTCTCATGTTTCCCTGGAGTAACCTTAGATAGAGCAAAGGACATTAAGCACAAGAGGCAGAAAGCAGCCCAGTGTCACGCTGCAGCCTATGCTGCGTGGTGGAAAAATGCCAGGACCTCAGTTGGGAGCCTTAGCTGTGGGGAGGACGACTGATTTGTGTAACTTTCCTTTCATCTTGGACTCCATTCCAGCACTCCCTCACAGAGCACAGAACCATTCAGTCATGACGGGGTTGCCATTTAACGTGTTGGCAATGGATCACTACCCGACCCTCCAAAAAGTAGAAAGAGGGCAAATCCAATTCAGAATGTTTATGGATGTGTGTGCACATATGAGTCTGCCTCTTCTGCACAGCCTAACATGAATACGATGATTAGACGTCAGAGCAGGGAATCTCAAGATCATGACGGAAAGTACCAGGCCAGGAGGTGAATAGTTTTCTGTTCTTGGATTAGTCCTGTGCCAATTCACTGTTTAACTCTAGAGAGAAGATGGTTTATCTGGACCTCTCCCAAGGATACAGGAACTAAATCAAACCTCTAAGAACTTTCCTTCATCTATTACTTCCTCTGTCTCATAAATGATCTCATAAATAAATCACATTTTTGGGGCTTATATCCATTGTACAGATCTTGTGGGTTGTTTGTGTTAAGTGGCAGGCTATATCTTTTTTTGGGAGGGTAGAAAAAATAAGAAAAAAAAGAAGAAAGAGTATATTGAAGTTGACCTTAGAGGTTTTAGTTTTGAAAAATATTTTCAAAATGGTATGAACAAGCAAAAAATAATCTGAGCAAATAATAGATAGATACCTTGCCATGGAAACAAAAAGACAATAGGTACTGTGCTAGGAAAGCAAGTGACTCTGACAGTATGAACATGTAGCACACTGTGGGAAAAATCTCTGCCTTACCCAAGAATAGGAAAAATCTGAATTCTTGACATCTGTGTATCAATAAGGGATGAAGGTCTGAATTCAGAAAAACAATGGCATTGTGTTCACTTCTATTGAAATGAGGCATATTTTGATCATTCTTTGCTGTGAGAGCCTCTCCTGTGCTTTGTCATATGTTTAGTGGTGTCCCTGGCCACTTACTAGATGCCAGTGACATTGGGCTCATCTCATCTTTGTGGAGATGTACGACATGTTGGCTGTTGAGTATCCTCGAAACACAAAGTTGCCTATTATACTGGAGGGAAGATACCTGTTAAGTCTGTGAGGTTAAACTACAAAGCCAGGTAGTGCTTATGTGTTTAACACTGGTTTGATTTTGTAAGCAGTTCTCAAACCTTGTTTCTCTATCTATAAAGTGAATATAGTGTTGACAAACTCCCAGTGCAGTATTCAGAGAGAATTCAACATGCTTACACATGTGAAATGCTAGGAGCATGCACTAATGTCTGACTACTGACAAGCAGGGGAGTATGAACCTACTCTAGTCTGAAGAAACAAGTCATGGAAGATGGTTTGCATTTGTATTTGGGTGAAGAAATCAACCTTATGACACAAAATTCTCATTGTACTTTTATTCAAAGAGTAAAGGACCAGCAGAAGTGTGTCACCAACCAATTAGCTGGCATTAGGTACTGTGCTGGCTCCTCACTTGATCTCTCAGTTCTTATGTGAAGTATTTGGGTAGGGCCACTGTTTAGATGCTATAACTGAGGCTAAGAGAAGAAATTTCAGCTAGTGCCATATAGAAGTGAAGGATTTGCTCAAGTTTAAAGCTTATGATTTCAATGTCCTCAGAGATAAGACTGGTAACCAGGCTAATAGTATTGAAAATGATGCACTTATGTTCAAGGTCAACTAACTTGAATTTGAAAAAAATGGACTTACTCAATATTGTAACTTGCCTACCTGCAAATAATTGTAGTAAATTTACTTTAAGACACTGGATTATAGGAGTCTTTGTAATGGCCCTGAGAGGCCTGAAACTTAGATTTCAGAGCACAGATTTGCAAGCAAATATTCACTGCACCAGAAAAGAGAAGCTACATATCTAAGTTATTCTAATATTCAATTAAAAATGGAGTAACGGTGGTCTTTTTTTTTTTTTTCGCCAGCTCTCTTCTGCAAAATCTGTGCCTGTGAGAACTCTTCCTTCTGGTCCTTCCTGTCCCCAGTCTTTCATGCTGCCAGAGAGGAAAACCCTGATTCATGGGTCAGGGAATTGGGTTGTATTGCTTTTGAAATATTAGGCATGGTAGGAATGGTTTCCAATTACAGTGAACTGAGTGTACAATCCCCACACTGTTCTATTTAAATAACTGCTGAGTCGCCAGGTCTGCCTTCCTGTTCCTCGCTCCCTCAAACAAGTAAATAATGGGAAGCAAAAAGAAAATCAGCATCCGTAATAAATAGCCACACAACCTGGTGTTGGAATCCCACCCTCTGTTCACATCTCTTCCCCTCTGCCACGATTTCCTACCTGTAACTCTGAAAATAAAAGGCAGCTTTTTCTATACAAAATGAGGAATACAAGCTTAGACTTTAGTAGTGAAGCTAAGGATGTTTGTGGCAGTCTATTGCAATGGGTAACAGCAAACACTCTGGAGTCGGAGAGCATGAGTGTTCATTTCCAGAAACACCATCAGCTAGGATTTTCCTCAGAGGTAACTCTCACACTTGAAGTTCACCTTTTGAAGAATTAAGAGCCCTGGAACTTGATCTCTGTATCCGTCAGATGGATAGAACATCCTATAATAGGCAAGTGGTGATCAGGATAGTGTATGCAGAAACTCCAGCAGAGTGTCTCATGTGTCACCAGCAAGTCATGAGAGACAGGGAGTAGCAAACAGTTACCGTCAAGTTATTTGCTGGATGTAGATATACTGATCATACAGTGCAAGCCACAAAGTATGCAGAGGTGGTAAAATATAAACTACAACAGGTACCCAGCTGAGCACACTACAGCAAGAGAATGCCAAACAGCCTAGAGGCTTGCCTTGTCATGGGAATGACATACTGACTTTGGAAGATCTATTATACAAGTGGGTGGTAGGACATGATGCCTATGATCCAATGTTTAATTAATGGAAGGGAGAGATAAACTGATAAAATGTGTGTGTGTGTGTGTGTGTGTGTGTGTGTGTGTGTGTGTGTGTGTGTGTGTGTAAGAAAGAGAGAGACAGAGAGACAGACAGACAGAGAGAGAAAGGATAATTAGGAAATAAACTTACTACTCCCTTCCTGCCCAACTCATCTGTAGCAAAATGAGGGATAATTCTTTGAAGTTTTTTTTCTATTTTGGAATATGATCTTATGTTGTTCACAGTGGTCTCTCAGTAGCTGAGGTTGATCTCAAAGCCCCAGTCCTTTGCTTCCAGTTCCCAAGTGGTGAGGTTACAAATGTGTATTACATCACCAAGTTTATGGGGTCCTGAAGCTCAAGCTTGGCATCTGGTCCATGCTGTGTAATTATCCTAGCAACTGAGCCACAACCTCAGAGATGTCTAAATTTTGAAGACAGCTTCTCTGGCAGGCCCAGGGAAAAGGGGTAGATATGTTCCCCACATAGTAGGAGGTAGCAGTGGATCTCTGAATCCCAGGAGACAACAAGGTTTACAAGCAGCCATTGGTCTAGGCCCACCCCTGACTTTACTGCCTGTTGCAGCTGTCTAGAGAAATGCCCCTTTGTAAGTGGGAGCTCACTGTGACCTGAGGTGAGCACCTATTAATGCTAGTCACTAGTTAGACTCAGGCCTTGTCTGATTATTGCCCATTTCTGGGTCCTCATCCTTATGCCTTTGGATTATATTCTCCTCAATTATATAAAGCCTTCTAACCTCAGAATCCCTGCTCTCTTTGATGGCTTTTTGGGGGAGGATGTGGGGAGACAGACATGAACATGAAGCTGGCTCTTGGAGTTGCAGTGGAGCATCTTGGATGATGTAGTGTGTCACTGGAGTTCAATGATCTACCACCTATTCACATTATAGAAAGAGCCTGGCCTCTCACCAACCCCTTGACCTGGCTATGCATTCCTTCCTGTGAAATGGGATGGATACTTGTTAAATTTGTGAGGCTTAAACAAAATCATTGTGTGGAAATACACTATAAATTGTGAACCACTGTACAATTATGGTGTCTATAAAGGCATTGAGTAAAATAGTTTTATGCTTGTTTGGTTTGATTTTAATCAGGCCCAGAAATATATCACTGAAGGGTTATTAGCTTGAGGAGCGAGTCTCCTGAAGTCTTGACTTTTTCTGTACAACTGTACAGTGTCTCTCTGGGTGCTTCTCAGAAACCTGCTGTCACTAGGCGCAGATGTGCACAGACAGATGGCTTTATCATTGGCCTGGTCAAATGTGGTGTGAAGAGATCAAAGTAGAAATGTAGGTAAGCCTCATTCCTTAATGGTGAAAATAACAGATTTGCCCTTAGAAATAAAATAAAGTGTTTTTATCTTTGACATCAGCTCAGCTTGATAAATTTGTTAATTCAACTGTGGCAGCTTTTATGTTGACTTGGAGTTTCACTGTAAGCAAGCATTAGCCCCAGTGCCATTTTTTCCTCTTTGACTACTGATAATAGAATATTTTTCACTTTTTATACAAGTTTAATTTTGTGTCTTGAGCTGTGGACTAAAGTACAGACTGGTGAACTCTGGAGCCTCTCATGTGTAAAAAAAAAAAAAGAAAAAAAGAAAAAAAAAGAAAGAAAGAAAAGAAAAGAAAAGAAAAAAATGTGTATAGTCACAGTAACCAGGAAAGTGACAAAAGAGTTTATAACAATGGGTCAGATCAGGGAAGTCGTTTTATTTGTAAAGTGCCTGCTATACAAGCATGAGGATCTGAGTTTCTGAGTTCAAATCCTCATCACACATGTAAAAAAGTCAAGCATGGATATGTCTATGTTCCCAAATGGTAGATTTTTTAGGGCCACTCCTCAGAATTTTGGGACAGGCCAGTCAGTACAGCTAATTGATGAACAACTGACACTGGGTTCAGTGAGACACTTTGTCCCAAAAGACAGCATGGAGAGCCACTAAAGAAGATGATTATGGACATCAACTTATATTCTCCACATGTGCAGAGAGAGAGGGGGGGAGAGAGGGAGGGAGAGAAAGAGAAAGGTGTGGGGAGAGAGAATAAGATGCAATGGAAAGGAATGAGCTTCCATAGCAGTTTTGGCAAGCCCCCCACCTTCACAATCTATTGATATGCTTACCACATGGCATTTAAGG
Organism: Acomys minous; assembly: GCF_964271855.1. NCBI lineage: Eukaryota > Metazoa > Chordata > Mammalia > Rodentia > Muridae > Acomys > Acomys minous. Next base: position 91,917,657 of record NC_140489.1, on the reverse strand, counting down.
AATAACCACATTCTCCTGTATTCCATCAGATTTAACATCTCAAGTGCCAGGAATGGTGATCAATTCTTATCTTCTTCTGATTAGCCATCATGGCCTCTGACACAGCAGAGAGCCAACAATGTGTGAATGGTGAATGAAGGGATGAAGTGACAGTTGAGCTTGAAGAAATATTTAAAGCTATCTCTTATAAAAATAGAATTTCCATTAACTTAAAGGACAGCAATCTATTTCTGGGTTCTTTGAGCCAAGGCCAGGAATAGAGTGGACTGGTACCCCTGGGGGTAGCACATAGGAAGTGGAAAATAGGTGAATATGGGCAATGCCATGAGATCTCTAAGGTTCTCAATTGACTTTATTCATACTATGAGGCAAACTATATACTAAAACTTTTCTTTTAGCCAATGAGGAGCTAATAAAAAGTTTTAAGCATTAAATAAAGTATGTTTTTTTAGGAGACTACTACTGAGAATGGATTGTGTTAGGTGAAAGCTTTAAGTTGGAAGTCTAACTAGGAGAATCATAATACCATAATCCAAATAAAATATCATAAGCATCAGGACTTAGGATCTGTAATCAGGCAAAGCAGCATCTGGCCTATCACCAAATTTAACATCATTGTCATTTGTTGAGTGTTTGCCCTGTGATGTTACCCATCTTTCAAAACTCACTGATAACAACAAACATCTTGGGAAGAATGTCTATTCCATGGCAGTACTTAAGATGTTTGCTAAGCTGTTTGTGGTGGCATATTCCTTTAATCCCAGCACTTGGGAGGTAGGTGGACTTCTGTGAATTGGAGGCCAGCCTAGCCTACAAAGTGAGTCCAGGACAGTTGAGGCTACACAGAGAAACCTTGTCTTGAAAAGCAAAACAAAAACCAACAAAAAACAAAACCAAGATGTGTTTGCTAAAACTTGGGGAGATGAAATAAATTTCTAAAATTCACAAAGCATTTAAATGGAGGAGAGTAGGAACTCTGATACAAACTTGCTGAGCTGTGAGTGGAGATCTCTATACCACAAGGGAACTGCAAAGCTGTCTGAGCTACATTCCTTGGGAACTCATTGCCTTTCTAACTCAATATTTGGAGTGTTGGTGTACTTTTACAAACTATATTTATTTCTATTGCTTTATCTTTATCATTTTTCTCCACCCTAATCCCTTCCAACATCCCAAGGCCAGGTAGGAGAGAAAGAATGTTAGAGGGGAAAGAGGGTGATGTCTTTCTTAGCTACTTCCTACTGTTTAGGGTCATCATTCCCTGGGGGCAAGTCCAATTTTCATTTCAGGGTATCTTGGACTTCTTCTCATCACACGGCAACAGCAGCAACCAGGAGCAGCAGGGGAGAGCTCCAGCAGCCTTCTTCTTTCTCTGAGGTCCCCTTCCCTATGCCATGTCTCTCTGGGCTCTGGTATTTATCCACTCTCCAGAATTCTCAGAATTAAACTAACTGCAGTTGGCAAAGACCGCATCCTTCTCAGAGGTGCACAAGACAAATAGTCTGCTGCTGTGGACAATCCCATTCTCCACACCTGGGATTAAAACAAAACCATCTTTTAAAAAATGTACTTATTTATTAATTCATTCATATTACATCTCAATTGTTATCCCATCCCTTCTATCCTCCCACTCCTCCCTCCCTCCCACTTTTACCCTACTCCCCTTCCCTATGACTGTGACTGAGGGAGACCTCCTCCCCCTGTATATGATCATAGGGTATAAAGTCTCTTCTTGGTAGCCTGCTATCCTTCCCCTGAGTGCCACTAGGCCTCCCAATCAAGGGGCCGTGGTCAAATATGGGGCAACAGAGTTTGTGTGGAAGTCAGTCCCTACTCTCCACTCAACTGTGGAGAATGTCCTGTCCATTGGCTAGATCTGGGTAGGGGTTTGAAGTTTACTGCATGTATTGTCCTTGGCTGGTGCCATAGTTTGAGCAGGACCTGTGGGACCAGATCTGCCCATCATAATGTCTTCTTGTAGGTTTCTTGGACCCTCTGGATCCTTCTGTTTTCCCATTCTCCCATACATCTCTCACCTAAAGTCCCAAAAGGATGTCCTAACATATACCCCAATCTCCTGGTAAGTGAAGACTTTCTTGTGACATGCCTTTTGGTCTAGTGGCCAGTTATAAGTGAATATATACCATTTGACTCTTTCTGCTTCTGGGTTAACTCACTCATTATGATCATTTCTAGTCCCACCCATTTGTCCACAAATTTTTGGAATTCCTTGTTTTTAATAGCTGAGTAGTATTCCATAGTATAAATGTACCACAGTTTCTTTATCCATACTTCAACTGAGGGACATTTAGGCTGTTTCCATGTTCTGGCTATTATGAATAAGGCTGCTATGAACATGGTTGGGCATATATCCTTATTGTGTGGTGGGGCATTTTCTGAATATATTCCAAGGAGTGGAATAGCTGGGTCTTGAGGAATCCCTATTCCCAGTTTTCTGAGATAGCACTAGATAGATTTCCAATGTGGTTGTACTAGTTACAAAACCATCTTTACAAAGCATAACTGAGAAACCAAAACATCCATGGAGGATATGATGCTGACTCACCACATAGCTGTGTGACGTGTGCATTTGTGCATTTGCACAGTTTTGGTCTCTGCCCCTGACATCTTTACCCATACCTTTCTGTCCACGTCTTTCCACCCATTCAGGAGCTCAGGAGCATTCTGAAGAAAGCTATTCTCAAACTTCTTCTCTTCTTAATGCCACATATGCCAATCTTGCTCCTTATTTTTATCCGGCGAGGTGAGGCCTGAAGTAAAGCAGTTGCCTGTGAGAGACAGTGTGGAGTGAGCACCCACCCAGCTCTCCTGCTTGTTCCAGTTGTCTTGTCAGAGGGAAGACGTTCAAAGAGAATACATTTTCCCTTAAAAGTTGTCACAAAAGAGAGTTTAACATATGTCAGGTATTTTAATTATAGAAATCAGGGGCACTATCCTTGGATGGGAAACTCACTTTGGAAAAGCGATTTCTATGTTGACAAAATAGCTAACTCCATACATCTGCTACTACGTGTATTTACAAAACAGCCATGCCTGTGTCTGCCTAGATTCTGTTTCTTCAGAGGCACGCACTGTATCAGATCAATCCTGTTACACTAGGTCCCAGATTACATGTGCAGAAAAAACAACAAACTACCCATCCAATGAATAATTCTCAAGCATCTGCCTGTGGGGGCTTAAGATCAAGTGCTGTGGATACTGCATAATTCACCCTGGCACACCTGCTACCCTTCAGGAGAATGCTGCATGCATGGACTACCACTATAGGCTATATGCTGCAGCTGTCTCAAACTTGCTAGCTAACATAACCAGCCAAGAGACCTTGAAGGATAGAAATTAGTGTCTCTATTTCAGATGAGCACATGGCATTCAGAGAAACAGAGATATAGGCCCAAAGTGAGAAATCTAGCATCTGGTACCTAGAAACAGAGTGAACAGAAGGTAAAAAGCATTAGAATGGAACAGGAAGAATGAAAAGAGGTAGGTATGGGGTAAATGCAATGTCTTTGAAATAGGACATCAGCATGGTTCCTGATATATTGCCTCTGATACCATTCAGAACCACACTGCATACAGGGAGTGTATAATATAGATGACATAATACATCGATGAACTGTCTCAAACTTGTTATCTAACCAAATGACCCTGTGAGATACAGATCAGTTCCTTTATTTCAGATGAGCACTTCCTGATAAAGGAACTAAGAATGTTGTTTCCACTGCAGTTCAATTCCTCGTAAAGTTTGAAAGACTGAAAAGCATGGTCCTGCGTGGTAGAGGGGCCATTGGGAAGAGGAAGTGAGCAGTTTTACTGGTGGCATTCATTCAATGACTGTGATAACAGAGTTCTAGCACCTTGGTTTTAGGAGCCAGAGCACAGACTTCCTGGCAACACATGAGGCCACTCACTGATGTATTCCAAGAGGTGTACAAAATAGACATTGATTTTAAATGGCCAATCAGAAAATGTGTCCTTTTCTAAGCAAGGAGATGATAAGATAATTGTATCCTCAAAAAAAAAAAAAACCTCTTCAGTTCAATATCAAGACAGTCTAGAAACTGTGGTCACAGAATCCTAATGTTAAAATGAAAGCAAAATGAGTTTTTTAGGGCAGTTGTTGGAAATGTATGGACTCTAGGCTAAACCTGACCTGACACCTTTATTTATTAATAAAGTTTTATTGGAATACAGCCATACTCATCTTTTAAGATCTCCTTGTTTGCCTTTGTTACAGTAGCAGAATTGGGTAATTGCAGACTATACAATTTACAAAGCTTTAAATATTTACTCTCTTGCTTTTACAAAACATTTGACAACCTTTGATACATTCTATATTAAGCATGATGCCCCTTATTTTTTGTTTCTCTGCTTCATAATTTCATTCTTACAAGTCTCCTAGTTTTACCTCTCTTTCTCTCAGTCAGAGTGTTTCATTTAACCTCAGAAACTTGCAAATGACTAAACTTCAAAGAAAACTTAGCTAAAATGAAAAGAGGGTTATTGGTCCATATGTTCAAGTCTGAGTTGCTTTTATGAACATCTGGAATTATAGAATGTGTAATCAAAACATTTGTGTTCATTCTGGTGTGTGTGTGTGTGTGTGTGTGTGTGTGTGTGTGTGTGTGTGTATGACTGTTATTCTCAATTTTGTGCTGAAAAAACGACTGCTGGGTGTTAGGATTCTTGGTGGGTAAAGTGTTTCTTTACCCTTGCTCAGACTTGAAAAGCCTCAAAGGACTTTCCTGCGCATCAGGCTCATGTCATTCTCTAAACAGTTGCTTGGTCAACAGCTAAAGATACTGAGATACAAGCATGGGTCGCCTTTGCATCCCAAGTCTGTGATCTGTTAGCAGAGGAAAGAACATAACAGACACGGGCTTTCTGGAGTGGGGAGATTTATTGGTCCATGAATCGCTCAGAACGGCCTTCTTGGATTATCAACAGAACTTACTGTCTTTGATCCCTTCCCACAAGCCTCTAAATATAAGACTGACGTCTTCAAAGCTCATCATTTGATTATTTGGTACTGTTGTTAGGTACAATTGAAACAAATCTCTTAAAGGAAGATGAGGACAGTTTACACTTTTCCACCCATGACTCTTCTTCCATGATCCAGTAACAAGCAGAAAAATCTCACTACTCCCCCTGTATATGCTCATAGGGTATCAAGTCTCTTCTTGGTAACCTGCTGTCCTTCCTCTGAGTGCCACCAGGTCTCACCCTCCAGGGGACATGGTCAAATGTGAGGGACCAGAGTATGTGAGAAAGTCATATCCCACTCTCCACTCTACTGTGGAGAATGTTCTGACCATTGGCTAGATCTGGGTAGGGTTTTAAAGTTTACCGCCTGTATTGTCCTTGGCTGGTGCCTTAGTTTGAGCAGGACCCCTGGGCCCAAATCTGCCTATACAGGGGGAGGTAATCCCCCTCAGGAACAGTCATAGGGGAGGGGAAAAAGGGGAAAATGGGAGGGAGGGAAATGGGAAGATACAAAGGATGGGATAACCATTGAAATGTAACAAGAATAAATTAATTAAAAAAAATCTCATTACTGTTCTAACTTGTCTCAAATCTATCTGCTAACACTTTTTTTTGTTTGTTTTGATTTTTTGAGGCAGGATTTCTCTGTGTAACAGCTCTGGATGTCCTGGACTCACTCTGTACACCAGGCTGGCCTTGAACTCACAGCAATCTGCTTGCCTCTGCCTTTTAAGTGATGGAATTTGTTAACACATTTTTTTTAACCTGTTAGCACTTTTTTTTTTACATGCATGCTTTGCTCCACTCAAATAAAGCAGAGCAATGGCAGTGTGTCCTGACTTCTTACAATGCTTGGATGAAACACATACTGCTCAGAAATGTTTTCATCCTATATTCCCAGCTAAGTTTTCGTGTCTCCCACATTTCCTTTAGTCTCAGCACCATGCACATACCTCCAGTACAGCCCACGGGTTGTTCTTTACTGTCCTTGACCTCCAGACACCTGTCTCTGTGTATTTAGACACATGCCCAGGCTGTAAGATCACTATTTGTGATCTGAAACATTCACCATCTTCCTCCTCCCTCAAACAACCCTAAGGCCGTTCCCCACACCCTTGCTACCTCCCTCAGCATCCTCAATGTATTGCTCTATGCCCATCATTAATTTAAAGTAAGGCACTGTATCTGCCATAATCCCCAAATTCCGATCATCAGCTGCTATTCTCGAACAGGTATTGTCTCTGTCTCCTAGTTCTCGGAGCCAAAATTCTTTGCCTACTTTCTCAAGCACCATAGATTTCTTATCTGACTCAGAAATGCCTATTATACTTTTGGTGTGAGGGAAAAAATTTTAAGTACTGTATTGTAATATCTATGCCTATGTTAAAGTGTGACCTATGACATTAGGAAATCCTTTGCAATCCTCTAATGTTTCTAATGTCCTAGTTAGATATTCCAGGCTCATTTGCACAGGACAAAACAAGACTTAGCAAATAGAGTTTGATCTTGGGAGCCTTGATTACTTAGCAGTATTTTCTGCTTACTTAAACTTTATATTTTGTGAAAAGAGTTAGAATTAGACCCAGATTTAGGCCTTGGTTATAGCTTTTCTTTTAAAATATATTTTATTAATTTATTCATATTACATCTCAATTGTTATCCCAACCCTTGTATCGTCCCATTGCTCCCTCCCTCCCATTCTCCTCTTACTCCCCTCCCCTATGACTGTGACTGAGGAGGACCTTCTCCCCCTGTATACGCTCATAGGGCATCAAGTCTCTTCTTGGTAGCCTGCTACCCTTCCTCTCAGTGCCACCAGGCCTCTAACAGAATCCAAGAGATGGAGTTTCAGCTTTTCTGACTAATCATGGAGAATATTTGATTTAGTTTCTTGAATGTTTCCTTCTGCATTCAATATTTAACCACTTTCTGCTGTTAGTGAGCAGAGTTAAGACAGTGCATAGGACCACAGTCATAAAATTAAAATGCAATGCAAATATTGATTATTACAAAAGTAAAAATCTAATCCTTTAAGCAAATGCTATTCCCTACATGGCTTCCATAGGAAGAGGTACATAAATGCTCCCTTCACAATTTGATATTTTTCCTGACAAGATGTGGTATGGAGAATCGTGGGCACTTTAATTACCTGATTGAAAAACAGCTTTAGCAGCACTTAACTACAGAAGAGGACTCTGACAGGTTTGCTATAGAAACCAAACCAACATTAACAGATGTGCCTGGAACTTCACGGGCCCCACAGCAGAGAAGTGCAGCTGCCTCTGAGTCTTTATCTCTAGTAGTGTGACTTTAAACATGACTGTGCTTTCCTGATGATCCCCTTGACTAACGCTTTCTTATCTTTACTTTTTTTTTTTTTTTAAGGATGGCCATTTTCTTGACAACTCCATACAGATGCACAATCCCAAAGACTGTGATTATAAGTACTGGGAGAATGACAAGGTGGAGGCAGAAGCTTCACAGGCAGGGACACACCTGGGATGCCGAGAGCTGACAGGCCCTCGCAATGAAGGCAGCAGTTGTCAATGTGGTGATGACACAGGATAATCACAGGAGTCTGTCAATGATGCTTGGATATTTTCTGAAGTCCTCCAAAGTTCTCTTTTCTCCTGCTTGGAACAAAGCCCTGTAAGCATATTTTGGAAGAAGACAGCGCAGAAGGTGTCAGGCAAGGAAGTCTACGTTTACCAGACATTTCCGGCCCTCACTTTCACTCTTTGGCTTTGATCTCACAATGTCAATATTTGTAGATAATGGTGTTTTTATTTCAGTTTTGCATAGTTATTCCAAGCTGACTATGGAGCTAGCTGTTTGCTAGGTGTTCTGGCAAAACGTTTATTCTGCTTTTTTTTGCAAATCAGAGGTTTTGCAAATATAACTCATTTCACACTCTGAGTCCCAACAAGTAAACCAAGCACACACAGATGGCTAGTGCCCCATACAGATTTAAAAATGCATCAGTAAGTCTAAGTTTTTCTTCTCTATTTCCCAAGAATTGTCAATCACAAATGAATAGGTCCTATTTGTAGAGAAAGGACAGATTTAAACTGACAAAATCAGAACATTTCTCAGAATCCTGGAAAGAATGGTACTTAAAAAAAAATCAATGACACCAGAATTTCAAATGAGTTGTCTTGGGTGTCTTGGGTGTCTGTCAGACTCGAGATTCACTGCACTCTCCAAGTCTGTATATTCCAGATGAAGTGGTTGCTGAAGAAAAACAATCATGGTGAATATTCAAGAGAGTTTACTTGGCAAGAAAATTATGATTGAACTCATGCTATTATGACATAATGTAGGAGTTTATAATTGTAATTTGTTATGAAACAGTTGGACTGAATCCAAAGGATGGATGTTTTAATGCTCCATGGAGACACTGGGGAAAAATGCACCTTCTGGATAGATGTGGTAGCAGAGGGCAAGCTGGCCTATTGGGCTCTTTTAACATTACAGAGTCCACTGAAGTCCCATGTGTGGCCCTTCATCAGACAGGTCTAGAATCTTACTTATGTCCCATGGTTGACTATTCTTGTAAAAGTCAAGTCCTGTGTTATCAACTCAGATATAAAAGGGCCAAAAAGGCGACTTGTTAGCCAAGAAAGATAGAACTATTAGGAAAAGGAGGCATTTATTCTTCTTTACCCATTGTCTCAGTGTTTCTGTCTCAATCTCTGTTTCTGTTTCTGTCTCCCACTGTGTGTGTGTGTGTGTGTGTGTGTGTGTGTGTGTGTGTGTGTGTGTGTGTGTGTAGGTGTGAATGTTACAAAGATGCATGTTCATGTGGAGGCCAGAAGTCAACTTTGCATGTTGCTTTTCAGGAGCTGTCCACCTTGTATTTTGAGATAGGTTATCTCACCAGCTTAGATCTCAGAAAGTCCTTTAGGGTAGGGGTCAGTGAGCGCCAGGGATTCTTCCCAGCTCTCCATAATCAGCGCTGTGACTGCAAGCAGGTGCCACACTCCCTGTTCCTTTATTTTTATTTTTTTATTTTTTAGTGTGGGACTGGAAATAAAACTTAAGTCTTCACGCTTGTATGCCATAGCTTGACTGACTAGGCTTTTTTCCCAAGCCAGGCTTTCTTTTGGTTTAACCAAACTTCTGCCTGGAGACAAACTCCATTAGAAGTCAATGTTGCCTATAGATTTAGAATCTCAAAGGGTAAGCAGCTATGTAAACAAATCATAACTGGCATCATGCGTCCACCTTAGCCATCATGCACATTAAGAAAATGGAATACGGAAGGTTCTATCTGGTCACCTTCTGCCTGTGGGAGTTCTTGTATTTCTACCCCAATGTCCCCAATACAGTTTGACTTTTTTGATTTTTCTGTTGTTAACGAATCCTCAAATACAACCTTTGCATCTTCCTTTAGCCATAGTAATATTTTCAAACTAAAATTAGGACTGGGCAGGATACTTTGTTCTCTGTTCAAATTGATATTCTTTAAATACTTGCTCAGCATTTTGAACTCTGTGAAGTTTTCATAGAGGGAGCTTAAAAGTGGAGCCCTGTGGCTGTGCTCTGCTTGGCCTCTGCTGTTCCAGATAGCCTCTGTCAGGCCCAATTTTACATTTCCCATTCAGAAAAGAAAATGCTCTGCAGGACACAGAATAGACTTCCTAAAACAACTCAATTTTCCAACTAGCTTAAAAATGATCAGTTATTACTCAAACTAGGCTCTGATAAAAAAATTTTCTCCAGAAATTAAAATCTTGCACATTAATTTTTGAAATATGTGTGATTTTTCAAAATCTTGTATGTTTCAAAGAGATTTCAGATCTGATGCTGGAGCAGCTACCTGCTGGCATGCTCCTTAGCTGGCTAAAGTCAGAGAGACTTTTGTTTTGCTCTCTTGGGAAGATTTGCTCCAGTTATAATGTAAAGTAAGCATACTTTGTACACCCCCTCAAACTTTCACTTTAAAAAAAGATTTTTATTATTTTAATTGTGTGTGTGTGTGTGTGTAGTGTGTAGTGTGTGCACATAAATGTATGTGCCACACAGAGGTTAGAGGTGTGAACTCCCCAAAGAGGTGGAGTTGTAAGCAATTATAAGCCGCTTGATATGGGTATTGGGCATTGAACACAGGTCCTCAGGAAGAGCAATATGTGCTCCTAACCCCTGATCCACATCTCCAGCCCTCAGACTTTCACTTTCTAAAATCACTCTATTACTTATATATTCACCTATCCAGTAAATTTTAATCAGTCACCATCTACACTAGTGGTTCTCTGCCTTCCTCATGCTGCAACCCTTTCACACAATTCCTCATGTTGGGGTGATCCCTAACCCTGAAATTATTTTCCTTGCTACTTTATAAGTGTTTGTTTGCTCCTGTTAATGAGCTGTAATGTAGAGATCTTGATGGTGGTAGGTGACCCCTGTGAAAAGGTCGTCGACCTTAAAGGGTCACAAAATGACCTGTAAGCATTAATGAGGACACGAACATACATGAGGCATGGTCACCTTCCTAAAACGCCGTCTATGGAGAGAGATGGAGTATAAGCAAATGGTTGCAAAGGTGTCAGTGAAGCAAAAGAGAAATGCTGGGGAGGAGGGAATGCAGAGAGGAGCAACCTTCTGCAAACCACAGTGTGCAAGTCAAAAAGGCTTCCCGGGGTGGGGGCCGCTTCATGGGGGGAAAAGAGACAGGGGAAGTGTGCAGCTAGAAGACAAGCGGTCTCATTCCTTCCGGGCTGAGTCGATGGCATCCATCCGAAAATGCAGTAGCCCGCTTTCCCTGTCTCCATCCTGGGCTTTTCTTCTCTTCTTCTGACACTAATGCTTGCTACAAAAGTAAAGAACAGAGTCTGTGTATTAAATTGCAAACACTAGTGAAGTTGGCATTCATTTTTCACTAAGCAAGGACCTGCTATTATGCATATTCATAACGTCTTTTGATTTTCTAAATAAGCTTCAAGACAAAGGTTCTCAATTGGAGTGATTTTCTTCGTAGCCAGCATATAGAGACATTCTAGACTTCCACGTTTGGAGAGAGAGGTTGTTATTGGCAACCCCTGAGTAAGGGGAATGTGGATAAGAATTCTACACCTATCTCTCACAACAGAGAATTATACCCCCCACCGCTGTATTCCCATAGGAACAACATATAAAATACAAAACAAAACAAAACCTGTCTATATAATTTCTCTAGGAACTTAATTTTCACATCTTGCTTTGTAAAATTAACTGTTTTGGGTTTTATGTTTTGTTTTGTTTTGTTTTTTTGGTTGTTTCTTTTGGCAAACCAGCTTACCATGGCTATAAGTGATTTTGTCCATAAAATGAATATTTATTTTTAGGGTAAGTGACATTAATTCTTTTCCAGTTCTAAGAATCTGAGATTTCACTGTTTAAGCTGACCAATCAGCAAACAGTCTTCTCATTGCAGCTGTTATTGTTGTGGTATATTGATTCCAGGTGAAATCTTATTTGTGTATTAAGAAGGATTCTCTCAGCTAGATCCTGGGATGCCTGATGAGTGTGTGCCTGGGACCCTGCTGTCTATCTCTAGCAAATTTCCCTCTCTAGTCCTCACAGCTATAGCTGAGGAGTGAGTTCCAGGTTATCCTCAGCATCTTCCCAAAGTGCAAGCAGCACAGAAGACTAGCCAATAGAGTAATGATGGGATTGCTATCACTGAAGATTTCCTGTGGTCTTCTTCTCATATCACCTGACACCCTGCTCACTCTGGTCAGAGACAGGGGACAGAACATAAAGGTGCAGACAGGAGTGCCACTGAAGAGCACTCCAGTCATAGAATAATCCCAAAGGGAATAATTTCAGATGGAAGAGCTCTTCTTCCTGGACTACTTCTTTGTAGCATGCTGAGGATAAATTCTACTGTTTTCCATTGAAAAGTGAAGAAACCAAGGCTTAGAGAAGTTGAGCAATTTGCTTTGACTGTTTAAAAAGGAAATAACCTAACGTTAATAAAGGATGCAAGTGTTACCTTGGGTGTTGTTTAGCTCAGCTTCTCAATGAGAAGAGAGCCAGTGTTTTGTTGATCAGCCTGTAGGAGGCAGTGGATCCACACCAGTGCCAAGGATGGTATGGCAGGGTAGCATGTTAGAAAAAGCATGCCCTTTGCAACCCCAAGTTTCCTCACTTAAAACACCAATGCAGAAATTATTGATTCACAAGTGGAGTATAAGAGTGATTGTTGGAAGCCAGGTGTGGTGGCACACGCCTTTGATCCCAGCACTTGGGAGGCAGAGGCAGGCAACTTCTGTGAATCCAAGGCCAGCTTGGTCTACAAAGTGAGTTTAGGATAGTCAGGGCTACACAGGGAAACTCTGTCTTGAAAAACCAAAAAAAAAAAAAAAACCCCCCCCAAAAAAAAGGGGGGTTGTTGAATAAAACACAGTGGTTATAGTGTAGCATATGCTCATTAAATAGTGACAGTTATTATTATAACTATTTTCTCATTAGTGCACATGTGGTCTTTAATATCTTCAAATCTGGAAGATGCTAGTAAGTTTGAAGAGTGTGGAATTATAGGACATGAGGTTATTCAGTATTGGCATATTTTATAGGCTGTATTATTTCCATGTATATCTGTCACATAGACAGAGAATTCTTAACTGTATAAGGGCTAGTCCCTTCTTAGCTGCTTGGCAAAGTCTTGTCCAACTGAATTCAAAAACTGAATCTTTTTCTAAAAGCTATATTATCTGCCAATTTATTCAACTACTTTGTTCCCATTCTGAATGGACTCTTGAAGGAAATGTTTCTTATTTATTTGATGGAAAAATAACTGTAGTTCATTCTCTATATTATATGTTTTGTGAAGCAGTATAATCCACTACTTTGTTTCCCGTGGGGACACTTAAAGTGAGACAATCACTGAGGATTCTTAGTGATTCCAGAAATCGAATGCAATGTTGAGAAAGAGCATGATACAAGTCACTTTCTCTCATCTCTCTCATTTCAAAAGAAGTGCAGGACAGTATAGACAATGGTCACCTGTTTAAAAATGTTTCCTAGCTCAATAGAGAGCACTGAATCGGGTGAGCATACAGAGTCCACTGAATAATTACACTGAACATTTTCCAGCCACAGGTGTGAAGTCTTTCTTGGAGATATGATAAACACTTAAAGATTCACAGTGAATACTGCAGTGAACATATCTTCCCGACAAGTGCCCATTCTCTTTGGTAAAGTAGTATGGAGTTGAGTTGTATTTTTAAATATATTTTATTAATTTATTCTTATTACATTTCAATTGTTATCCCATTCCTGGTATCCTCCTATTCTTCCCTCCCTCCCATTTTTCCCTTATTCCCCTTCCCTATGACTGTGACTGAGGGAGACATCCTCCCCCTATATATGCTCATAGGGTATCAAGTTTCTTCTTGGTAGCCTGCTGTCCTTCCTCTGAGAGTGCCACCAGGCCTTCCCATCAAGAGGATGTGGTCAAATATGGGGCACCAGAGTTCATGTGAAAGTCAGTCCCCACTCTCCACTCAACTGTGGAGATTGTCCTGTCCATTGGCTAGATCTGGGTAGGGGTCGAAGTTTACTACATGTATAAATCAATGTTCACCAAGAATATTACACTATGACTTCATTTAGAATTAGAGTCTTTGAAGATGTGGGTTAAGATAAGGCCTTACTGGGTGGAGTTTAGTGGGACCTAAATCTAGTAAGAAAATGAAAGACACATTGACTAAAGGAGACACACAGGCAGAACCTGGTGCGTTAGAAACCACTGCCCAAGGAAGCATTCCGCTGAGTAGGCTAAGAGGCTTGAGATACTTTGTCATAGCAGCTTTGGGGAACTAACATGGGAACAGCTTTTAAAACTGTATCAGTAAATAACCCTTTTGAGATGATTTTGAACCAGTAATGAGTGGTTCTGGATAGAGCAAATCAATCACTTTGAATTTATCGGAGTCATCCACTGGGAATGCTACTTATCCTTAACCTTCAAGGGCGCCTGGAATATAGAACAGTGCCCCAAACATTCTTGGATACAGATGAAAACCTTCGTGGAAACAGCCAGACACTCCAAAGTTAACACAGCATGGCTTCCCAGCTTAGAATTCTCCTCTGCTTTTTACTTGGCTGTTGTTTCATTTTGCTTTTCAATTGACCTTTGTTTTAAATTGAACTTGAGCAAAAATAATGGGATTTGATATGACAATACGATTTTGGTTCAGTTTTCTATTACCAGGAGAATTCAATTCATAGTGTGAAGGGTGTCAAGGGGTCTTGCTGAAGGTGCTCTATGTTTGATTAGTGTTTTAGAGGAGGTATGTTAGGGATGAATCCTATCCATCCTAAAAGCAGCCTAGAGAATGGGCTGCTCTTGCTACCAGAGCCATCATCCTAATGCAGGACTCAGATCTTGGCTGAATTTGATGGTATAGGAGTCACAAAAGGAAGTAAATCACTTAAAATCAGTACTTAAAAGGCTAGAGAGCTGGTTCAGTGGTTAAGAGTACTGGCTGCTTTTTCAGAGGACCTAGGCTTGATTTCCAGTACCTACATGACAATGCATAACCATTTTTAACCTTTGTCTCGGGAGAGCCAGTGATTTTTTCTGGCTTCCATGGGTAGTAATTAACGTACATGATATGCAGACATACATGCAGGCAAAACACTTACAAAATTTTAAAATGACACTAAACAGAACAGGAACAAAACCAGGAATTTAGTATGTAGTGAAGTAGGTAATACGTGTAGCAATTAAGTCTGTGGAAGGTTGGCCTACCAGCTGTCTGGCAACCAGGAAGAATCTTACAGTTTGGGGCCTGCCATTTGGCTAGGGTAAAACATCCTGGGGTCAGGCCATTCCACTCAATGGGTATGATCTTTTGATATCTCTAAATGGCCCTGCAAAGGGAAAGAATAAAGGGAAAGTGGAAACGGTATGTGATGGATTATGGAAATCTTTCTGATTCTTGTCTGGTAATGGATATGGAAAAAAGATGAGAACTAACAGGTCTCTATGCCTTGCCTCTCCTCTGAAGTGCAACTGAACTTGACCATTATTATGAAGACTTTCACCTAGACAGGAGGCGCTACTCTCTTTATGCTCACTATTTCATACCACACATCCATTAACTATCAGAGAAGTGCAGGGAAGCAGCTGTATTCCTGACTTACCACAGGCTCAGAGGTTAAACATGTGTCCCCATGCCTCATAGTTAGGAAGGTATGATCTGGCATTAGACTAGTAATGCAATTACAAGTCTCAGCTTTTCTCTACAGTGTAGTCTGAACATACCTTGAAAGCTACCTCCATTGACTTCATGTAATGTTGTTTAGTCTTAGTCCAATCCCAGAGCTAGCCATCAATACCATACTACTAGGAAATAGACTAGGAATAAAATTATCAAATCTAACACTTTGTTAATCTTGTTTTACTCTCTATACATAAATATACATTTCAATTTAATAAAATACATATTTTAATTTGCAAAAAAGATCTTTGGGCAGACAGCATGTTTTTTAAAGACCATTTAGAAAACACTGAGTAATTTCTTGACTGTTTCCCATGAGTTGCTCTTGAGGGAGAAAACCACATCACTGTGTTGCCTGGAGCTGGAGCTGGCATGTTCCTCAATGTCATTAAACACAATGTGGAACAGTAGCATCAAAATCTTGAAAATTTGTATTGCTAAGTTTTTCTGTGGCTATTTAATTAGTTTAAATAAAATGCCATTACTTCATGGCTTGGGGTGAGTGGATCCAGGCTTCCTCTTCTACACTAATCACATATTCCACTGATGTCAGATCCACTTTAGTAGCAACTACTGAAAACACTTCCCTCCCCTGGGTGGGGAGAGAAAGCAAAGAGGTCACAGCTATAACCCAAAGTAATAATACTGTTATGTGTCTATGTATTTAGCAGCTTTGAGCTCACACAAAATTTGAAATTAAGTTTGTTTTTGCAAATCAGAAATATTTGATATTTTAGATAAAAAAAACTATGTAGGAAAGTTAAAACATGTGCCAGAGGCCACGTAATTCATCTAAGAACTCAGGTTCTCATTTGTCTGATACAAAGTCCATGTTCTTAGCCCTGATATAAGCAAGATACAGAAGGCTCAGTGTTTATTTCTTCCATGGAGGCTCCAGTGGCAGGCTGTGAAACCATGTGTGATGTTAGAGAGACCAAGTGATGTATCACATAAATACCAATCATCAAAGAAAACCCATTGATTGCCTGTTATCTTCTAAGTGCAATGGTGATTGCCAGTGATATAAAAATAAATCAGTCAGATATAAAACCTGATTCCTTAAAGTCAATGTAACACAAATGAACTACCAGTGATGCTAAGGGTGACAAAAGACTGACCTTAAAAGTAGAGTTGATAAAGGATATTCTTGAGTGGTAATTTCTTCTGAATTAAAGCATTCTATCCAAGGACAGGGAAGATTCATTAGTCTTAGTAAACAACTCACAAGTCTTAAAAGGCTCCTGAAACTAACAAGATTCACAAGGCCTCATCTTTTTCAAGGTTATATAAGTAAGGGCTGTGGGGAAAGAGGAAACTCTTCAACAAGTTAATAGCCTGCAAGTTGTGCCTAGAGCTCCACGAATGTGGCTTTGATAAGAAGTCATACAGACTGAGGTTGACTTTTGATGATGCAACTGTCTTTGAATTGTCTCTGCTCCTATAAGTAACTCTCTACCCATATTTCTGTAAGCAATTCCAACAAAGTCATTGGTTTACCAAGTTGGATTTTGGTATGATTATTATTTCTCTATTTGAAGTGAACAGATATAAGTTCATGTTTCCCCAGGAAAAGTTTCACAAAATGGATAGGGTATTGTCCCTGAGAAAAGGACAAGAGGACCTGGCTAACCTGGCATGATAGCTCAAGTCTATAACCACAGCACTTGGAGGGTGATGCAGGAGGATTGCTGGAAATATAAGGCCAGCCTGGGATTCACGAGTTCCAGGCCAAATGTGGTTGCAGTATAAGACATTATGTGAAAAAGAAAAGAAAAGAAAAGAAAAACAGAAAATAAGAGAAGAGGAAAGAAATGAAAAGAGGACCTCTCCCATGAACAACTGAGATTGAAAACCAGCTACAAGACAAAGAGAGCTGTATATGGGAAAACCTGGGAAAAAGAGAGCTAAGAGGTTGGTAGCATCAGGAGAGAATGAGCAGAGGGATTTCTACAAAGCTGCATGTGGATGCTTTCTGTTATATGGGGACAGGTCATGGGTTTCAGTCTGCTGAGTTTTGGAAAGCTCTTTGATTCTTGTCCTCATGGATACTCCCTCCCTACATATTTTCGAGGATACTCCTGTCTGCAAAATCAACAACCATGGCTTTCTTGGTAAGTTAGGTAAGATTTTACGCATTAGAAATGTGTAATTTGCAAATATAGGCATTTTTGCTTCCTATTTGTATGTCAATTATCCCATTAGAAATTTGTTTTTGCCTTTTTGCACTTTCTAGTACTGTCAGCACAATACTGAGTAGAAGTGATGAGCTGGGCACTTTCTTATTTCTCTGGTTACTTTTTTTTAAAAGTCTTGATACAAAGTTTTCCAAATTTTGTCAGCATGAGGTTATAAATAAGCTTTCCAAGCACGTATTATCATATTTAAAACATTTTAAAGCATTCTTAGTTTAATAAGAATTTATATTATAATTGCTTCTGTCACTTTATAAATTTTTTGAAAATATATTTATTTTGTTCACTTTATATCCTGAGCACAGTCTCCTTCTTCATCTCCTCCCAGCCCCACCTTCCTACCCTCTGCTCCTTTTTTCCCTCTCCCATTTTCTTCAGAAAATGGGGACCCCTCTATACCAACCTGCACCATCATATCAAGTGGCATCAGGATGAAATGCATCCATCCTCTTCCACTGAGGCCACATAAGGCAGCCCAGCTAGGGGAAAGTGATCCAAAAGCAGACAACAGAGTCCATGTCAGAGACAGCCCCAGGGGCACTTGCTAGGGGACTCACATGACAACCAAGCTGACCATCAACTACATATGTGTAGGGGGCCTAGGTCTAATCCATGCTGGTTCTTTAGTTGGTGCTTCTGTCTCTGTAAGCCCTCATGGACCTAAGTTAGTTGACTTTGATTGTCTTCTCATTGAGTTCGTGTTCCCTCTGGATGTTTCTATACTTACCCCTACTCTTCCACAAGACTCCTTTAATCCACAGACCCAAAGACGCTAAGTAACAAGAAGGGAACAAAGGAAGATGGGTGAATCTCACTCAGCAGGGTCAATAGAGTGGACATCAAAAGTGGATGAAGAGAGGGAACTTGGTGGGATAGAGTGTGGGGAGAAGAATGATGGTTGGGATAAGATGTGGGGAGAGTAGGAGTGGGTGGGGGAGAGGGGAGAGGACTGGAAGAGAGAAAGGAAACCAATGGGAACATTTCTGTGACAAGCTGGAGACCTGTGAGACCTCACAGGGAGGTCTCTGGGGGGATATGGGGATGACTCTAGCTGAGACTCCTAGCAGCAGAGGACATAGAGACTATAGTGGTCACGTCCTAACCAGAGAGGACTTCCAGTGGAGGGAGGGGGACACCAACCCACCCACAAAACCTTCAAACCCAAATTTACCCTGCCTACAAGATGTGCAGGGATATAGATAGAGGAGAGATTGAGGGAATATACAACCAATGACTAGCCCAACATGAGACCTACTCCATATGGGAAAGCCAACCCCTGACACTATTAATGATACTCTACTGTGCTTGCAGACAGAAGCCTAGCATAGCTGTCCTCTGAGAGGTTCCACCCAGCAGTTGATCAAAACAGATGCTGAGATCCACAGCCAAACATTAGTCTGAGCTCAGACAGTCTTGTATAAATACTTCTTATAATTTGCATTGCTGATAGGTTTTATCAGTATTTTATGCATCTATCGATAATGTCTATTTTCCTTCTCTGTATTGCTGTACCAAGTTACATTCCTAGAATAAAACCTATTTGGTTATGATATATCATTCAATTAGATTTTTAAATATTTTATACAATTTTGTATAAATATTCATGAAGAATACTAGTTTATAGTTTTTATAAGGTCTTTGGCAAACGATGGCATAAAATAAATAGAGAACTTCTCTCACTTCTGATGTTGGCATGATTCCTTCAGTGTTTGCTAGAACCTACCAAATAGTGTAGGTTTATAGTTACTTTTCATGAGCATAATTTTTATAAGTGTAATTGATTTTTAAATTGATACGGTGTTTTAAGTTCTTCTGTTTTCTTTCTAATAGTTTTGAGATTTAATCATTTCAGAAGTCTACTTAGAATTAAGTTTTAATTTGATACCATTTAACATAGGATAAAGAAACATTTCCTCATTATTGGTCATTTCTCCCTTGTTCTTTAATAAGTAATCTTCATGTTATTATATACATATATGCTAAATGCCCTCAAAGACAGTGTAATCATTTGATGAATAATCTTATCTATTTGAAATAAATCAGAAAGAAAAATGACCGTTATTACCTCTGTTTGGAACTCCACCTTCCTCTCAAATGTTTGTATTTCCATGTGACATTCGGTCCCTTCAACTGAAGAACTTGACCTAGTATTGCTAAGTCACACAAAGCGTTGGACCTGTTCTTTACACTTACCATTGCTATGTTGGCTCCATACTTGATGTATATTTTGTCTAGAAGTATGCTTGAAGGTTGAAATTTCTCCTACTCTTTAGTGATTATGAGCAATCTATTCTCTTTGTTATTTCATTTTTCCTGATTAAAAAGTCAGTGATGAATGCAATCATTATTTATATATGTGTAATTCATTTTTCCTCTTGATACGTCTGAGATTGTCTATATTTTTGTCTTCCATTGGTTTAAGCAGATTACACAAAGGCCCATTTTCCTTTATACTTTTCTCTGATTTTTGTGGTCATACTATCATCTCTTGCAGCTGCTTCTCTCTTTAGAAAAATTAAAGCTGTGGTACATATACACTATGAAATACTATTCAGCTATTAAAAACAAGGAATTCCTGAAATTTGTGGATAAATGGATTGAGCTAAAAATGATCATAATGAGTGAGTTAACCCAGAAGCAGAAAACTCAAATGGTATATACTCACTTATATCTGCATATTAGCCAAAAGGGCATGTCCCATGAAAGCCTTCACTTACCAGGAAACTGGGACAGAAGGGAAGACATCCTATTGGGACTCTAGATGAGAGAAGCATGGGAGAATAGCAAAGTAGAAGGATCCAGAGGGTCCTAGAAACCTACAAGTAGCACATTATGATAGGCAGATTTGGGCCCAGGGGTCCCACTCAAACTAAGGCACCAGCCAAGGACAATACAGGTGGTAAACTTTAAACCCCTACCCAGATCTAGCGAATGGTCAGAACATTCTTCACAGTTGAGTTGAGAGTGGGATATGACTTTCTCACGTTCTCTTGTGCCTCACCTTTGACCATGTCCCCTGGAGGGTGAGACCTGGTGGCACTCAGAGGAAGGACAGCAGGTTACTAAGAAGAGACTTGATATCCTATGAGCATATACAGGGGGAGGTAATCCCCCTCAGGAACAGTCATAGGGGAGGGGAATAAGGGGAAAATGGGAGGGAGGGAAGAATGGGTGGATACAAGGGATGGGATAACCATTGAGATTTAACAAGAATAAATTAATAAAAAAATATCACATAAAAATAAAATAAATGAAAAAAAATTTTTTTGAAATTGTAATAGCCTCAGAGGGTTTGTGACATTTTTATCCACCCCTTTCTCCCCTATATGACCATGTTGGCTTTTTTTTGTTGTTGTTGTTAGTCTACTTCTAAACTCTATGATTTTATCTTCTGTCACTCCTATTAAGCCAATCCAGAGAATATTGTACTTCAGACAATATTTGTTAGTTCTTTGAGGTAGTTTTTCAGAGCTTTTTCTTTTGTTACAGTGTGTGTGTGTGTGTGTGTGTGTGTGTGTGTGTGTGTGTGTGTGTGTGTAATAATGAACAAAATTACAACTTATCTAAAATTCTTGTCTGCAAACTCTAATGTCTTGCCTATCCAAAGAGTAATCTCCTTTGGCAAGGGCCAGATTATAATGAGCTCATATGCTATGAGCTGTAGAGTGCCCCAGATTTACATTTCTTTATTTCTCATTACTGTAGAGTAATCACATACAATATAAATTTCATTTTGACAATTTAATGCATGTATATGGGTCCAATGCTTTCTATTATCTACATTTCTTCCTACATACTGATCTCTTTTACTTTCATGTCTTTCCTTTTAGAATCCATATTATAAGTGAAAAAATATTATAGTTGTCTTTCTGAGTCAGGCTCCTTTTGCTTAGCATGCTTATCTCATTTGTGTCCCTCTTCCTTCAAATGACATTTCATTGTTCACAATATCTGAATGTTTTGTTTATTCATTGCTGTGTTTATAGAAGCCTAGACTGATCCCAAGACTTGCTTACTGTGAACAGTGCAGCAGTAAATGTGGATGTACAGGTCTCTCTGGTGTGCTGCTACTGATCCTTTTGAGTATTGTCTTGGTTGCTTTTCTGTTGCTGCAATAAAACACCATAGCCAAGGCAACTTAGAGAAGACAGGGTTTATTTATCTTAAGATTCCAGATGAATAATAGTCCATGGTGGTAGGACAGAGGTAACAGGCTACCTAGCAGGCAGTTGGGGCAATAGCAGTGATCTCACATTTGAACCACAAACAGGAAATGAGAGAGAGAGAGAGAGAACTCATGGTGCAAGTCTTAAAGCTTTCAAAACCAGCCACCAGTGTATGCATTCTTCAGGGAGGCCACAACTTCTAAGCATCCTCAAGTAGAGCAACCAACTGGGCTCCTTTCTGTAATGGGGACAGCTCATTCAAACCACCACAGATACACACCCAAGAGTAATAGAGTTAAATTACATGTATATTTTACTTTCTTGTTTTTGAGTCAAGACCAGGCTAGGTTTGGTTTACATAATTTTGCTGAGTTACTCCCTAAGAGATGGACTGTATTTTCCATTTCCTTTGTGTGTCAATAACTTACTATTATATCCAGAAAAACTATTTGTTCTAGGTGATGAAACTTCTACTTTTCACCATTGTATTCCAATAACCTTTTTTTGTGTTAGTTTTGATGGTTTTGGGAGGGTGGCGATTAGCTGAATGGTAGCTTGGTTAGCCTCAAACTCTCTTCTAGGAGCTCAGCCTCCAGGCAACTCTCTAGTTCTCAGTTTGGCTGCTTTCAGTGATCTCCTGTAAAGCAAAGATGAGGATTCACCCAGGTATCTGGCATAGGCCCTACGCATGCAATGTAGGATTATGTCTGTATTCTTACTTTACAATTGATATGGCTCATATTCACCATTTGCTTTTAATCTGTCCAGTCTTGAGAGGCTACTGTTTCTGTATCTAACATAAGGAGGCTGAAACCTTCCCCTAGGCAAAACTACAAACCCAGCCAAAATGAATTTGGTTACTAACCTCTTCCAGATATCAGCACCTCTCCAGATTATACTGGCTTTTGACTGTACATCAGCACTCTTTGTTAATACAACAGTGTAGTATGTATTTTCTCTGATCTTCCCCTATTCCCTCCTGAAAGTTTACTGGTGCTCAACTTTGTTCAGTTGTATTGCTGAGCTAGCTGAGCACATATGTTATATTACACATCATTGTATAGATATGCAGCTTGTAACATGAAATCAAGATGATTGATTGTATCATTCCAGAGGTGCCTCATGTTCAAAGTTGGGTTTTCTAAGTCAGTTTCTGCCTTACTGTGGATGTCTGCTTTTTTCTCCATGATATATCAGTAGTATGACATCTCATTAAAAACACTAATACACTGTCATCTTTTAGACTTTTTTCCAAGTGAACTCTTCTGTAAGTTGTGAAGTTTCATCTTACAGAAGGCTTGTCTATCTGTTGGTGGAAACCACTTGAATAGCAAGCTTTCTCTTCAGGTTGTGATCAATGGTTTTCGTTCTAATGGAATCATTTAATAGATACTATTATCTAGTGACCCAGAGGCATAAATATCAAGCTTATGAGTACACGTGGTGATGATGATGATGATGTCACAATGGTCTAGCATCCACGAGATAACTGGGATTTTATGGCCCGTTTTGACTCCAGACCTTGAAAAGTAAAAACAAATGACAAGATGTAATTAGTATGATATTTCAGAATTAATGAAGCTAGCTTTTCCAACTCTAAGATCTCCACATTACTAAGGAATCTTCATTCATTTATTTTTCCTGCTATTACACTATTCAATTTTGGCTTGAGTTCATTTATTGGGGTACCTTTTTGAATTGAAATTCACACTAAGTACCACCAGACTCAACCACTTCTTTGAGAGTCACAGTATCACTCACTTCTGCTAATAACCCTGGCATGAACTCAGTCACAAGCTCACTCTTGATTGCAGTGAAGGGGGGGGGGGGAGAAATATAGGCTGTCACATGCCCAGGGATTGTAAAACTGAATGATGTCATTGGCTCAAGCAGACTTGAATTCAATCCCTAGGACCATGTGTTATAAGGATAAAATTAACTTCTACAAGTTGTCCTCTGACCTCCATTCATGCACTGCACTATGACACATACCTGTCCACACAATACACACCTTCACAGTTGTATTAATTACAAATATAATTAAGGTTTTAAAGAATCTAGGGCTGGAGAGATGGTTTGGTAGTTCAGAGTGCCTAATGCTCTGTCAGGTGACCAGAGTTCAGATCTTAGCACCCATATGGGACGAATGACAAATATAGAAATGACCCCAGCATATAAAGCATGGTACTGATACAAGGATTGCATAATACAACAAAATGCATAAAATATGCTTTGTAACAAGTCCTACATATAGTAAATACTATACAATACTATATTGTATATAGTATACAATATATACAGTATATAATATACTGTATTGCTCTAAAACTTTTTGGTACATTACAAACATACTCTTCTCCTATCTGAATGGATGTTATTGATGAAGACTTCTCTATGAGCTATGTAGTTGGTTACATTTATATCCATTCCTAATAGTCGTATGAGGAAAGCTTTAGGATCATCTGGATGGTACGGATAAGGAATTTGACTTGGGAAGGTTAAATATTCAGATTTCTCTTCTTACCACATCGCTTTGAGGATTCTTCATAGCTCAACTTAGTTTTTTTATTGTTGAGCATTGGCTGACCAGCCCATACCTTACTGGCTGCTAAGAAATAACTTCTTAAATGTGCCTAATCCCTATCACTGTACTGGTGGTTGAAAGACTCAAAGGTGTTCTAAATATCTATTGCTTTATTAATGAACAAAGCAGGATGGAATACCTACTGCCTCCATTTCTTACAGTCTTTGTTAAGCATGAATATACTTATTGGCTTCTTTTTTATCATCTTTTTTTATTATTAATTTATTCTTGTTACATCTCAATGGTTATCCCATCCCTTGTATCCTCCCATTCTTCCCTCCCTCCCATTTTCCCCTTATTCCCCTAGAAGGATCCAGAGGGTCCTAGAAACCTACAAGTAGAACAGTATGATAAACAGATTTGGGCCCAGGGGTCCCACTCAAACTAAGGCACCAGCCAAGGACAATACAGGCGGTAAACTTTAAACCCCTACCCAGATCTAGCCAATGGTCAGAACATTCTCCACAGTTGAGCAGAGAGTGGGATATGACTTTCTCACGTACTCTGGTCCCTCACCTTTGACCATGTCCCCTGGAGGGTGAGACCTGGTGGCACTCAGAGGAAGGACAGCAGGTTACCAAGAAGAGACTTGATGCCCTATGAGCATATACAGGGGGAGGTAATCCCCCTCAGGCTTATTGGCTGAGGTTTATGTTTATGTTCTGACAGAAACCAATCAACACTCCTGTTTAGAGATCAGCTCCTCTGGCTCTCATCTCCACCAATCAGTTCAGCCTCACTTCTTTCTGAGTCAGCCTCATTCAGCTAAGTCAGTGGTTACAATGGATACAGTACCCTGTTTCTTTGCTCTTGCTGTGAGGCTATCTTCCTCTCTTTGCCACAAAATAGATCTTTCATGACTCATAACAGGGACCCTTATCTTTACAAGGTTCAGCTGATATCCCCAAACACCAATAAAGTCCCCTACTACCCAACTCAATACCAGAAGAATTTTCTCATAGAAGCTACAGGTGCACATACTTGTTTTCTCTCCTAGTTTGGTAAGGTGGTACATTCAACTATACTTGTTTATGCAACAGTGGAAACTAGCAGTTAGTTATTCAATTAATAAATGTGTTTGTTTTTAAGACCTTCACTCTCCCTGACACACAGTTTTGGTAACGAGTTTATGCTCTCTGCATTGGCCAGGTAGAGAATTCCTGTGGACTGTCTTGGCTCTAGACCACTAGGCATTGCATGTCACCTGTAGAGACTTTGTTCTGAATTCGGGTTCCCCATCTGCCACTGTTCGGTTTGTAGTCAGCATACCATGGAGCTGTTGGTGACTGCTCTTTACCCCAGCTCTGGGGCAGTTCAGCTGGCTCCCTGCTGCCTCTCAGTGTGCGATAGAGAAGCCTCTGTGCATGCTAACCTCAAACTTATCATTCCCTGAAACACTATCCTACCCTTTCTTTAAACATGTCCATCTCTTCCGAACTCATTCAGAGAGCTTTCTTTTTCTAAAGAACATCAAACATTTTTTAAGAGTGCTTTACAATTTATGAAGGTTGCACTATCTGATCCAAAATGAAATCTTGTGAATTATCATGATTAGTACCCTGATTATGGGGACTGATACCTTCCAAACAGTGCCAAGTAATACATCACTGTAGCAGGGGTCTCAGAAGAGGAGCTCAAAATGAATGTAATGAATGTTTGTCGAGTGGTAAACTATGAAAATCACTAGGCTTGGTGCAATAGGGAATAGAAAGATGATCGAGTTATAATCCTGGTGTTCCAAGGGCTAATATTCTAGAAGAAAATGATAAACACACAGTGCAGGGAAATAATAGTAATAATGGCAGGCAGTTTTGCATGTCTGCAGTATACCATGCACTGCCATTCTAATCTTAGGGTTAAAGAACCCAAGTGTCAGAGACAGTTTTCAGACTTTCTTCAATATCTGTAGCTAAGTTCATGATTTAGGTCACCTGCCTCCCCAGTGCCTGCTCTTATTGTGGCACACTATTTGGGATGATGATAAGCATATTACAATGTAAATGCATGATGAAAGATGTCAAAGAACAGAAAGTTTAGTTTCTGAGAATAGACTTTAAGATTTGTGTTGGAACTTTATACAAAAATAACATTAAATAGGAGAGGATGGGAGGGGAATTGGGAAGAAAAGTACCCAGGTAAAAAGAACAGCCTTTCTCACACCTGTGGGTATGCAGAGAAAGAATGACTAATGGTACATGAAAATAGTCCAAAAAGGTAGGTAGGAGGTGGACACATGAGAGGATAAATATAGACTTGAGCAACTCTAGGTCATGATGTAGAGCATCCTTACTAATGCCCCACCCTCTAATATAGTCCTTAATGTTGTGGTGACCAACAACCATAAAGTTATTTTCGTTGCTATCTTGTAACTGTAATTTTGCTACTGTTGTGAATCTTAGCATACATATCTATGTTTTCTGATTTTTTTTGGTGATCCCTGTGAAAGGGTTATTCAACCTCTACACAAAGGTGTCACAACACATAGGTTGAGGACCACTGATGTAGAGTCAGTCAGAACAGGGCAGGTGTTGACTTTTGGGAGTGATGGAATAAAAGGGTCCATGACAGTAATTCTATAACATTTTTATATCTGGGAAGCTGAGAAAGGATACAGACAGACACTAATGCATACAAATCCCCCCTCATATAATATACATATGACAGGCATACATGCAAGTAAACATCTGGAGAAGAAAATACACTGAGTTTTGTTCAGGGCGCAAATATTGGTTAGTTGATTTTTCATTGTTTATACATGAGAATTGGCAATATTAGGGACTCATCAAGGCCCATGCCCAAGCTGCTGTCAATATGCAGTTCAATGTATGTCATTGTATTCTGGTCTGCTCAACTCCTCCTTTACTTTGACCAGAATGAGAGAAAAAAAATTTAAATGTCAGCTCAAGGTTGAAATATGACTTGGCCCTTCTCCTCCTCCAGTGTTTTAATAAAGGTACAAGGCTGTACAGAGATTAGGATCATGCTAAGCAGGCCTGGGGCTGCTTTTAACTCTATAGAAGTAATTGAGATTTATGAACTCCTTATTAGGTCCTTAAAGCAAAATGAGAAGCCTGAAATTCCCATCTGTCAAGATTAAGGAAGGGAGAATTTATTTTTGCTCTTAAAATCTGCAATGATTTCTCTTCACCTTTCCCCTCATCTGTTGCTGGAGAACAATATCCCCGCAATGAGTTAAAGATGAGCTAGGCACTGAGAAGTGCAAGGCTGACTCTTTGTTTTCAGTTCTGCATATAAAAGTTGATCATTGAATGCATTCCTAAAATCCTGCCTGCTACTTCAAAGATGAACAAATGGTGTCGGTGTCTCATTTAAATTCTAGGCAAAAATCATGCTGAGTTACATCATTATGATTTGCACCTACTATGTGTTAGGGTAGTCAGAGTTTCTCAGATAGTTTGGGAAATTATTCAAGGTCATGCTAGCAAAAAAATGAAAAATAAAAAGAGCCAGTTGTCCAAACTTAAACGGTGAGAGTTGGGACTCCATCCCAGATCTGATGCCAGATTTTTCAAAAATCTGGACTGTTCTTTTGTTCAGTGTATACATTCACAGATGGCTACTGAGAACCTTTGGACTCTGGATTCCAGTCAAAGCAAGTATTGCTGGCTGGCTACCCAGAGGCCAGTGCCAGCAGTTTGCCCAGGGAATAAAGTACCCAGTCAGTGCAACAAAGGGTATGTGGGTGTGAGTGTGGGTGCATGAGCAGAAGATTTTCCTGTACTCTCATTCTGCAGCGGGATGTGGTCTTGCTTGTACATTTTTTTCCCAGAGTCTATTTTGTGAAATATAATTGAAATCGAAACACCAGTGATTTTTAATCATACTCTCAATTTATATCTCATGTAACCATATGCCAGTGTTCTCAGAGTGTTACAGGGATATGAATTATGTTGAAATTGGATTAGGCAAATACACATTTTCCTTAAAAAATAGATACCCAGAGAAGTAATTTAATTCCACCAACTCTAAAGATTCTCTCAGAAATGCCCTGTGAATCTTATCAGTGGCTCATTGTGGAATTTCTTCTGGGCTACTTTCTTTTCATTTCCTTCTACAATCCAATGTATTTAACAAACATTAGTAGCCATATGAAGTCAATTCATATCAAAATGACCCCTAAATGTAAGGAAATCAGGTCTTTCAAAGAAAGCTATTAGGGTTCTCTTTCCAATTCTTCAGTTTGGGGGAAGCAAAATAAAATGCAATTAAGGGTTCTTGCTCTTCCCAGTAAGATACATTAAGCTGCACCATGACCTGAGCATTTAAACAGGTATTAAGTAGATCAGAGCTGCAGATTCCAATAGGCTATGAGACTGGTATTACTTTACTGTCTATAACACCCTTACACTTGGCTGAGAGTATAATTGTGGCAACAGTACATTCTCCCAAAATGATTTCCTCATACTAAAAAAAGGCACAGATTTGAACATGTATCTGGGGGAAAACATTATTTTTTTTAATTTTAAAGGTTAGATTACAATTATCTTGCAAACACTTCTCCAGATTGCTTCTACATTACTTAAAAATAATTTATTTACATTACATCCAGATTGTTAATTTCTTTCACTCTAATCTTCCAGTTCCCATCTTCTCTCCCTCCCTCTTCTGCCCTATTTACCTCCTCTAGGCCTCTGATGGGGGTGGGGGGTGAGGGATGGGGGTAGGGGGAGATGGGGGGTGGGGTGGGGGAGTCCCTCCCTCTGTCTATCAGGTCTCATCAGGATAGGCTGTATCCCCTTCCTCTGTGTGCCAGCAAGGCTGCCCTGACAAGGGGCAGTGATCAAATCTTTGGCACCAGAGTTCACGTCAGAGGCTGTCCCTGCTCCTCCCACCACCCCCACCTCACCTGGAGACTGCGCAGTCCCTTGGCTATATCTACATCTGAAAGGGGGTCTAGGTTCTCTGCGTGCGTTGTCTGGGGTTGGTGCACCAGTTTGTGCAGTTCCCCTGCCTCCCCACGCAGGATCCAGATCCACGGGCCTTGATAGTCTCCCAGTAGAGCTCCTGAATGACAACAAAGTATAACTGCGGCTTCTGTCACTGGATGGCCATGTTATATTGTAGCCCAATGAATGGCTCCACCCACAGCGGGTGGGTATTCCCACCTGGATTCAGCTTCACCAGAATCCTCAGTAGGCATGCTTAGAGGCCCATCTCCTCCGGGAGAGTCTGAGGCTCATCAATTTGATGAACAAGATTAGCCATCAAAATGTCTGCTTGAGGATTTTTTTTTTATTTGACCAAAGTCGTTTTTATTTTGCTCCTTAAATGAAAACTTTTGGTGGGCGGGGCGGGGGTGGGGATTTGCTCACCTTACACTTCCACAGCAGAGTTCATCATCAAAGGAAGTCAGGACAAGAACTCCATCAGAAGCAGAGGCCACGGAAGGGTGCTGCTTACTGGCTTGCTCCACCTTCCTTGCTCAGCCTGGTTTCTTACAGAACCCACCAGCCTAGGTATAGCACCACCCATGATGGGCTTGCTAACTCACCCAACACTTGCTAACTAAGAAAATGCCCTACATGCTAGAGAATAAAACTTTATCCCTTCAGTTCTACGTCTGAATGGATCCAAAGACTTCTGGTCTTTCCTGGTCAGAAATCTGTCACAGTCTCACAAGTGATCTTGTACAGTGGAAAATGTCAACATAGCCAAAGCCCAGATCAATTAAACACCTCTCCCTGTCTCTGCCAGGCTAGTAGATGTGAAGACACCATTGCTGGTCCCAAGTGCCTGAGTATTCTGTAATCCTCACAACCTAAGGGCTGAGTCTGTGTGTAACGTGTGCATCTTCTCTATGGAAGTTGCTTGGTATGGTAGGGCCTTTTACTTTTAATCCTTTCGTAGACTAGAAACATAGGAGGCTGATAATCTAGTCACAGACCTATCTCAAACTTCTTAACAGCCCCAAATAGCTCTTCTATACTTGAAAAGCTTCAAGCATTTAGGGTCATAGTTGCTCCTCATAGCTGGTCACTCCTCTTATTTCAAGTCTGGTCTTCTTGTGTTTTTCCTTCTCTCCTACCTCCTTCATTCCATTGAGCTCTGTGAAAGTTCTATCTGTTCATTTCTACCAAAAAAAAAATCATGACTGTTTGTCGAGCCAGGAAGTGATCAAATTGGATCAAAGCAATCTCAGTTTGTTGTTGGACCTTGAGTCTTTTCTGGGTAGAGAGAAAGGTCAGCTGACATAGAGAACAAGGAGACTGGGGAATCTGAGTCAAACCGTGGTACCAGTTGTAATAGCGACAGGTAGCCAAAGACAGTCAGCCCAGCCTGGGGAGCAGAGATGCAGGAGCTGAAGAATGAGGAAAGAATTTACCTCCACCACACTGGAAGCACCCAACATTGGTGGGAGTCCTGGCTCCAGACCTCCCGCTCATCCTTTTTCTCTTCCTCTTCTTTTTCCTCCTCCTATCCTCCTATTCCCACTTCCCCCTTGTCTCTTCTTCACTCCCCTTCTCATCCTCCTCATCCCGCCTTTCCTTCTCCCTCCTTCTCCTTGTAGCACTGAAATTATAGATTTATTGAAATAAGAGCAAATGTATAACATACACTCCACACGACAAAAACTGGCTCAAGCAAACATGTGGCTCAAGACCCAGGCTTTTGTTCTGGTAGTACACATTGCACATATCTTACCTATTTTGCTTCCACCTGATTCCACAAACTCTTTTCTAAATGTGCCTGGGAAATATCTAGTAAAGAAGTTTTTCACACCCTGGATCTTGAACTACCATGCGGTAGAGAAATTATGTATTTTGAATAGAATCAGACATCTACTCAAAATTGTAAACCATGTTAAATTAAGGTTCATAACCTTTTTAATAAGTCCTTTCAAGTTCCCATATATATATATATATGTATATATATATATATATATATACACATATATATAATACGTACACACACACACACACACACACACACACACACACACACACATACCAAACGCATGCTATTCTCATCGAAAAAGAGATAGAAAATACTGCTTCTACATGCAAAGTATAAGCCCACATATTCACCCGTATACTGCATACATGAAAGCATTAAAGTGCTTAACTCCACAGAAGTGAACTCTCTCTGCGTATAGTGTAAAGTAGGAAAATATTCTCTAAGAAGGAAATATGTGACATAATTGTTACCCAGAGAGTTGCCTGATGGCAGACTGCTTTGGTATTGAAGAGATACAGGACACATAGGACTTACATATTTTGACCCGCTATCATGGTCTTCCCTTTTCTTGAAATGCAGACCAGTTGCATAAAGAGAAATTAATTATTCAGATGATAAACTCTTTTCTTCATGAATATGAATGAAGACCTAAAATGATACATTATCAACCCATGGCACATCACAGTTTTAGTGAGATACCTACAGATTATAATGAGGAGAAAATTGCTGACAGAGATGGGGGACAAAAGAGAGTAATAGAATATTGGTGACATAAAATCATAAAAGGAATATTTAAAGGGAATATGCAATAAGGAAGAAAGGACGATATGAAAGGGATGGGGAATTGACTAAGAACTAGACATTACGATGTATATATGTTTAAAAATGTAACAATGAAACTCATTGAAAAATTAATGAGAGCAACCAAGAAATATCTAAAATGCATGCTAATTAGACAATCACTATCCTTTCCAAAAGCTATTTATTTATGTTTGAGGGAAGTTTGACACCCAGCAAATTTTTATTCTGACACTCTCTGACTACAGAGCAAAGGAAGTCATGCTGCAGAAGGGCAAACAGGAACAGAAAAAGAAAGTCAGCTCTGCAAATATTTACTAAGAGCTCCCAGGAGGTAGGTACTAAGGCAAGTTTTGAAGAGACTGAGAGAAGCAAAACCCTGTGTCTCTTCTCAGGGAGTCAACAGGGTGAGCGTAGACCTGAAGATGTTTAATAAACGTTTATAAAATGAATGAAGGAGAGTCGAAGGGCCGAGATCTTTTAAAAAATCGAGTCACTATGCTGTTTAATGAGAATACATCCATCCTGACTGAGGCTGTACAAAGTACACATGCAACACAGAAGAGAATGATGGAGCGTAAAGTGAGGGGTGTGGAGGGGTCCAGCAGAGAAGACTCGGAGAGAGGCTGCCCTGAAGCTATTCCATAAAAGAAGAAAAGGGGTTTTTTTCCCCCTGCAAAGAAAAGAGGAGATGGAGGCAGAACATATTGGCTTTCAGCATCCTTGAACTAACCTTATATGACCTGTGCCCCTCAGAGCCCTTTATCTGCAGACAATCAAGCATGAAACAGCCACATCTCACTGTTGCATTGCTTTTGCCTGTGGCCACATGAAGAGAAAACACTGCATGTTTTATCAATAGAAGTGTAAGACATCTCTCAAGCTGCTTGGGAACTTTGAAAGTGTTCACAAGTGAATTTAGTTTTACTCCATTTACTACCTGATGTGCTTTAAGGTCTTCCACCTCATTTCTACAAATTTCTAGTTCTCTTTAGATCAAAAGAAGTCCAGCCAAGTTATTTGAATTTCTGTCCCTTGTTAAGAGTGCCTAAGACGAATACTGATAACCACCACACTAAAGATAGAAGGCAAAGGAGGCTATTGGCTTCAAAGAAATTAATTTTTGTTTCTCAGTAAAATTCCTTTGGGCAACTTTCAAATGAAAAGAATGCCAGTCTTATTGTCTTTGAAAATATTTTAAGCTTGATAGCTGAGATTGCAGTGTCTGGGTGTTATTAGTGCAGTTTTGGAATCTGCTATACACTCCCAGGAACCCAGTAAGCTATTGGCATGGAAAGAAAATTTAAACTATAGAGATTTCTTCTGAGTGATTCTTTTTTTTTTTTTAATATGAAATCATCTGAAGTTGTTACATCCCCACTGAGTAACTCTTGCAAAACAGTTGCCCTTCACCTCTTTATTCTGAGTGCATACATTTGCATATATGTATCTGTATTCACATTTTCATGCGTATTCATACACATATAGGTCAACAGAGATGAGGTGTGGAGGCCAGATGACAACCACACAGTCTTAGGTGATGTTTCTCAGGCATAGTCCACATTTCTTAAGACAATTTCTCTCAGTAGCCTGGAACTTTCCAAGCAGTCTAGGCTCTTCAGCGTGATTAACCTGCACATTCTTCCCTAGGGATGGAATGACAAGCTGTTGTCTAACAGTGTCCTTGGAGAAGGAAACGTTGCACCCTACAGAAAAGCTCCTTAAGCAGAAAGGCTAACAACTCAAAATTGCTTCAGCAAGTCCCCAAAACTGACCAGAGTCACTGCCCCTTCCCCTCCCAGAGTAGACAAAACAAGCTGGGAAGGAGACT
Source organism: Acomys minous (assembly GCF_964271855.1). Taxonomy (NCBI): domain Eukaryota; kingdom Metazoa; phylum Chordata; class Mammalia; order Rodentia; family Muridae; genus Acomys; species Acomys minous. The sequence continues at coordinate 91,884,181 of NC_140489.1, read as the reverse complement.
CTGATACCAAACCATTGCTTGGAGCAAGCAGAAGCCAGTTGAGCTGTCCAGAGAGGTTCAGACCACCTGAGTCACTTGGTAGGGACACCCTCCAGCTGTTAAGCTGCCTGTAAGCTGCTGTTTAGCTTGCTCAAGGTTCTCAGCACTGTGAGCTGGCACCCATGCTGGGGCCATCTCTAAACCCCTTCTGCTCCGTGAGTAACCTGTAAGGAACCTCAATACAATTCATTGTTTCACGAAGTTGGACTTACACAGTATCTGTACTTTGGTTTGGCGATGAGACACATCTCTTTCTGTGCTGCATCTCCCCAGTTTTGTCACACAACATAGGCAACCCACCCCACTTGAGTTTTTTAAAATATGGGTTCTGGGACTCCAGCTCAGGTCCCTGTGCTTATAAGGCAAGCACTGTAGTGACCGAGCCATGTCTCCACCCCTTGCCTATTTGCCTTAATATCTGACATTGCTTTCTGGAATTAAATGCTTATTCTTCTTGGCATTCACCTGAGGACTTAGTCCTCCTTTTCTTGTACTTCATTAAGAAATATCATACATGAATACAGCAAGCAGCAGGTTAACTTTAGTTTTAAAATTAAATAGGACTACTAGCCACCATCGGTCATTATGTCACTGAGGTATCAATGAGCCATCCTTAGGTGATTTTTCCACAATGACAGAAGTCTCATACTACAGTTGATTGCCATTAACTGAATTACTATATTCTTGTCCTTGAGATTTATTTTTTCCTTTGGTTCAGTGGAATTTTACAGCGTTTCCCTAATTGTAAGCAGGAAATGTTCAGCAATATTTGTTCTCAAATTCCATGTCTTGAAGTTGACAAATGTTAATCAAATTTAGTTTTAAAAGTTGTATGTCATTTAGTGAAGAAGGAGCCGAATCATATTTTGTTGTTGTTGTTGTTGTTGTTATATGTTCCTTATTGATTGTTGTAAGATAAATGGCTGTCTTGGGCAAACATCAAGGTACTTTACACAACAGGAGCATTCCTGTTATGATGGTGGTTTAAAAAGTCTTTAAACAAACTTTAGGAAACTGGGGAAGTGAGTCACTCTCCTGGGTAGAGAAAAGTGAAAGTTTTTTTTTAATGCAAATTAACTTACATAAAAAACGAGGGGTGTATTTTTAAACCTATTGCACAAGCTGAAAGCTCAGGAAATCTATTTCCATTTTTGTCATGTAAATTTTGTGAATGGGTTTAAAGGTCTTTATTCTGAAAGTAAGGCCAGTGGGCACCTTTGGATCACAACAAAGAGGGCTTGGCTTTCAGACAAACAGAAGGGGCTGGGCAAACTGCACGGGATGGATGGGTTAAAAAATCCCAGTTGTCTAATCACCTTGAAGAGTATTAGCAGAGAAAGCAGGCTGCATGCTTTGAGTTTTGAATTTACAATTAGAATATGTTCATTTATGCTCAGATATGTTAAGTTTTGATGTTTGTATTTCCTTACATATTTCACTGTACTTTGAAGTTCCCACTCTCTCTCAAAAGAAATTGTGATTTAGACTACTTTAAAACAAAACAATACAAAACCCAAAGATGAGATCTTATTGTTTTAGGGGACTATTCCTCTGATTAACCTGTTCACAATCATTTCTTGAGTGACAGGACACTTTGGACCATGATCACAGTCTGACTTTAGCTTAGTTGCTCTGTCTGGGAAGAAAGACTTTGCTGCATTACAGACCATTGTAGAAAGCAGTCAGGGCTGATCATAATGGTTTCCCTTTGTTGTCATCTTCTCTAAAGATCCTGGGCCATGCTTACATTTCCCCAAAATTCATTTGCATTGTCCTTATTGCCTTTAATTTGAAGAAAGAATATTAGGTGATGAGCTGTTTCCAGAATCAGCCACTCTGCCTTCCTTCCAAGATAAGAAAACCCTCTGAGAATTTGAAATTTAATGAGATAGCTCTGTGCTTAATAGACTTGTCATCTGGTTTTTAATCTGGGATTTTTGACAGTTTCAGGGAAACATTAAACCTTCTCTTCTGAATAACAGACATTGGCATCCATTCTCATGATTTTAAGGAATGTAGAGTCCACTGAAAACAATCCAGGGTCTCTCTTGGGGTTCTCAAGTGACCCCCAGGTGAAGGCTAGGGCCCCAATTCTATGATGTAGTCACCCAGTACCCCCTATTTCCTTAGAAAAACCCCATGACTTCCTTTTATCCTGCGTTTATCCCATTGTAACATTCTAAAATCTTCCTTTTATTGAGCTAAAATTTATACATCATCAACTGTACCCACAGTCCTTTTCTCCCTACATCCAGAATTCATATACAACAATCAATTTCTCTTCCCTAGGCTGCTTCGTCTTGGGTTCTTGTTTAAATTTACTCTGAATTTCTCCAGTCTTTATTTTATCTAATTTTCAACTTATATCTCTAACCTTAATGTTCAGCATAGACAGGACTGGTAATACCATATGACTTTAAAATTATCTGGGGGAGGCAACCCTCAGAAATGGTAGTTTCAATGTAAAAGATTTGCATAGGCCATTCAACTTAAGATAAGCAGTGATTTGATTTCTACAGAAAATGCTTCAAGACTTCCTGATAGGGCATCTAATGAGATCTGAGGGTTGGCACAGCCAAAATGTGTAAACCAGAATTCTGAGAGATGAGGAAAAATTTGTAACAACAGTCAGGCTAAAGGTGAAAAGCAACACAAACTCCAATGCTTTTTGTAGGTATTCTCAGGGAGACCTAGTACACATCCCACTGTAGCTTGGCAGCTATTTCCTAAAAGACTAAAAATGACATCTTTTGGAAGTAAAGTAGAAGAATCAGTTTAGGTTCAAGAAATTCCTTTCGAATGAAGCACCTTGAGATCAGATTCCAAGACCAGATCTTTGTGAGACAAAGCAAGTTGTTACTCATCCAGCACCCTCAACTGCTGTATCATGACCAAACAAACAAAAATGAAGAATGCAGACAATCCCAAAGGTCTTCATATGAGGGGCATCGAATAGTAAATGTTAATCAATGGCAACTTGAAGAGACATGGGGATGGTTTCAATCCCTTCCTTATCCAAATTATTGTCATCCTTGCTTTTATCGATCGGTGTCTGAGTCAGGAGTAAGGCAGGTGATAGAATACCCCAGCCACAGAAAACTGGAAGTCCTGACTGAGGTTGTTATTGTCCAACTGCTATCAATCAACTGAGCCCCACCTGTTAGGGGAAGCAGTTTCTAAAGATGAAACTGTCCTGTTGGGTCAAGCCACACTAGGAGGAGACGGCATCTGCAAGGTATTCATACGCTCCCCACTGTATCCGCTTCCCATACCTAAGTCCCCTGCCACCACCATAAGAGTCCTGACCAGCTCCCTTCCTTCCCTTAGCAGACGCTTCATTCCTGTGGGAGAAAGGTTACCTCTGACTATGTGCTCCAATAAATGCAGTCTCGTCTGTTCAGGTCAGACTTTGGCCTCGGTCCTGATTTTAGTTGCTTTATTCTGTACTCCTAAACCTAACCAGTAACTGTACATTCTACATCTTATTACAGGCAAGCTGCTAGGATATGAAACAGCACTTCCGTCAAAGGCCTTGAAGTTGTATCAGAGAAACAGTCTTCTTAACAAACATGGAACACTGGTCATGTGGGAAACAAAAAAAAAAAAAAGAACTGGGTTTCTGATCCCACAAATTGAGTTCCCTTTGTATGACAATGAATCAAATGTTGTCTTGGGAAAAGAGGTCAGAGAAGATTGTGATTTCCCCTTTTCTCCTTTAAAGTTTAACAAAGACATACACACACATCCGAGTACTCTCTCACCCTCCCCACTGCAGATAGGGAGGGCTAGTACTTGGGGAAAAGACAAAGCTAGTTTTACAGGGAATAATAAATTCAACAAAAGAGGAAATTGCCACTCCATTTCCTGTTCCTCTCTTCCTGTGGAGTAAACTCTAGAATTCTTGTGCTGTCCTTAAGTACTTGTGAAATGAAGAGAGCAGCCAGAAGGGGATGGAAAACTTGAGTGGGAAACAACTTCTCTAAAGGAAAAGATGTTATGTGAATACTGAGAAAAACAAACACTAGGATTGTGTTTTGCCTCTTGACTCGAGATATCAGGTTGTTTCTGTTGTAATCTGAAGAACACAGGAAAACTAAAGATAATATTGTCTGTGGGCTCATGGCTTCGAAAGTATTTATGGACAGGAGACGATAAGTAGCTTGTATGCTTCCTCAAGGCAATGTTGAGACAAAGCCCTGCTGCTGAAAAAGCACAAGAGTAAGATGTTTAGATGTCATAGGAATTGTGAAGGACAAATTTAGAGATTCTGTGGTTAAGAGAAATCATGTCAATGCTTCAATAATGATTCTTAATATCTGTCTGCTCAGTTGGTAGTAGAGTGACTGCAGGGTGCAAGGCTGGGGGACAACTGAGGAATGTACTGCAGACTTTTTTGTAAAAAGATTATAGACAAGGAATCAGTTGGAATTTATCACATATAATTATATAAGATTAAGGGTTTGTAGAATTAGGCCATACCTTATAGGAAGCTTACATGAGTTTTTGAATATATATCTATATATAGATATATATAGATATATATACACATACATACACACACACACACACACACACATAGAGAGAGAGAGAGAGAGAGAGAGAGAGAGGGGGGGGGTTAAGAGGGAGAAAAGTGAGCCAGCTTGAGCAATGGATGGTGAGAACATCAACTTTCACTGGAAAGCCTAAAACAGCAGGTTCACAGTGGAAACTCGATGACTCCACTCTACTGAACACAATGTGTTTAGGACGGTAATTAGATAGGCACATGGAAGCAGCAGTTTGCTATATTAATCTTGAACTCAAAGAAGAAATCTGGTAGAATATATATAATTGAGAATAACCAGGATATAGAAAAAATGTCATACTTCTAGTCATAAATTAGAATGAGGTCATCCAGGGGTATTGGGTAGATTGGGAACAGAAGAGGAAGAGCAGTACTTCCTATAATACTCAGCACTTAGAAATCAAGATGATAAGAAGATTCAAGAAGATATGGGAAGACCATGAAAAACCAGAATCAGTTACTTTCCTATACCGTAAAACAGCAGTTCTCAACCTGTGACCCATGAACCATTTGGGGTTGAATTACTCTTTTATGGGAGTGGCCTAAGACCATCAGAAAACACTGATGTTTACATTATGATTCATAACAGTATCAAATCTGTATTTAAGAAGTAGCAACAAAAATAATTTTATGGTTGGGAATCACTATAACATGAGGAACTGCAGGCTTAGGAAGATTGAGAACCATTGATATAAAGCAACATCTGGAAAGAAAGAACTTAAGGTAAGGAGATTTATTTTGGCTCATGATTTGAAAGAAAAGTCAATTCTGGTGGAGCAGGCATAGTGGTAGGAGTTGAAATTGTAATAACCTAGGTCAAACCCCATCTTCTTTAGTCACTGAATATAGATGGTTTGGTTGTAAGCATCACAGAGCTCCAGGCAACTGCTCTGCACATGGTGATGCTCTTGATGTAGGCAAGATATTATAAAAGAGAATATTCTCACCTGCTGGTCCCTACCTTGTTCTCTCAGACCTCTCTCACCAGTTGATATACATGTTATTGTGTATTTGATCATTTATTCAAAAATTTATCTGGTCTATTTTATGCTCGGGCTTGTGGAGATCAATAAAGCCTAAGACTTCAAAGGCCCTGATGTCATAGGCGCTGTTTTTGATGATTTTTATCCCCTGGTATGTGTAAGGGGCATTTACAAAGTATAAGTCACATCTATCACTACATCTGATCTCTATGTTATGCTTTGAACAAAGTTCTGAGTGTGACTTATCTATGGTGACAAGTAAATATGTGTCTTTGTCCAAAGTATCAATTCCCTAGCCGTGGTTCTGACTTCAGACTGAATGATTATTCATGTTCTAGAAGTGTAAACTTCTGCCTTGTGTGTTTTCCTTTTCCTTGTAAAGAGTCGCATCAATCTAAGAAGTCAGTTCAGTCTAGGAAACCCTTTGGGAAGAATCAGAAAAGGTGCTGCTTAGTTGCACAGTAGATGAAATTACATGTAGAAAGCTTTATCATCTGAGTCACATGATAGAAATACATGGTGGATCTGTTTTATAGGCAGGAATGATAGCAAAGAGAAGCCAAAAAATAATCATTGCTTTCTTACCTGTAAATGCAATCTAGTTACACTCTCCATGTAGGTCTTGTATGATTCAGATGATGGAATGCAATTTTTACATCCCATTTTCATTGCTGTGTGTGTGTGATATGTCTATGTGGGACATGCAGGCCATGACATGTGTGCAGACATATTAGTGAAGTCTGTTCTTTCTCTCCACCTTCACATTGGTTCTAGGGAACAAACTCAGTTCCCCAGGCTGTACGGCAACACTGGATGACTGAGCCATCTCACCACTCTAGGATGGATTATTTTTAATTAAATAGTAATCTGCAGTGTATAGGTCCTCGGGTTCCTGCACTTCAGGAGAAGCTGTCTTCAAAGCATTGGCTCCCCACCCCCCCCCCCTTGCACCCTTGATGTTGAGGAACTCTTTGCAGGCAAACTGAGGGGAAGCTTTTAAGTTGCTGTTCTCCACATTTGGCCACTGTAGAGGTACTATAATGTGTACCACATGGAGAATTATTTCTCCTGAAGATTTCCTAGTGAAAGTGCAAGCCTGACCTTCAGGAAGCCCTTGTGGACATGCAACAGAGCAGTTGTAAAGATATACAAGATGTCAAAACCACAAGTGAGAATTTTGCATGTGAGGATAGGCAGGGAGCTAAAGGGTAAAGAGATAGGTCCACTGTTCTCTGGCTTACACACTAGCCATATACCAACCACCTCTCCACAGGAGGATTTGAAATTAAGAACATTAAAGTCATGGGAGTCATTCTACAGAGAAATTTGGAGAAGAAGCTGCCAGGACTTGGTCTTTGTCCTGGTTCTGCTCTCACCACCCTGCCTGGGTTCTGTGAGAAAGCTCCACTACTGACTGATTAAAGATCAACAGACTGAAACTCCAGTTCCAAGCTCATTGAAAAGCATTTCATAGGATTTGGGATGTGATTCATGGCGTGGGTCTATAAAACAGGTCACCCTGCATATTGTGACCTGTATCCTTTAACAAATGTGTCTTCATTGTTTTCTTCATAAATGATTTAAATGTCTTCAACTCATTAATGGAATGTGTTTAACTTCTGAAAGCCTTTTGCATTTATTATCATTTTTGTTATTCTGGTTTTTTTGCTGCCTTTATGACTAAGCATAGACCACCAAGACATTGATGTAGGATGCTGGACAGCAGGGTTTTTTTTCTTTCTTTCTACATTTCTTCATGTGGAGGATAAATTTAACTTTCTCTTCTAAATACTGTGCTTTGCACAGTTGAGCTTGGCACTTTTGCCGAAAACTATGAGTCATTTTTCATAAACAGGGATTGTCGAAAGTGCTTGATTCATATTCTAACAACAAATACAGAAAAAACCCCAAACTGAATGAGCTCCAAATTTTCAGATGTTCTACAAAGAGAAGGGGGTGGGAAAATAACGGTCTTTGCAGACATATCTTGGCTTTTCAGTCTTGGTTTTTTTCCATGTTTAAAATTAGGAGGGTGCTAGGCATTCTCACAGAAACCATCTCAAGGTCATTGTGAAACATTATTTTCAGGATTTCCTGCTATTCTTAAGCTTCCAAAGATTACACATGTAACTGATAGGAAGTATTTTATTTTATAGGTTATTAAAATCTAATACTTCAAACTAAATTAACTTCTAGGGAAGAATACTTCTATATTGTGGCAAAATTTTAATATTGTTAAAATATCAGTAGAATGGCATCCTGTAGTGCAGTCATTTTAATAAAGCAGGCAGACCAGATCTAATGTAGTCTGTGATGAGCAACTACATTCCACCTTGGAAGGCATGATTTTCACGTAGAGGTAGCTTGAGCTTATTGTGTCCCACCTGTAAAATGCATCCAAGTAGACACTGCATGATAGCTATTTAGAAAAACTAATGCTTGTGCACTATGTGACTGCCAATGTGACGCTTTTTCCATATCTGTGACAAGCATAGCATTTGGTAAAGTCTGTCTTCAAAGAATTCAACTGACCAGAATTTAACAGATGTGATAATGGACATGAGTACAGAGATCAACTATGGTAACAGGAAGATGATGTCATGGCATTTTAAGAGTTACTGAGGTAGATTTTCCTATGGAAAGTCACTGATATGGGTTCAAACCATTATATCACAAGGAAGGCCCCACATTATGAAGAAAGCCCCACAACTGCTGGGTCATTCTTTTTTCCCCTTATTCATCAAAACAGAGATACGACATATAGAACATCAGTGTACCCAATTAAAATGCCCCCCACTTGAGCCAATTTTTAAGAAAGCTAGTTATATGCCCCATTCTTTTTGTTTCTCACGGAGCAACATCTTACAGTTAAAAGAGACAAGCAAGCAATTCCGCCAGCAAATAGAGCATTAACTCACATCTGATGAACTAGAAGAGGAAATAGACTCCACAGAGTCAAAAGTCTTGTCAGGAGCTACCTAGGCCTGGAATTGGTATACTGGTTGTGTGTTTGTGTGTGTGTTTGTGATATACAGTATGTATGTGTGTATGTATATATATTAAATATTAATGTATATATATGTGTGTATGTATATATATACTTTAATGGATGTGGCTAATGCATCAAAATTAATGCATAATCATAGTTATGTATACATAAAGTGTGAGAAGAAGATAAGGCAAATTTTTCAAATATTTTATTGAGAAAGGGAGGGTAGAGGAAAAATGAGAGGCAGGAGGAGGGGGAGGGGGAGGAGGAGGAGCAAGAAGAAGAGAAGGAGGAGGAGGAGAAGGGCTTAGATCTGTTCTACTTCTTCAAGTGGAAGTGTGTATGAGAGTTGGTTGTGGTACAATTCAGATAGGAAAACCTAGGGAACTCTCCATGGTCCTGACCCAGGAATTTGAATTTGGGGATTTTAGTATTGGTGTTTTATGTTTTCAGTGTGTACTTCCTCCATCTGAATTCCTTGTGGAATACAGTTTGTGAATAGCATAATAATAGCATCTGAGTTCTAACCTACCACTGTCTTGATATCACATTGTTAATGAGAGCTATATTACCTAGTATAAGTCATGTAGTGACTCCAATGCAATCTTGTGGAATGACCTTGTGGAATGAAGACTGTACTCTTCACATCAAAGACAAACCGCAAAGGCAAACTGATTCCTAGAAATTCTACATTGATCCTGGTTGGGCTGTTAATAAATAATACATCTAGAATTCAAACTCACAGATAGATGTATGACTCTGAAATCTTTGGATTAGTTATCTCAACATCTCATTGGTAAGGAACCATAAGATCTGTCAATTATTATATAGGCACTACATGCCAAATAATGTATCACATATATTACAATGATGATATTAAGCCTAAAAGGAGTATTATAGACAATAAAATTAATGCTGCAGAGATTAGTAATTTGAACAATGTCAAATGGCTAGTTTGTAGCAGAGGTATGCTGCAAACTCACCTCCTACTTAGTTGAAGATTCAATCTGTACCTATTACAGAAAATCACTCTCCATGCAGAAATCTTAGCAGCACACATTCTGGGCACTGGAGACTGGTGATTGAAATTGAGACAAACACCCAGGTATTATGGATATGTGACACATCATTTGTGTAAGATGAGGAGAAAATATTCTTGAGTTTTAGCACAGTTTGTGATGGGAAGCTGTGTGTGCATCTGCCTGGTGCAGTGTGTTATATGAGGGGAAAACAATACATGTTGTAGGGGAAAAGAAGAGCTTACTTTCCCCCCTCTTTTGGACTCTTGTCACAGAGCTCTATTGTCTTGTGGGTGTGAAAATATTAGAGAAAAGTCACTCTGATGTTCACAGAAGAGTTGTGCTTTTAAAAATTGGCTTTGGCAAGCTGCTTTTTAAAAAAAAAGGACCTTCATGTTCTTCCATTTTGCAGTACATTTCTCTGGTTATTCAAGTCATTCAAAGTAAATTTGAAAGCCTGCTTGAATAGTGTAAATAAATAGACACTTATGATAGATAACATTCTGTGTTTAACTTCAAGAGAACACAACACTGGGAGGCAAGAAGCCTCTAAGTGCTGCCAGCTTGACACTGATTTCAGTGGTGACCTTGGAGGACATACTTCCTCTATTTGTGAAATGAGACATTAGTAGATGCAATAGCATATCCCTCCAATTTTCTCAATGCTGTCTCAGCTTTCAAGGTCCTACTTCCTGGGAACTCATTAGTGTTAGAAATATCAGGTGAGCTGATCTATTTCATCTTAAGCATACATGATGTTAATCTGCAGGTACAGCTTAAATCTTTGACTCTCCATAAAACTCTTTTTCTTCTTGGGCTTCCCATGTAATCAATTTAGAGTTGGAGTCAATGAAGGGATTAAGGCTGGTGATGGGTGTGACCAACTCTTCTTTCCCTAGTCATGACTTATGTCCTAAGAAATCCCTCAGTCCCAGAGAAATGGAGACAGTAGTCTTAGGAGCCAGTCCCTTCTCTTCAACTTCCTCAAGTTCTGCAACTCAAGTACTACTTGTAGAAGGCTTCACCAATGCAGGCCTAGTATGGTAACCCTTGGGTCTCAGATTTTTAAGCAGGAAGTAGAGCTGACAGCATTAAAAGGCTGATGAGGGGCTGGAGAGATGGCTCAGTGGTTAAAAGCACTGATTGCTCTTCCAGAGGTTGTGAGTTCAATTCCCAGCAACCACGTGGTGGCTCACAACCATCTATAATGTGATCTGATGCCCTCCTCTGGCCTGCAGATGTACATGCAGGCAGGACTCTGTGTATGTAATAAATAAATAAATAAATAAATAAATAAATAAGTAAGTAAATAAATAAATGGCTGATGATCAAGATCTGTAAAGTTTTTTTCATCTTATTCAAAATTATGTGAAATTGTTTAATACAAAACAATGCTCAGACATGCTTGAAGTCCATTTATTTTCACACCAAAAAAATTATGTTATACCATGAGAATCTGTGCATTTTCAAAAGAGGATTGTCTATTGAAGATGATGAGCATCAAAGAACCTCCTTATGGAGATGCCGTCAAATGTGGCAAACAAGCCAGTGGGGGAAAAGTCCTCATTTCTACCACAGACAGAATTCTGCCTAAAAAAAAGGGCAAGCTTGGATGCAGGCAGAGTTGACAGCAAACTCTGCCAAGACAGGGTAAGCAAGTCCTCAATAGTTCCTGACTCAAAAATATGTCTGTCAGATAGATATATTGGGCCAGAAAGCTGAAGAAGATGTTCCAATGTTATAGAGAGTTTTGAGTGATTATTCAGGTAGAAAACTGTCTCTGTCATCTTTTCATTTGGAAAGCTACTAACCTGCACTCCAAGCAACTCAGATAGTCAGATTTACTCTTTCTCAAGTCTCTGATGGAGTTGAAGACCAGGAATCTTATTTTTACAATGAAGTTTAATCGTTTAGGAGTTAAGATGTTTTAAGGTCTAGATAGGTGTTCTAAGTTGATAATGACAAGATGTGATGGAGACTGATTTACATTCAGAAATTTAGATGCACCAAGATAGAAAAGATGTCTTCTTCAAGGCTGTCAAATACAAATAGCCAAACTACTAAGAATGTAACATTTATATAATTCCTGATTGTGTCACGGTTCTTCTTGCCATAGGTAATCTATTGTATATATGTGTAATAATATAAATGTATATGTATAAAAATAAAATAATTTTAAAAAGATATTGTGTATACCTTGGAACACTCAGCAGTAAATGGAATGTCTCCGTCAAATTCCATCCCTCCCCACCCAGGATCAGTGCACCCTATGGACCAAGGAGGCAGAAAGGATGTCCTTTGCTTATGCATTATGGCTTCCATTGTACTGTTTTGATGGGATTCCTGAGTGTGCAAATGAGTGGGTCTCTGTTTTCTGTGCCTTTCCTTGAACTGTTTTCCTTGAGTTTGTTTATTTTGTACAATTCTGTGTTATTTTTATTTTATTTTATTTTGCTATTATCCTATGGAAGTTTGTTTTTGAAATGTGAAAGAAATGGAGTGAATCCAATTGGGAGGGATCTGGAGGTGGAGAGGAAATTTGAGAATGAGAGAGAAGGGAGATATTAATCAGGATGTATTATATGAGAAAAATCATATTTTAAATAAAAAATGAAAAAGTATAATTAAAAATTGTGTCTAATTGCTAGGAAAAGGATGTCTGTCTCCAGGACTACCACTTTTTCTGAGGCCTGAGGGGGCAGGATGTATTTCATGGTGCCTTCCTGAATTCCAATGGCTGACTCGCAGCCTGAGTATTCCCAGGCTTGCATTAATAGAAACCTTGTCTCTGTCTTCCTCTTCATTTGGTGCTCCCCTTGTGTGTGTATTTGCCTGTTCAGCAACACTTTCCCTCTCTATAACAACACCAGACATCTTGCAAAGGGCTTCTATTCTAAGGAGCTTATCTGGATTTGCTAAGACCATAGATGTAGAGGTTAGACCTTGGTCATCTTTTGAGGGAACAAAATTGACACATGACAACCAGCTATAGCCTGGGTGCTTAAGTGAAATTATTATGGAGTAGGACCACAGCCAACCCAGACTGGATATGTATGTGAAAAATAAGGAAAGGGTTGCTGCCGGATTAGGTACTGTTTAGTGACCCCCAACAAAACAATAAAAAGACTCCTGTGATATGACCATGAACTTGAACTAAATCAGATGCTCAGTAGAGCCTTATGATTTACATATCTCTATGAGAAATGAAAAAATAGGGTAGGTCCTTCTCTTGTCACCTCCTGTATCACAGTGAAATCATACTTCCTGGGGCTGAGATCCCCAAATTATTCAGTAGGAAAAGCACTAATTTATAAGCCAGAAGACCCTTCCTACCCTGGATCCACCAGTGTGTAACTGTAAACTACGATCTCCTCCCTCTGGTTCAAATTTCCCATCACCAAAGTAAGGCCCATGCCACTCAGTCATTCATTGCTTGCCTCCACCACTGTTGGTTGGGTTAGATCTCCCTGGTTTGGCTTCAACTCATTTCACAGCTCACTGTGTGGCTCTCCCGGGCATGTTGCTTCCTGAAGGGCAGCTGTGTCTGAATAGCTAATGGATGTAATCAAAGAGGCAGTAAATAGTGCCTCATGAAGATAGGGCTGTGTCAAAGGAAAGGAGTTATTTTGGAAATCTCCATCCCCGGAAATGAGTGGAATTGTCTGTTTGAGTCAGAAGCAGCCCCAGTGATTGGCGTTTATCCGCTGTGGTAGAAGTGGCCAAGTGTGGGCTGCCTCAGGGAAAATGGGCAGCCTTTGAGCATTCAGCCCAAGAGCCACCTGGAGCTGTTTCAGTCTTGATTCCCACGACCGTTATGACCTTGGCAACTTCACATCCGGAAGCTGCAATTTATTTATCTGAGAAGTGGTTCTCAAAATGGTAGGGATTACAGGAGCTCAGGTGTATGGCATAGCTGTGACATTTTAAATAGTGCAAATGTTATTTTATAAGGGTGTCTGAAGAGTTACCTTTGGATTAAATTACATTTTTACTCTGATCTGTCTCATCTACCCTGAAAAAAATCATTTAATACCTAGGAGCTCAAGTTTGTTCATATATAAAATGGGCACACTTATTCTTACCCACTGGGTAGTAAGTGAATTTGCACAAATGTGATATCAGAGTTCTTTACCCGAAACACCATGCACCTTCTACATCTGGTGACTTTTATCTACTGAATCTAAGTAATGCATAAAACTAAGTCTCAGACATTTTCAGGCCTCTGTTTTTAAGGGATGAGGCAACTGAAATGTAAAGGAAAATGAAATGTCTCATTTAAGGTCTCACAGTTAGAAATGCAAGAGGCATTTGAAGCCAAGTGCCCATTTACCTGTGTTGATAATCTTTTCACCTTACTAACCTTCCTGTGAACATACTTTATTCCAAAAGAGGGGGAAGGGGAAGCACCACCGTTTGGACATAGAACTTCCCCAGTCCAGCTCATTTGCATGAATACTTGGTACTCTGATGGTCATGGTCATTTGGAAGGCTCTGGAACCTTTAAAAGGTGAAGTGTAGCTGGAGGAAATGGGTCCCTGCCAGCCAGCTCTTGAGGATGATAGTATATCCCTGCTTCGGGCTTTAGTCTCTCTCTTCTTATGCAGCTACAGAAATGTGAACAAACAGCTTTACATACTTACTGCAATAGCTATAAATGGTTCCCAGCATCATGTTGTACCAGTTACAATGTCCAGTGCCCTCCTACCATCAGCTGATGTAAATCATCCCTCTCTTATGTTCTTCTCCTCAATTATTTAGTCCTAGCAACGAGAAATGTATGCATCAAGTCTTACATCTTACATATATCTTACATATATAAAACCTAAACTTGAGCTGACTAAACCCATCATCCCCTTACATTTCAGTTCAATCTTATATTTCAGTTCAGTAGTCTTGGCAAAAAATGAGATTGGACAACGTGACAAAGGTAGAACTTCTCCAAAGGTTGCATGTGGAGTTTATCTTTGTTTTCATTTTCATTTTGAGAAATAATATACACATACTTCATCACAGGGGAAATAGCTTGTGATTTGTGTTCCTTCCTATTTGAAGTTTATCCCCGGGACTTTGAAACACTGCTAAGGTATTCAGTTCCTTGATACTTGGCAAGGAGCTTTGGGTGGGAGAAGGAGGAAGTTTCACCTGACTGGGGAAGTTTTTTACAAGAGACTATCACTTCTATTTTATACTCTCTAGCATCACTTGTAGTCACTCCAGCCCCACTCAACCGACTACATCTTTTAAAAAATTGAGTTTTTATGGGCTACTCCAGAATTTGCTATGAAGTCTTTCATTTGGGGTGTGTGTTAAGAGAGGGAGATCACAGTAATAAATCACTTTTTCTTCCCTAGTATGTCTGATGGCCCATGTGAAAAGGTCCTTCAGTCTGGGAAGCCTGGAAGGACAATACCTATCCTCATATCCACTTGACTCTCATACCTCCAGAGGGAATTAGGCTGACCTAATTAATCCCAAGTCTTTCATTTTTCTCTTGCCGGTGGGATACATATATTTCCAGTTTCTGTTCCATTTGATTAGTCATCAAGAAAAACTCTTTGCTTGGTGGAGGATCCTAGATTCTCTGACAGTCGCATGCAGGACCAAGTGAGTCAATTTACCTGTAGGAATGGAGTGGAGAGTAGCTTGCAGGAAAAATAGACAAACAAACAACAATAAAAGCAGGCTATGAGATATGAGGCAATCTGTTCAGACTATTTTTTCTAGTTCAGTTTTATCAGCAATTTAACTGACTGCTTGTTTGTTTGTTTGTTTTTTGAGACAGGGTTGTTCTGCATAGCAGCCTTGGCTGACCTGGAACTCCCTTTGTAGACCAGGCTGGCCTTGAATTCCTCTGGAGTTCTGGGATTAAAGGTGTGCACTACCATGCCCGGTTCAAGGTCATTTTGTAAAAAATCCTAACTCCTGTTTAGGTTTTGGTTGGTTTCAAATAGGCTGAGTGTGGATAGATCTAAAATTAGATGCTCCACTCTCCCCTTTTGCACTGAAGTATAGGGGGAGGGAGAAAGCTTTCCAAATCTACTGAGCTTGATTCATGAATGATTTCCATTGCATTCAAATCATTCTTTTCAGGGAGTTGTGTTACCAGAACTGTAGGTAGACATAAACGGAAGCCTATATAATTTATATATACATCTGGAAGGGTCCAGGTATCAGCTGTGAAGAGCCCTGTTGCATTTCTTGGGAGATACAAGGATCTGGTTCAGGGCCTACATTGCATTGTATATTCATTCTCCATAGCTTAGGCATTCTTTGGTAATGTTAAGCTAGGTCTTTCCCCGTGAGACTGCTGTCCACCTGCATTGATATGCAAAAAAGTGTTTCTTTATAAATCTAATCAATGTGCAACAAAGTACAGGGACACTTGTATTAATAAATAGAGAACAGAAGAGGATAAAAGTTACATGAGAGACTACTAAGGCATATAATTCCGTATTTAATGAGAAAAATTGTAGCACAATTGTCCAATAAAGATTACAATAAAGAACCCAAGTGGCATTGCTCTCATTTACTTAAACAATGTTAGATTTTTTTTTTCTCATTTGGGACCCAGCCACAGTAATTCAACTTTTATTCTTTTCTTATCAACTATGGCCTTTTCTACTTCCTGCTTCTTATGTTTTCTTCCCTTACAAAGGGAGTATGTGAACTTAGAACACATTAAAGAACGAAGCCTTAGAATACGATTATCATCAACTATATTGGAAAAAGCAGGACCTAGGAGAAGGTGATGGTTTCCCACAGCACACGTTGTTAGCTAGAATTCCTCTAGAGCCCTGGGAATTCCTCTGACTGAAATGGAAAGAATGAAAGGGAAATGCTCATTCTTATGTTCTGTGTTAGCATGAGGGTTGTTTTATTGTACAGGTATGGCTGAAATTTTCCCTTTTTTTTTTTTTTTTTTTGGCCTATCTAGCCTAAGAACAGGTCTGCACACTTTTGAACAGAGCACCCTAGCTGACTCAGGTTTCCACCAGCCTATGAATTTCCTGTCTATGTTTGTCTCTTAGCTATTCTGTCGATTTTCCTACTGATCATTTGTTCAGGAAAATCTAGTCCGGTTTACAGCATCAGTGAAGTTTCCAGTACAGCGAGGCAATAGAAAATTGCACTGGATACAGCGGAATGGCATTGGGTGCTGTCAAAAACCAAGTGTGGGATAACTAGGACCACACTGGTCATCCAAGCAGCACAGGCTAAGGCAGGGGTACAAGTTGGCCTGGGTTCTTTCAAAGGTATGATTCTACACACTTTCAAGCCAAGCTCATAGAAATGTATTTACCTATTTACTATTATTTTTACTGCTGTGTTATCTTTATGAAATTAAGCACAGAACTTACTCTTTGATCCTCACTTTTCCATGATATCGGATACCTCCTATTTGTCAAATGATCTAGAGTCTATCAAATTACATTGATTTTTTTTTAATAACTGTACAAACAAATACATGAACAAACACTTTCTCAAATCTCTCAAAAGTTTCTAACAGCAAGGATGAATTCCTATTAAAAGCAATTGGGAAATACCTAGATTTTAAAAATAAACTTAGACATTATTCAGTTTTATATAATAATAACATTCCACACGTGCGTGGGCCTAAGCAGTTGACAATACATCTCTAATTTATTGCTCTATCTAGAGTCCATGCAAGGGCCCAATGTACCTGGACAGAGCAGCAGCCGAAGACCTCTTCCTCTCTTTCTCTTGAAGGAGGACAGGAACTTCTCTAGACAAGGGACACAACTTGTAAGTGCCCGTTTGCCACTCTGGTAAAGTGAGATTCATTAGCCAGTTCTAGGCAGCCGTGTCATGTGCATGCTTACATGGTGAGAGTTGTGGGTAGAAAAAGAGAGATGTGATTAGTTGGGTGAAATGTCCATCATTGAGTCTTTACCTCTTTCAAAATGTATAGAAATAAATATGCTTATTAAAGATCTTCCTTAATTTGTTTCCTTTAAGGCACTACAAGGCTTCCCTTAAGGTTTATAGGCAATCTGTCCTGAAAACTTAAGACATTGCAAATAAATTCTTTTAAAATTGTCTTTACATTGTGTGTATGCACGTGCGCATGCGTCATGGCATGTATATGAAGGCCAAAGGACAGCTCACAGAAATGAGATCTCTTCTGTCACCACATGTGTTCTATGGATCAAACTCATGTCTCAGGATAAACCCTTTTAGCAACAGAGCCATTTCTCCAGCCCAATAAATGCTTAAAACTCTTCCAGAAGAAACTATGTTACTTCTCATCTCTTATCCTGATGGTATAACATTAGACATAAATGAAACCTGTGACAATAACAGAGAAAAGATAATACTACTTAAAAGTATAGCCCAAACAGTTCCTGCTGAAATGGAAACAAAAATACGAGATGCTTATTAAAAACACAACAAAAATAAGAAGATTCCTAGGCAGCATGGAGAATATGAAAAGGACTGTATTTAAAATTAAAAGAATTATATGGAATGATTTTCTTACTAAAAAGACCAATCAACATGAAAACAAACTGAGTTAATTAAGCACAACATTTACTAGGTTTTGTTATGGGTAGGACCAATAAGAAATAAAGAAAATGCAAGAGAAAAGGCAACAACATGTAGAAACAAAGGAATTTATAAGCCAAAGAGAAGAATGGATGAACTGAAATGTCTTTTTTTTTCCTTATTGAGGCAACTGAAGGGCGTGCTGCACTAATACATATGGGAATCAATAATACCCAAACTATTTTTGTATGTGTGTGAGTGGTGTGTGTGTGTGCATGTAAACAGAAAGCATCAAATGTATTCCAAGAATGAAAAGGCTGAATAAAACATGGAATAAAAAAAATTTGAGATAAAATGCAGCTAAATGACACAAGTTTGTGTATTTTATATTTTCATAAAATGATTTTGTGACAGGATAAGATTCTTGATCACATTGGGCTTCTCTGCTAGTTAAGGAACAAATGGTAGAAAGACTCAAAAGGAATGGGTAGCAGTGACAGATAGGTAGACCATCTCTGTGAAGCAGAGGCTGGACACAGGAGCCTGAGGCATCTAGTTTCTCCTTAAGGGCTGAAGATTTTAGTCTTTAAAGAGTCTTCCCCGAATCTGGAATTGGTCAAGTTGAACAAAGACAGTATAGCTGGTTGACCCATAATTGTTGTGTAAACATATCTAGAACTGACCTTGAGCTTGGCAGGGTGGTGCATCAGAGGGGGCTTGGGTCTACTGTTGGGAGAAAAAAATAATGCCAGCCGGATCTTTGTTTTAAACTGTCAAGCACTTATCGAAAGTCAGGAGGGCAAGGAAGTAGCCAACTATCTCACAAAGTTGTCATCTTTATTGCCTGGTCACAGCCCTTCCTCCTATGTGTCTGCTATCTGGAGTATGTCTAACTTCCTTTCCCTCAGTTCCTGTGCTACTGAAATTGTGCAAAACTGCAGGACCCCCAGGACACAGGCAACAGTAGGATATCCAAGAGGAGTGCCAGTGATGATCCACTATTGGTAGTGTAGCAGAAGCCAGCGGCCTCGAGCCAGACCAAAGACTCAAGGCAATGAACATTTGCAAGGAATGCTGTTGGAGCAGAAGGGTATATTGTGGAACATACTGTCACACACTGCAGCTTCCGTGGAAAGATTTTTAAAATTCTATTATTTTTATATTTTGTTTCTTTTCTTTGGAGGGTGTTGCAAGGGTGGAGGGCAGATATGAAGGGATAGAGAAATGATTGGGAATGGAATGCATCTTGAAAAATTCACAAAGAATCAATAAAAATATTTTTAAAGAAAAGAAATAATTCGCAGGCACAGAGAAGCTAGATATATCTACACACTAGCTTCAGTCAAACCTGACAAGTACGGAATAATAAACCCATGTTCCACCTGCACTTTTGAAAATAAACAAGAAAGAAAGAAACAAACAAACAAAGAAAAAGAAAGAAAGAAAAAGAAAAAAGACACTTAAAATGACATTTAAAGATTAGGATGGTATCTTATCAGGGTTTCTATTGCAGTGAAGAGAAACCATGACCATGACAACTCTTATAAAGGAAAATATTTATTTGGGACTGGCTTACAGTTTCAGAGATTTAGTCCAGTATCATCATGGTAGAATGTATAACAGAGTCCAGGTAGACTTGGTGCTGGAGACGGAGCTGATAGTTCCATATTTTGATTCATAGATAGCAGGAGACTGTATTCCACACTTTGGCATAGCTGGAGCATCTCAAAGCCTGCCTTCACAGTGGCACCCTTCTCCAACAAGGCCACGCCTACTCCAACACAGCCATACCTCCCAATAGTGCCACTCCCCACGGACCAAGCATTCCAACACATGTGTCTATGGGGACCATACCTAGTTAAACCACTACATATAGTATGACCACAGGTGCTGCATTATTATAATAAACTTCTTAAATAAAATTAGTGGTATTATTTTTAGAATATCTTATTATGGATTGAAAAGGGAGTATTTTTCAATCATTTCAAAGGCAGCTGAGAAGTCATTTAAAAGCAGTAATCTCCCCTTTCAGATTAATGAGTAAAAGTATCAGCCCTCCCAACAATGTGTAGGAAATTGGGACAATGAGGACATTTCTTTACTATTACAAAGAACATATAAAATAGAAAAAAAAAAACCTAACTGCATATCACTGTTGATTTGTTAGAGGCATTTCCATTAAAATTGAGAACAGGTCAAGGCTACACAAACTCATTATCATAGTATATCAAGACTCCACAAAAGTACAAATAAAAGAAAAGTGCTTTACAAAATCCTATCAGGCCTAAAGGATCTGTCTGTGGGACAGTGGTCATGCTGCCCATGACTTTCAACATCTCATATTCAGTTAATCTAACCTTTAACCACTCCAGTTCAGTTCTTTGTAGACATCCTGATGCTTTCAGAATAATAAATAACTTGAGAATGCTTTGAACCTATTTCCTACTATGCCTACTTGGAATGTAAAACAGAAGTAGCAGATGACCAATCAACATCCTGTGCTATTCTCTTTGGCCAGTGTGGTTTTAACTGATTTGTTACAAGCATTTAGGTTTTGTTAATCTGAAAAATGAAAGCATGGGTCACCATCCGGGTGTGCTTATTCTGGGGGACTGTAATTATCATTTTATCTGTACAAGCCCTTTTTTCTCAGACTTGGCATGTTCCAACTTGCTTCTAAGTTTGACAATTATTTGAATTCAGTCATAGATGATAAATACACATTTCAGTGATTAGGTGTCATATCGAATTCCCAAGACCTTTTAGAATAAACATATGATTTTAGTGATATGGCTTGATTTTGAGAAATTTAACTGTTTACATAGCTACAAGATATTACTAGGTAAAAGTTACATGCTCTCCCAGCCCTGATATGAAATTCTGTGCCTAATCTTACTCTTTCTTCTTATGACATGTTCAGTTGATATCTTGGGTTGTCTGCTCTTTTCTGAAGGGAAATAGAGGAGGAGTGGAACCGTGGTAGAGCGCAGTGGTGTGTGGAGATACTGGGGGTGTAGGATGGGAGAAATGGAGTGAGGGGAAACTATGTTTGGAATGTATTATATGAGAGAAGAATTAAAGAAAATACTTGCAGGGAAGAAAAGTAAATTACTACAAGCAAGCAAGCAAGCAAGCAAGCAAGCAAGCAAGCAAGCAAGCACACAACAAAACTCTGAAATACCCAGAAATAATAAGAAACGTGTAGAGCTACATGAGGAGGCTAGATGTTTGCCTGACTATGTGGAAGACACAGAGATAACTGGATAGCCATTTCATTCCCTCCGTTGGGAAAACAAAATGTTGCCATTAGTTCCAGGTTTAATTATATCCCAACTTAAAAAACTCAATGCATTGTGTTTTATATCTCAAAATTGTTCTAACTCAAAGAATTAAGAGCAAAGGAAGTTTCCAGACTGAAGACATCTTGATTATTTCTTATCACAATAACAGCCAAAACTACACACTGTTATTGTTGCATGATGGCAGACAAAAGCTATATAAATTGAGGAGACATTTTTGAAGGGATTTTAAAGAAAGTGTAGATAAGTTTTGGAGATACTGCCATGTAACTATAGAAGGTTCAGGGGTAAGGCCCTGCTGAATGGGGCATCCTTACTCTAGAGCATTTGTAAATGGTGGTTGGAAGAGGAATGGGAAGGGAGAACACCCACAGCAGCTAAACTTCCAGGGGATAAATAATCCAAAAACACATGGCCATGAAGGAGGGTTAATAAGCAGTGCCAACTAATGTCCCTCTGTCCTCTATTCCCAAAACCTAGTAGGGAGAAAAACAGTCCCTTTAAGAGCTGTAGAAGATACCTACTGCACATAGATCATATTGAACAAAGGAGCCAGATTCAGAGAGTAATTCCTGCACTGCAGCAGACATTATCTCACAACACGCCAAAGCTGAAATGGACCTGAAGGGGGTAGTCTACAAATATCCTCTCACAGCTATTGATTCAACTAATATTCATCGAGTACCTATTCGATGCACAAGGGCATTAGTACCTTATAACTCAATAAGGAAGGCAAGACTATTGGATAAATGGCATTAGAAAATTGAGTAGCACTTTAGAAAAATTAGATTAGAGTGTGTGAATGGACTCATTCAGCACCCAGCTTGGCTTCTGGTTTACGTTATGGAGAAAAGAAGCCTAAGCCCATGGCCTGTGCAGCACAGACCTTCAAAGCTGGGACAATGGAGCTGGACAGTCTGGGTAGCGTTTCAAGTTGCCTCCTGTCAGCCCATTGATATAAGGGAATTAATTGGCCTCTGTTTCTGAGATTTCTTATATGTAAAGGGGGAATGATATTACTACATACCTCATAAGATATCATAAAAATTAAATTAACCATGTCTATAAAAGCACTTACAAAAGCATCATTTCGTTTTGGCTATTATTAGAACCTCATGAAGTGGAGTGATGACTATGTAGACAGGCTGGGCTTGGAGAAGGGGCATCTACACCACACACCCCAGTTATAGCAATGGAGGGTTTCCTCAGAATGCACCCACAGTATGGATGGAGGAGATATCTTGGTCTCAATTATGTAGCATCCAAAACAGGCTTCTTGGTTCTTTCGTTGAGTCAATAATTTAGCTTAAACTCAGAAAAACAGTTAAAATACTTGGTCTATTAGACTCTTGTCTCCTGCCAAACCCAGATCATTAAGTACCTGACTATCAAAACCGAAGTAATTTAAATTAAACACACAGACAAACAGAGAAACAAAAACACACCCCCCCACCCCCCACATAAGGAAACAAACAAAACAACTAAAGGACACATAGGAGATGAATTCTAAATGGCCCCAGCTTGGGAAAAAGGAAAAGGACTGTCAATAAAGCCAGTGAAAGAAACTCCTGAAAGATGTGATTTCATTGTTTCTATGCTAAGTAGTATTCTAGGAATCAAAAAGCACATAGCCACTCAAGAAGAGAATTTCAACAAGGCATCTGGTGTGCTCCTAAAAGTTAGAATTTATAGAAATTATCATAAAATGGAAAGGCAGCAACATGATGAATCTGAAAGACACCAACAGCTACTTCGTATGAAGTACAGATATAAAGCCTTCGTATGAAGTACAGATATAAAGCTTATGTTTGCTGGGAATAGTAACTCAACAACAAACAAATTTAAAACAAAGAATCAACTTTTTTTCTTTGCCAGGCCTTGGCCAAAGATAAAATAAAGCCATTAAAGGATTTATCTGCAGGCCAGGAGTGAGGCTGGTGAGGAAACGTGCTCATTCTCTGTTGTGGGGGGGATAAGTGTTGGTGAAATCAGTCTGGTTTGGTAATATTTACTGAAGCCATATGTATCCCACTCCTGGCTCCGAAAGCCGAGCATCAAGCTGTGGCTGGAACATGGAGCACAGCTTGAAAACAAATTCTATTTTAGGCAATTGCCCTCAGCCACTCCCTGACACTTCTTGACTGCTTCTCCCTGCAAATCTCTCCAGTCACCGAGCCCCAGCTCCAAACCCAGATTTTGGCTTTGAGAGCATTTGGAACATTGGTGTTGCCAAAGCATTCATATTTCATTGGTTGTCACACTGTATCTGGCATTTACTACCCAAACTCTGCAGTTTTCCCATGTCACTTTTAGACTTAAAACCAGACTCCCCACCCTACCTCACCCCCTGTGTGTGCTCAGTTCTGCCATGTCCAGGCCTGACTGGCTCCAACCACGTTGCCTTCCCACCTGCATCTTTCCTCTTCCTTCTACGCTAAAGAGGAATGGGTGACTATCCCTCAAATGCATCCAAAGTTAATTCAAAGTTTTGTTCAATACAAAAACTATTCACAATCAGAGTATTCAGAGGTTACTTGCATGTTAAGTTGTGTCGTTCTTTATTTGATATAACTGCTGTGTCTGAGCCACTTAAGTGCCCTCTTTGATAACCACTTTCAAAAATGTATTTTCTCTCATTCTGTCTTCTGGAGCCTTGATGTAAACTTTTTACATGATTTTATTCTCTTCTACAGTTTTGGATCCTCCAGGAGAAGTATAATTCCTTTCTTCTCATTTAGGAATTAGTGGATTTTGTGAATCATAGTTTCATCAATCTCAAAACTTCCCACCTTATCCTTCTCTAAACTTTGAGCCAAATATGAGCTGTCTTTAAAGAAAGAAATGGAAAAGGTGCTTTTTATATTCCTTCTCTATTCTTTGCTGTCTTTCCACTTAATATGGGTCATTTTGTTGCATTTAATTCTCTGTAGAAATCAAAATGAATTTTGAAGAGACAGTGAATGAGTTAGATTAAACGGCAAGTATAGCCAGCCAGGCAAGAATCTTTACTTTCTCATTTCTGCACCTGTAATAGCCTTTCTGAAGTATTGTATTGACTGTCCTGGGCGAGAGATAGCAGTAGGGCATTTATCTGAAGATTGCCTACTTCTGAAGTTCAAATAGAATAACAAGCCCTCAGACGCGACTTACTTTACACACACACACACACACACACACACACACACACACACACACACACACACTCCTACCACCCTGGTTAAAGTTACCTTACTTTACTAAATGTTCTAATTTGTTATAGAAATCAGTAAAATGTCTGATTCTCTTAATATCTGCTGGCCAAGTTTAACATGAATCAATGAAGAAAGACAAATAAAATGAAGTGATAAACAAAATACATGGCCAGACAGTATAAAATATGTTTGCTCATTAGGGTTTCCGTTGCTGTAAAGATACGCCATGCTCAAGGCAACTCTTATAAAGGAAAACATTTGGCTGGGGCTGGCTGACAGTCTCAGAGGCTTAGTCCATTATCATCTAGGCAGGAAGCTTGGCAGCATCCAGAAAGACATGATGCTAGAGAAGACATGGAGGAGGAGCTGAGAGCTCTACATCTTGATTTATAGGCAGCAAGGAGACTGGATGTGTTTCACGTTGAGTGTAGCTTGAAGGTTTAAGACCTCAAAGCCCAGCCCCACAAGGACACACTCCCTATAACAAGGCCACATCTCTTCCAACAAGACCACACTTTTTAATATGTCATTCCCCATGGCCAAGCATTCAGACACGTGAGTCTTTAGGGCCATATCTATTCAAAGCACCACCCTTATTATTTTAGGAGAGTATTAAGTTTATCTCTGGTTCCACATCTCCCAGAAGGGCTGCCAGATGCACCAAGCAGGAAGTGCACATTTCTTCTTGAGAAGATCTGAGCATTGTCAGTCTTTGGGCAGAAAAGGATGAAGCACGGGGTCCAAGTGAGGCCACAATGAAGTCTGTGTCATAAGATTTCTTGTCCAGATGGAGGTGTGGGTAAAGGAGATTTTCTCAGCAATAAGTATTACTGCTCTTTTTTTTTTAATTTTTTACATATACATTTATATTATTACACTTATATAGAATAAACTACCTATAGCAAGAATTACCATGATATAATCAGGAATTATATAAATGTTACATTCTTAGTGATTTGCCTAGTTGTATTTGGCAGCCTTGAAGAAAACATCTTTCCTGTCTTGGTGTGTCTAAAATTATGAATGCAAATCAATATCTGTCATATCTTGTCATTATCAACATAAAACATCTATTTAGACCTAAAACCATCTTAACCTCTAAACAGCTAAGCTTGATTATAATACTAAACTATTTAGACTTCAACCCCATCAGAGCCTTGAGAAGGAATAAAATTGATTACCTGAGTATACCTGGAGTACAGATTAGTTACTTTCCAAATGGGAAAATGACAAAAACATTTTGCTAGTTAAATAGTCAGCCAAAACTCTCTATAATGTTGGAGCATCATATTCAGCCATCTGGCCCAATATATCTGACAGATGTATTTGTGAAGCAAGAACTATTGAGGACTTGTTTACCCTGTCTTGACAGAGTTTGGCCATCAAATCTGCCTGCAACCAAGCTTGCCCTTTTTTAGGCAGAATTCTGTCTGGAGTAGAAATGAGGGCATTTTGCCCAGTGGCTTGTTTTCCACATTTGAAGCCATCTCCATAAGGTTCTTTGATGCACACCATCCTCTTTGAGGTAGGCTGGGTGTTGCCAGGAGTTAACCTGTCTCATTGTCAGTGAATCTTTAAAAATAATTTTTAAAAAATTTTAAATGCCATATTCTGTATGTCTCTGAGGTTTTTGAAGCCCTTGTTTAGCTATTTTACCTTATCTTTCTATAGAATCATATCTATGTGTTGTACCTAATATGTATATTCTTATGATAAAAATAAACTAGTAAGCGGTATGGCCATGGTTTGTAATTAACTTGTATAACTTATTTATCCTAAACAGCCTGCAATAGCACTTTCAAAGTATTGGAAGTAAACCTTTTATTATAATTGAGTTATATGAGTATAATGTCTCATATTAGAGTAGAAATCTACATATTATATATGAAGGATATTCTTCCATTTCAGTTCTATACCACTGCATCTAAAATCAAACTTATTTTGTATCTACTTACAAAATTCTATACCAGTGAATTAAAAACAACCTTGTGAGTGACAATTGAGGCATTAAGTTGAGAAATAGATTCACTAATCTACTTTTAGTTTTATCATCCCTACATATTTCTATATTCTCCCTTCTTTTTTTCTCAACCCCTATCTCCAAACCAAAGATGAAAGATAAAAGAAAAGAGAGACGTCCCCGAGTCCAACGTTATTTTCTCTCTAAATAAGACTGGTAATAACTTATAACCAACTTCCATTGAAAATAACCCTCTATAGGCCATGGAAGCAACCAAAAACCTACCAATAACCCGTAAAGGAAATGGTGTGTCGTATTCTTAAGGTTTCTTCCAGCTTATTTTGGACAAATAATACATTTGTAGGAGCCTAGATAAAATTGGGGAAATGGTTAAAGAACCTAGGAATAGTATTTGTGGTCCAGTTTCTAAATATTGAGAAATTCCAGGCTTAATTAGAGTCCTGTGTGGGACAGTCTGAAATGCTGGACCAATTGAGATTGGAAGCTTTCTTCGAAGGTGTCCTGGGAGCTGTCTTGATCTGATGAGGAACAGCAAGTGAAGCACTTAGTGCTGGAACATGAAGGATGAAGATGTCACTGTCCATCATGCTGAGAGGAATGAATCCTGTCAGGTCTGATCCAATGTCAGTGTCTGGTTCTTTTGTTCTGGAAACATACTATCTATCACAAGAATTATATAGTCCTAAAATTATAAATGTATAGTGTATGTGTGATGCACAGAACTATTAAGGATGGTTTTCTGTTCTTTATGTGAGCAGAAAACAAGACATCTATAAATCTTCATTCATGCCTTATCAAGAATAACATCAAATAATAATTCATAGGGGTTCTGTAGCCAACAAGAAGCATTGTCTATGCCTAGACATCATGTCTCAGCCAGTCTCAGAGCTATTCCTATATAGTGGGATGAGCAATATATAAACTATCTGCTTATTCTACAGTTTAAATTCTTCCTATCCCAATTATATTGTCCTCCATCATCCCCTCTCCCTATCTTCCCTAGTCCTCAGAAAGGGGAGCCCTCCTCTCCTAGCATCTGACCTCAGCCTATGAAGTCTCATCTGTACTACCTGGAACCTCTTCCTCTGTCTCCTGGCAAGGCCGCCCTGCTAGTGGGAAGTGATCAAAGTTTGGTGGCCAGAGTCCATTTCTGAAGTAGTTCCTACTCTCCACATTGTGGGACCCACAAGGAGACTGTGCTACTACAAATGAGCAGAGGGTCTAGGTCCACACCATACATGGTCCTTGGTTGATAGATCAGTCTCTGTATTGTAGTGTAGTTATGCTGTATGGTGTGGCTAATATCCACTTATGTGTGAGTATATACCATTTGTGTCTTTTTGGTTCTGGGTTATCTCACTCAGGATGATCTTTTGTGGTTCCACCCATTTGCCTGCAAATTTCAAGATTTCCTTGTTTTTAATAGATGAATAATATTCCATTGTGTAAATGTACCACAGTTTCTTTATCCATTCTTCAGTTGAGGGACATTTAGGTTGTTTTCAGATTCTAGCTATTACAAATAAAGCTGCTATGGACATACTTGAGCAAATATCCTTGTTGTATGGTGGTGCATCTTTTGGAGTTGTACGGCTGGGTCTTAAGGTAGAATTATTCCCAATTTCCTGAGAAAACACCAGATTGATTTCCAAAGTGGTTGTACAAATTTGCACTCAGACCAGCAATGGTGGAATGTTCCCCTTTCTCTACATCCTTGCCAGCATCTGCTGTCACCTGAGTCTTTAATCTTAGCCATTTGGATAGGTGTAAGATAGAATCTCAGAGTCATTTTGAGTTGCATTTTCCTGATAACTAGGAATGTTGTCCATTTCTTTAAGTGTGTCTCAGCCGCTAAATATTCCTCTGTTGAAAGATCTCTTAGCTCTGTACCCCATTTTTTAACTGGATTATTTGGTTTGATAGTGTTTAATTTCTTGAGTTTAAAATATATTTTTGTATATTAGCTCTTTGTCAGATGTAGGGTTGGCGAAGATCTTTTCCCTGTCTGTAGGATGTCATTTTGTTTTGTTGACAGTGTCCTTTACTTTACAGAAGCTTTTCAGTTTCATAAGATCCCATTTATTAATGGTTGATCTTAGGGCATGAGCTGTTGGTGTTCTGTTAAGGAAGTTGTCTTCTGTGCCAATGAGCTCAAGGCTCTTCCCCACTTTTTCTTTTAACAGATTTAGTGTCTCTGGATTTATGTTGAGGTCTTTGATCCATTTGGACATCAGTTTTGTGTAGGGTGATAGTTAGGGATCTATTTTTATTTTTCTACATGTAGCCATCCAGTTAGACTAGCACCATTTGTTGAAGCACATTTTTCCGTTGTATGGGTTTGCCTTCTTTGTCAAAATTCAGGTGTCCATGTGGGTTTATTTCTGGGTCCTCAGTTTGATTCCATTGCTCAGTCAGTCTATTTCTGTGCCAGTACCATGTTGTTTTTATTACTGTTTCTCTATAGTACAGCTTGAGATCCAGGATGGAGATTCCTCTGCAACATCTTTTATTGTACTGGATTGTTTCAGCTATTCTGGGTTTTTGGTTTTCCCATATGAAGTTGAAAATTGATCTTACAAGGTTGGTAAAGAATTCTGTGGTTATTTTGATGGGAATTGCATTGAATCTGTAGATTGCTATTTTTACTATGTTAATTCTCCTGATCCATGAGTATAGGATATCTTTTTATCTTCTGAAATTTTCAAATTCTTTCTTCAGAGATTTGAAGTTTTTTTTTTCATACAAATCTTTCACTTTCTTGGTTAGAGTTACACCAAGATGCTTTATACTATTTTTGTGGCTATTGTGAAGGGTGTAGTTTCCTTAACTTCTTTCTCAGCCTGTTTGTCATTTATATACAGGAGGGCTACTGATTTTTTTTTTTTAGTTGATTTTGTATCAAGCCACTTTGCTGACCGTGTTTATTAGTTGTAGAATTTTCTTGATAGAATTTTTCAGGTTACTTATGTATATCATCTGCTATTATATCATCTGCAAATAGTGATCATTTGACTTCTTCCTTTCTAATTGGTATCCCGCTGATCTCCTTCAGTTGTTTTATTGCCCTAGCTAGGACTTCAAGTACTATACTGAAGAGATATAGAGAGTAGATAGCCTTGTGTTGTCCCTGATTTCAGTGGAATTTATTTAAGTTTCTCTGCATTTAGCTTGGTGTTGGCTATAGGCTTGCTGTATATTGCCTTTATTATGTTTAGGTATGTGCCTTGTATCCCTGCTCTCTCCAAAACTTTAAACATGAATGGGTGTTGGATTTTGTCAAATGCTTTTATTTTTCAATCTAAAGAGATGATCACATGTTTTTTTTCCTTCAACTTATTTATATGATGAATTACATTGATAGGTTTTTGCATATTGAACCACCCTGCATGCCTGGGATGAAGCCTACTTTGTCATGGTAAATGATAGTTTTGATGTGTTCTTGATTTCAGTTTGCGATTATTTCAGTGAGCGTTTTTACATCAATGTTCATAAAAGAAATTGGTCTGAAATTCTCTTTCTTGAGTCTTTTTATGGTTTAAGTATCAAGGTGACTGTGGCCTCACAGAATGAGTTTGGTAATGTTCCTTCTGGTTGTATTTTGTGGAATAGTTTGAAAAGAATTGGTATTAGCTCTTCTCTGAAAGTCTGGTAGAATTCTATGCTGAATCTATCTGGTCATGGGCATTTTTTGTTGTTGTTGTTGGGATACTGCCTCTATTTTTTTATGTTTTATAGGACGATTCAATTTATTTAGCTGATCTTGATTCAAATTTGGTAGAAATTTTCCATTTCTTAGAGGTTTTCAAATTTTTGTGGCATATAGGCTTATTTCAAGTAAGACCTGGTGATTCTTTGGATTTCCTTAGTGTCTGTCATTATGTCTCCCTTTTTATTTCTGATTTTGCTTATTTGAATACTCTCCCTCTCTCTTTTAGTTAGTTTGGCTAACAATTTGTCAATATTGTTGATTTTCTCAAAGAACCAACCTTCTGGCAAGGAGCTGGCTGGTTTGAGAGCAGCCTGCAGTTAGCTCCTGCAGATCAGTACTGTGGAAGGCAGAGATGAACAGCAGCCAGGGAAGCTCTAGTGGTGACTACAGCAGTTCTTCAGTGCCTGCTTGGCTGGCTGGAATTCGAGTCCCAGGGGAGGGGGAATCCAGTGATAAACTCTAGGGGACTAGGGAAGCCCTTCTTTCCCTAGGTCTACAGCTCAGAATAATCAGCCAGCTTCAGACATCTTTCAGTGAGGTAGATTGTATTCGCTGTTTTATTTCATATGAAACAGGCACTTATAAACCTTGGGCAGTGGGGAGGGGCTTTGAAGATGAATTCCTCCCATTGGCGTGGCTGAGATTTAGGACACTGAAAATACTCTATTTGCATGGGGTAAAGACAGCAGGTGATAAGCTCCTGTGACTGACTACATGTAGCCACCCACCTGGAGACTGTGTCACATGCTCCCGAGGCAGACATGGAAATAAGGAGAGAGCTTTGCTCCACACTTTCCCTTCTCAGGATGAGATTTTAAATCCCAAATTTGAGATTTCTGGGGTTTGACCATGCTCCATCTTGCTAGTCCCATGCCAGTTCCCCTGGAGGCACAGCCCATGAGCCCCACATTTATTTACAACTATTTGTTAAATATTGTCTGTGTATCATTCACTGGGAGCGTTAAGGGTTTAATAAAACAACTGACAGTTTGTGCATCGGGATAGAAAGAATTGATGAGTCTGAACTAGAGCAGTGCATCTTTTGTGGTGGATAGCATTGCTAGGATGGAATAGGGGGTCTACTAACACCCCTGAAAGCTCAATGGGGCTTTATAAAGAACATTCGAGTCTGACTATGGATAGAAAAAAAAAAATAAACCCAGAAAGCTAACAGGAAAAGTTTACTGAAGTGACAATCTAGTTGGTGAAAATGGCAAGGTCATGGGCAGAATAAAACTTTCTGGATTAATTAAAAGTAATAGTTGGGGCCTCTATAAAAGGTAAGTAATTGGCAGCCAAAATCTATCCTCGTTTTTATCCAGCAGTATCATTTTTTAGAGAGCATTTCAAATAAAGAATAGGGAAAAAGTAAAGAAAAATGTTCTGAGCTATTTATATCAGGTCTTTATAATATTAACATGTGAGAAACATTGTCAAGGTCTGACTAGAAGTCTATAAACAGATTTAATTCTTGTAAAGTGTTTAAATTGCACTTTCATTAGATATAAAAACAATTATCCAACATAAATCTAAAATAATGTGCCTTAACAGTTATAATTGTGTGAAGCATAAAAACAAAAGGATTAAAATAAGATATGATTGTAAAAATGCCACCGCTGGAAGTCAGATCAAGTTATTTTGACTTTTATAAGGTTTTAAATTTCAATAATACCTTTTTCTAAAAGACCATACTCCACACAAAAGAAAACCCAGATCTAGAGAGCTCTAAACTTTGGCACTTGGCCTTGAACTTATACTTGAATTTAAACCTCTCATTTGATATGAAGCCCTAATTAAAGACTGCTCTGCAAAGCAAAATATCATAATTTAAATTAAGTGGATTTTAATCATGGTATAACATCATGATAGCTTTTGCTAATAGGGAGCTTGCTTGTCTGCTAATTTCAATATGATTTATCAATAAATAAATATAAAAAATGAATAAGTAAATCAAGATGACTTTGTTGGTTTGCTGTACAACAATCACAAGCGCTTCATCTCAATGGCTGAAATGACAGAAAGAACTCAAGCTGTAATCCCATCTTAGCTAGTGTCTCAATACTAACCTTCTTTGAGGTTGTGATGAGAATGATCTTGATCTTGCTCATTCTACCACCCTGGGCTGGTAGCATTCAGAAGTTATCCAATACCTCCATCCATTATGGAGGTCTTAGAGTCTTATCTGGAAATCTAGGACCACTCTGTGAACTGTTCCAACATCACATGGGTTGCAAAGTTAAGGCTTAGCCTCAGATACTAAGAAGAGCTTGGAGGCTTTACTTCTAAGAACCATCATCAGTGTTGACTCCCTGAATCCTGTAAGGTGGAATAGTTAGACTGAACAAATGCATCAGCTGGTGATGATCCTAAATTTGGAGGAGAGGAGGCAGCTGCCTATCAGTACTGATAGTGACCTCAAATAGGCAGGTACTTGAAGAGAACTCAGCCTATGAACCAAGAAAACCTCACAGAGCAAAGACTGGATTTCTATAATATTTCCCATGGTGTTAGATTCAAACTCTGTACATGTAGATATGCAACCCAAGCATAATGTAGCTCCATTCCAAGAGTCAGAAGTTTGAGATTAAAACTATCATGGTTTCTGAGACTTGAGGGTAAATGTTAAAGAAAGAAATCAGGAATCATAAGGAACCCTAAAAGTCACATGTACATTTCTCTGAAGTCTTACCTGGACCCCAAGCTGTTGTAAGCATAACTCCAATGTTCCAAAGATGAAATGACCCAACAAGAGCTGAGAAGCTGGACAGAGAGCATGTGAGCATCTGCTGATGATCCCAGAGTCTGGGGCTAGGCACTAGACAATCAGGATCTGTAATAGCTGTCATAAATACGGTAAATAAGATTCAGGGAAGATCGATGATGTAGGTGGCAAGGGGGAGGCAAGAACAGTGCAAATATTTCCAGACGTCTACTCCTTTTGGGTGGTTCTGCTTCTTTTTTTTTCCCCTAGGGCTTCCAGTTGTGTCGTTAAGATGCTTATGTGAGATGTTTCCAATTTCTTTTTAAAGGCAGTTAGTGCTATGAATTTTCCTCTTAGTACTGCTTTCAATGTATCCCACAAATTTGGGTATGTTGTTCCTTCATTTTCATTGAATTTCAGAAACTCCTTGATTTCTTTCTTTATTTCTTCCCTGACCCAGGTGTCATTTAGCAGAGAGTTGTTTAGTTTCCACATACATGTAGACTTTTTGTTATTTCTGTTGTTGTTGAATTGCAGCCTAAGAGCATGGTGATCTGATAGGATACAAGGTATTATTTCAATCCTCTTGTATCTATTGAGGCTTGCTTTGTGAGGTGCCTCACATTTGACCATGTGCCCTGGACGAAGAGACCTGGTGGCACTCAGAGGAAGGACAGCAGGTTACCAAGAAGAGACTTGATAAACTATGAGCACATACAGGGGGAAGTAATCCCCCTCAGGAACAGTCATAGGGGAGAGGAATAAGGGGAAAACTGGAGGGAGGGAAGAATGGGCAGATACAAGGGATGGGATAACCATTGAGATGTAACAAGAATAAATTAATAAAAAAATGGGAAAAAAAGAGGGGAAAAAAATGTCACTACAATGCCTGTACTTGGCTTTATTGTTTTTCTAATTAAACTTATTCCTTATATGTGGTGGGGAAAAAAAAGAACAGTACAAATAGAAAGCATGGAAAATTCTACATTAAATTCTAATTAAAATATACATGGAAAACATAAAATTACACAAATGGGTCAATATCAGAATTTTAACTACAGAAGTGATATAGTGCTAAAAATAATTCCAGCTAAAGGAGGGAAAGTAGAATAAAATCCTAAGAGTTGAACTATGTGCTCTGTAAGAATTAAGTGGACTAACAGGCAAAGAGGCATGTAATTGGAGAAGAAAAATAGGAAAGTGGAAAGTAAACAATTCATATCTGAAGAATGAAACATTTTCAATTATCAACAATTATCAAGCAAATAAATGTCTGTGAAGTTCACACACAATGCACATGAGGAAAACCATCTCCACACCTAGGTGTATTGTACCCAACAGTCACAAAAATCATTAATTTAAAAAATGTTAGAACTGACCTGGAGTAGAGTAAAAGTCATACTGTGTTTACAATAAGAATGACAACTAGGTGATAAATGTAGTGACAATGGTGGGAGGAAGAAAAGGGAAGCATATTACAAGTTGCTGAAAGTTTTAAAGTCTTATCCAGAAATGATAACATGTCATGAGGGAAGGTGAAATGGATTTGGTAAAATCCCTCACTGAATTCTAAGCCAGCCCACCAGATGATTCCGTTATCTGTGAGAAGAAATGGAGGTGGTGGAATGGCAAATATGTGAGAAATGCAAAAGATTTTTTAGAATTTACCTCAAAAGGGATGGTTATTTCAATGCAAAAGTAATGGTATAGTATGGATTTTACAGTAAATTTAATGGTAAAATCTGTGACAACAATGGGAGAAGTGTATGGTTTTATGTTTATTAGATATACGGGAAGAGTTTATGTTGATCCTATATGAAATTCTGACATTAGTCACTAGATCAAGGTCTGAAAGCCACAGAGATAAAAATTCAACAGAAGATTGAAAGCAATCTGTCACCAAAAGGAGAAGCAGGGGGTGGGGGGAGGGAGAAAGAGCCATAATGGAACCATATACAAAGAACAGAATTTTTTTAATTGTAAAAATGAATTTAAAACATGAGCAGATCAATAATGACATTAAAATATAAATGAACAAACATCTCCAATTAAAAGGTAACATTCTCCAAATGGAATTTAAAAGATAGCCATACAACTGAGGAGAGATGGATATTTGATAGCATCAGAAGGAAGGAGAATTGGTTTTCTTCAAGACTATGGATCCTGGTTGATCACTACACTCTATTACATGGTTCCACACTGAGAAGTATATGGATAACACATGCTGGATTCAATATGTTATTAAATGTTAAGAAGAAGGCACATATTGGGGAACATGGAGGTAGGAGTGGACTCTTGAAGATTTGAGGGGAGGGGTGGGGGGTGGGGGGTGAGTCTGATTAAAAGCCATTGTATAAAAGACTTAAGGAATTAATAAAGTATTTACTAAAATATAAAATGTTATATTATATATTAAAGTTTATAATAAACAAACCTTAGATTAAAATTTCTTGTTGAAAGTACC
Organism: Acomys minous; assembly: GCF_964271855.1. NCBI lineage: Eukaryota > Metazoa > Chordata > Mammalia > Rodentia > Muridae > Acomys > Acomys minous. The sequence continues at coordinate 91,848,740 of NC_140489.1, read as the reverse complement.
AGTGTGTAAATACTGTTGATAAAAAAAAAAAAACAGTTGTGGCTGACAAAAAGAGAAAATGCTAGAGAATTAGATTTAGGAGTCAGAAGGGAAGTCATCCTGATAAAAGGCTTTTCTCCATATAGGACATGTATTCAGTAAGACATGGAAAATTTGAAGAACACCATTAAACCTGTTGTTACTAACACTAAGAAGATCATTGAAATAGGGAGGGAAAAAGCATTGTACAAAACAACTGATGAACACTCAGCTCATATATCAGATTCACAAATAAATAAGCAAACAAGAAACAAAGAAAGAAATGGAAAAGGGGAAAAGAAAACTGTTTCAAACCTTTCCAAAATAAAATAAAAAATTATGCCTAGATTTATAAAGCAGCATAGTTAGTGATTTAAAGATGTAGGTAGTCCAAAGATAGACATACTTTGTGAGCTTCCCATTCAAAGCATTTCCCACATTGTCTAAATGTTCTTTTAAACCCAAATGCCATTCTTTGTAGCTATTCCATAATACCCCTATATCACAGACAATTGTGAATAAAAATACAAGTATGGCTATGCTTCAATAAAAATTTTATTGATATGTAGACATCCCAGTGAAAGGAGCTCCATGGTTCTAATTCTTATATCCTTTGCATAGTCTATTGCCTAATTCTTAATTGAAACAAAAAATAAGAAACCTCAGTAAAATTTATCTATAGGATACCTGAAAATTTGGAGCATATTTTAAAATGTAGCTTGGGTCAATAAGAAAAGATCAATGAGCCCAATGAATTATGAACCTGATGCATAAAATAAAAGGTACAGTAAACAAAATTTATCATAAGTGAAACAGCAGGTTATTGCAAGACTCAACAAACACTTTTTGACAGTAAATATAGATTTGTGCTAACTTCAACAGCTTACTGAAATGGAAAAATTCATCTAACCTCTTCATGGGTGGTCTCAATATACAGTTGGGGATTTGCTGTCCACATCTAGAGGATGCTGTGTATCCATCACTAACATGGGTCTACCTTGCCTCTACTCTACTTCAACATCTCTCCAAAGATGCAGATTATGGGATAAAAGTGAAAAGCCTAAACTGCAGGGCAGCACAGCAGTTGGCTTTCTTCCTGGGCTTACTCTTGGGAATCAGCAGGTTTTGATGCAGCCATAGCTCGGGAATGATACTTAGATTAATACCTGCATTGTCTTTCTTGGCACAGAGAGGAGAACAGTAGTACTCCTGGCATAGATGCCATCTGTACTTGAACGAGTTCATCCCCTTATTCCCCTCCCCTATGACTGTTCCTGAGGGGGATTTCCTCCCCCTGTATATGCTCATAGGGTATCAAGTCTCTTCTTGGTAACCTGCTGTCCTTCCTCTGAGTGCCACCAGGTCTCCACCTTCAGGGAAATCCCCCTCAGGAACAGTCATAGGGGAGGGGAATAAGGGGCAAATGGGAGGGAGGGAAGAATGGGAAGATACAAGGGATGGGATAACCATTGAGATGTAACAAGAATGAATAAATTAATAAAAAATTTTTAAAAACATACAGAATTAATGTAACTATTTCAATAACAACAACAACAACAACAACAACAACAAAAGAGTTCATTCCAGAGTCTTTGCAGCCACTGCTTGGTGACGTCATCTATGTACACACCCTCACTTAGTTCAAATTCCTGTTTAAATATCATAAGGGTAGACTCCACCTTCCACTCTCAAATAGCACACTCTACACCCGTATCTGGGCCACACTCCCTTTCTGGTACTTCAGTATTAATTATTGCACTTAGCAACACTTCAGCTGCTCACATCTCAGCCCTACGTGGCATGTTTGGTTTATTTACTCTTTGTTTCTCTTATGGAATCATGATGATGGCTGACATTTTTTTCCCCTGTTCACTCAGCTATCCAAAGAATATGCGGCAGAAAGTAAATGGTGAATCAATAAAAGATTTAATGAGTACAATATCCTCTGTGTCCTTTTCCATTCATGGTCATAATAGCAGAGGGTAAGTGTGAATAAAGATGCTTATGTCCTTTGAGAATTTATTATACTTAACGCAGATCAATTTTGTAAATTTCACAGCACCAAAGACGAATTGATTATGCATTGCTGAAACTGTTTAAGATGCTCTTGGTCTTTTCTAGATTTTACTCTCTCTGCTTCACTTTGTCTTAGAACTTATCATTTGCTTCATCTACTGTTTTTCCAAGAGAGAAATTCAAAACGCTTTAAATTATCCAGAGCAATGAATCCTGCTATTTATTTTGCTAATAGATGACTTTATTGAGTCCAAGTGACTAATCTGTACATTTCCCTCCTTCCCAAATACTTCCTGTCACTTCCATGAAAACTGTGGTCTAGCCCTACTCTTCTCTTTCTTACAGTGTTGGGCCTCCAGAAAGCACAATGCAAGCAGAAGACAAGGAAAGCTTGGAATGCTAACAATGTATCTAAAAGCTTTAGTTAAGAGCCAGTGCCTCATAGGTTTCTAGGACCCTCTGGATCCTTCTACTTTGCTATTCTCCCATGATTCTCTCATCTAGAGTCCCATTAGGATGTCCTTCCCTCTGTCCCAGTTTCCTGGTAAGTGAAGGCTTTCATGGGACCTGCCCCTTGGGCTAGTATGCAGATATAAGTGAGTATATACCATTTGAGTCTTTCTGCTTCTGGGTTAACTCACTCATTATGATCATTTCTAGCTCAATCCATTTGTCCACAAATTTCAGGAATTCCTTGTTTTTAATAGCTAAGTAGTATTCCATAGTGTATATGTACCACAGTTTCTTTATCCATTCTTCTACTGAGGGACACTTAAGCTGTTTCCATGTTCTGGCTATTATGAATAAGGCTGCTAAGAACATGGTTGATCAAATGTTCTTGTTGTGTGCTGGATCATCTTCTGGGTATATTCCAAGGAGTGGAATAGCTGGGTCTTGAGGAAGCCCTATTCCCAGTTTTCTGAGATAGCACCAGATAGATTTCCTAAGTGGCTGTACTAGTTTGCATTCCCACCAGCAATGAAGGAGTGTTCTTCTCTCTCCACATCCTCACCAGCATGTGTTGCTTGAATTTTTGATCTTAGCCATTCTGATGGGTGTAAGATGGAATCTCAGAGTTGTTTTGATTTGCATTTCCCTGATGACTAAGGAGGTTGAGCATTTCTTTAAGTGTTTCTCAGCCATTTGATATTCCTCTGTTGAGAATTCTCTGTTTAGTTCCAAGCCCCATTTCTCAATTGGGTTATTTGGTTTGGTGGTGTTTAATTTCTTGAGTTCTTTATATATTTTGGATATTAGACCTTTGTCAGATGGGTCCTAGAAACCTACAAGTAGAACATTATGATAGGCAGATTTGGGCCTAGGGATCCTGCTCAAACTAAGGCACCAGCCAAGGACAATACAGGTGGTAAACTTTAAACCACTACCCAGATCTAGCCAATGGACAGAACATTCTCCACAGTTGAGTGGAGAGTGGGGTATGACTTTCACACGAACTCTGGTACCTCATATTTGACTATGTCCCCTGGAGGGGGAGACCTGGTGACACTCAGAGGAAGGACAGCAGGTTACCAAGAAGAGACTTGATACCCTATGAGCATATACAGGAGGAGGAAATCCCCCTTAGTCATAGTCATAGGGGAGGGGAATAAGGGGAAAATGGAAGGGAGGGAAGAATGGGAGGATACAAGGGATGGGATAACCATTGAGATGTAATAAGAATAAATTAATAAAAAAAATTAAAAAAAAAAGAGCCAGTGCCTCATCCAGTACCTGTATCAGAGACACTTCATACCCTCGGAGTTTGGGTGGTACACATCAAGGACTATATCATGGAGGATATGGTTATGGTGATAGATGCTGTTTTACTTTCCCTTCCAGATATAAGCATGTCTGTCAGTTATGGGCTGTGGACCTCTCTCTGAATTTCTGTCTCTAATATTCCTAGTTTTTTTTTTTAACCTTTGTTTACACAGTCTTAAAGTATGCCATTTTTGGTCCCAATTCCAGAAATATGAAAAGAAGAAGAAAAGGGCCTTCCAAGGTGGCAGCTCTTCAGGAACACAGGAAGTTAAAAATCACTTCAGAGAACATTTTATCTGTCAGAACCTTGTCACATCACCAAACCCAGCTGCAAGGAGGGCCTAGACAGTGCTCCTGGAAGACATACAGACAGCTCAACTTCAGATTTGACTTTGCTGCAGGAAGGTACAGTTAGCAGAAAACAAAGTTGTGTTCTCAAAGTGAAAGAGGATAGATTTGTTTAATCTGCTTTTCCTAAATTCTCAGTGCTGGGTTGAGAACAAGCAGCAGAGGATTTGATGGTCTTATCAACCAATCTTATGGTCCAGCATGTGTATTCTAACATAATTAGTTATCCATTTTATGGCCTGATTTTCAATTTTGCAATCCCAAAAACCAACTAACTAACCAAACAAACAAACAAAAAACACAAACAAATGTGGGCACAGGTTTGTGCCAAAGAAACAACTGGACAGAGTCTATAGTTTGATGCCCCTGCCTCCATGAGACATTCATAAGATACTCACCTCAACATTATAGTGGTGATTGACGGGAGTTTGAGTTACAGGGCCTTTGGTAACATTACCCATTAGTAGGTATGAACTCTTTCTGGAAGAAATGTCCAAGAGAACCCCTTCCTGTCAGTCATGAGGGATTAGAATTTGTAGGTGGCTATCTTGTGGCTACAGATTCTCATGAGGCATTCAGCTTGCTGGCACCATGACCTTGGATTTCCCCACTTCTGAATGATGTGAAATAATTTTCTCTTCTTCATAATCTATTTAGTTTAGGGTATTTTTGTTTTATCACCTTGGACATAGTATAGTATTCTCAAAAGATAGATATATAAGGCAGAAAAATAGCTTAATTTAGAAAAAGAAAAGTGACTATTGATTTTCCCCAGGCTGTTTGTGTTAAAGGATCACAGAGGAAGCCAGAAAAAAAGGATAAAAGAAACCCAGGAAGGTGATTCTTGAGTCTAAATAACAAAGAATACAGATTTCCCTCGTAATCAATATGAAAAACTTAAGCAACTTCAGGGCAAGTTCCTATTTTACAGTGCTATAGGATGAGAGAATAAGGATTATTATTGTTGTTATTATTATTATTATTATTATTATTATTATTATTATTATTATTATTATTACTTCAGCCTTCATTTTTGAGCAATTAGGAAGAGAAATTCAAAGTAAGAAAGTGACTTGCCAAAAACCAGAAACAAAACCAAAACAAACCTCATAGCTCATTAGAAGTGGAACAGAGAATAAAAAATATGACAGAATAATCACAGCTTCTTATTTCACAGTAGAACGAGCCCTCTTCGGTTTAATTTATACCAGATTTCAGCCATTGCTTCATTTGTTTGTTCAATAAGCTTAAACTTTTAAAAAATATGTGTATTTATTTGAGCAGAGAAAAGCATAATTCTATAATAATCACCCAGATTGAGAAATAGAGTGTTATCAATGGTTTAGAGGCCCTCCATATATTCTTCACATTCAACAGTTAAACTAGCTTAAATAAAACCATTCAATGAGTCTTTTAAGAACCTATGCAAAGGTAGCTATTATCTTTATACACATAAATTAATTTATGTTTATAACACATTGGATTAATTTAGTAATTTTATAAGATAAACAGTAATATGTATGCTTTATTTTGTTCAATATTATGTTAATGGCTTTTATCTATATCACTGAATATAAATTTATTTATTTCATAGCAGTAGTGTGTATCTCTATTGAGCATAGAATACATTATTTATTTATACTATGTAGTATATAAATTATTGTTCACAGCTTCCTGGTAAGTCTAACAATATTGGTGTTAAGAGTCTTATACATACCTTTGGTTGTACCAATGTGTAGATGCTTGGGATGTATACCTGAGAATATTTCTAAGATTTATAGAAATGGTCCAGGGGACACTATCACTGACTGTGAGTAGTATGTAATAATTCTAGGGATTTTGTATCATAAAATCATTTAGTAATGTCATTCTTTAACATTTTAGCTTGTGGGTGAAATTCATTGAAAAGAAAAAAATTGATACAACTTCCCTAATATAGAATTCCTAAAGAAAATGGAAAACAACAACAACAACAGCCAGCAACCCCCTAAACAAAAGCAAAAACAAAACCAAAAAACTATGAAGAACCCTAGTCTTGTGATAAAGTTTTAAAAGTTACTTCTTTGTCATCAGGAACAATACACAAATACTTATTACTGTCATCTCTACTTAATCTTGGACTTAGTACTCTAGACGGCATAGTAAAGAAAAACAAGTAAGCAAATGTGATATTTAAGTTTAATCATCAACTTTGTGGGATTTTGAATCACCACGAAAACAGATCCTCTGAGCATATCAGTATGGTATATCCAGATTAGGTTAAATGAGGTGGGAAGTAGACCCTAAACATGTACCAATCCATGCGGTGGGGTCCAGTACTAAATAAAAAGGAGACAGGAAGCAGAGCACCAGTATTCACCTTTTTCTACTTCCTGACTGTGGTTAAAGGTTACCAGCAACATCCTGTTCCATGCCTCTCTCATGATGGACCATATCCCTACAACTACAAACCAGCAATATGTTTTCCTTCCTTGAGTTGTTTTGTTAGATACTTCACAGGAGAAACAAGACTAGCAATGAACACAGCCAGGATATTCAGGGGAAAATAAAAATAACACTGAAAATAAATAATGATGATCAGTCTTATTCATTATTAAACGCATGGTTAAAGATGCCAGCATTTTATGTTGCTGACACATACAGTACTAACTATTCATAGACAATGGCACAAACATAAAAATAAAAAACCCATATACATAGACTAGAATATAGAAAACATTTCAAATTTTCAGAGTAAGGTGGCTATTGAAATTGATTGCCACAATAATAAACACAGACCTTTAACCTATGTGGAATAAATTATACCTTTAAATATACACAAACAGAAATATAAACCTGCTGGATGAAAGCATGAAATAATTTGTTCAAGAAGGACTTTCTAAGTATCATGCCTAGTGAAATAAAACATTGGTACATTCTATATAATAATAATAATAATAATAATAATAATAATAATAATAATAATACCACCAAATTCACTATATCATTGGTATAGCTTGTACAACTCACAGGGGCTAATTGCCTCTGTGTACAAGCAAAGTATTAATTTTACCAACTTGTAGTGAAGTGTAGGAAGTTTTCAGGGTCAAATAATCTTAACTTTAAAAAGTGATTGCATAAGAGATACAAATCTGATGGTTCATTTTCAAAATCAAAGTTCCTTGAGTCAGCTATGAGACCATTACTGTAAACACAAAATACTGGACTCCTGCCCAAGCTAACCTGGCCTCTACTAGAAGGTTAGAGCATAAAATTACTAATAAAAATCTTCCTGTAGTGTCATGTGCCTGAAAAAAAAATTTTAAACTGGATGTGAGTGTAGATAGGAACCCATGAGAAAAAGAAACTTAAGTGGCAGAGGGAAAGATAAAGCTACTATGACATTTAAGACTGTGTCCTTCTCATACTCACCCAAGGAGGAAATGGATAAAAGGGTCTAAGTTAGGCTCATAAAAACTGTCTTCTGGACTCAATCATTGTGGACACTTGCCATTGTAGGCTGACATCCAGCTTGGCAAAGAAAATAACAAGATGTGCAGAGACAAAGATGAAGCAAAGATTGAGGCAATGACCAACCAAAGACTGGCCCTACTTGAGATCCATTCCATGGGAGAGAACCAATCCCCGACACTGTTAATGCTCCTCCACTCTGCTTGTAGACAGGAGCCTAGTATTAACTCCTCTAAGAGGCTTCACCCAACAGCTGACAGAAACAGATGCAGAGATCCACAGCCTGGCATTAGAACAGAGCTTGGGGAGTCCAATGAAAAAAATTGGGGGAATGATGGAGGGAGCTGGAGGGGTCAAGCACTCCACAAAACAACAGACAGAGCAACTAACCTGGGCCCTTGGGGGCTTACAGAGACTGAACCACCAACCAAAGAGCATGCATGGACTGGTCCTATGCTCCCTGCACATAGGTACAGATGCATAGCTTGATCTTAATGTTGATCACCCAACAACTGGAGTGAGGGCCCTCTCTGACTCTGACACCTCCCTTTGGATCCCTTCCCCTAACTGGGCTTCTTGTCTGGCCTCAGTAGGAGATGATGCGCCTAATCCTGCAGTGACTTAATGTGTTGGTACCCACAGGGGACTTTCCCCTTCTCTGAGAAAAGGAAGGTGTAGAATGGGGAGACAGGGTGTTGAAGAGGGGACTGGGGGGGGGCTACAATCAAGAGGTAAAGTGACAAGTCTCCTAGTAGAGGGATAGCATCACCACCCCACCCACAAAAACTTCAACTCAAAATTTACCCTGCCTACAAGATATGCAAGGATAAATATAGAGCAGATATAGCAGAGATTGAGGGAATGACCAACCAATATCTGGCCCAAATCAAGATGCACCCGATGTGAGAGAACCAACCCCTGACACCATTAACAATACTCGTCTATACCTGCAGACAAGAGTCTAGCAGAGTCGTCCTCTGAGAGGATCCACCCAGCAGCACCTTGAAACAGATGCTGAGACTTAAAGCCAAACATTGAATGATGCATAGGGGGCCTTGTGGAAAAGTGGGAGGAAGGAGAAATGGACCTGAAGTGACAGAAGCTTCACAAGAAGACCAACAGAGCCAACTGACCTGAGTCCATGGGAGCCTGCTGAGACTGACGCACCAACCAAGGACCTTGTATGGACTGGACCTAGGCCCCCTATAAAGATGTAGCTGATGGGCAGCTCATGCTTCATATGGGTCCTCTAGTAAGGGGAGCAGGAGCTCTCTCTAACATGGACTTTTGCCAGCTTTTCAATTACTCGGGGGACCGCCTTGGCAGGCCACAGGATAAGAGGGCACTTTCAGCACTGATGTGACTTGATGAGCTGGGGTGGAAGGGAAGGGGGACAGCTTTCTTTTTATGAGGAATAGTGGAGGTGAAGAGGAGAGAAGGAAGGAGCGTGGGACTGGGAGTCTAAGTGGGATAGGGCTATGACCTGAATCTAAAGTGAATAAACAAAACAAACAAACAAAGAAACTTATTTTTAAAAGGAAAATGCTCTGTACAGATTTTTACTACTTCAAAAAAAAAGTATCATTCCAATTTTGTGATATTTTTGAGAAAGAAATAAGAGTCATTTTAATGTCTCCTAGAAAAAAAATAATAAAGCAAATAAATAAATAATTTGTTAAAGAAAGTGAACATATTCCTATTTAGGGGTATTGATCCCTAATGCCTAGTCCCCCTTGGGGGCTCCTTTTTGTTTGTTTGTCTTTGAAGAGTCTTCCTTAGCTGAATTAAGTTAGACAGGATGCCTGATTGGCTCACAGCTACTGTGTAAATATTTCCTGGTCTGGCTTTGCACTTGTTGAGCTAGTCTGGCAACAGTGCTCATACTAGTAGGAGAAAAACCACACAAGAACTTTATTTTAAGCTGTTGGGTGTTTGTCTCATGTCTGGATGGTGAGGAAGAAGCCAGCTGCCATCTTGGACTTTTACTGCCTTTATTGCTTAGTCACGGCCTGTATCCTCACCTGTCTGCTTATCAGGAATCTGTCTATCTCATATCCACAAGAAAGACTCTAACCCATTGTGACATATGCTTCCATTACTCTGGCTCCTCCAACTAGGTCCTCCCAACACTGGCAACTGAGGAATTAAATTTCCAAATAGGAATTTGGAGGGTCACAAATAAACAAGCCATAGCTACACAGCTTCCTATGTTCTGGGAAGGGGGAGGGGGTTAATGAGTCCAGGGAAGTTTATCCCTACAGAGTGTTGTACGGCACAACTGGGCACAGTCTGTGAAAATCCACTCAAGAGAGAATAAAAAATGTTGTGTGTTATGTGCACAGAACTGAGCACACAGCCTTCAGTAGTCTTAGAGGTTTATAGAACAACATGGATCGCTCTTAAATACCTAGTGTCAGGGTTAAGGAAGAAACAATATGTAGTGTAGTATATAGGATGATATCATTTGTGTACATGCATAATTGGTGTAGAAAATATTTATGGGCTGGTCTAACACAAAAAATGCATACTAAGAACATCAGAATGGAGTCCTCTGGTGACTATGAGGGTGGTAGTGTGTGTGTGTGTGTGTGTGTGTGTGTGTGTGTGTGTGTGTGTGTGTGTGTATCTTTATACTGTAAATTTTATCCAGAAGCATATTCTGATGGCATAACTAATAATAAAGAAAAGTATTTACCCAAATACTCAGTGCAGCATTTTTCAACACTTAGCTGTGTAAACTATGCAAATATTTGATTATGAACACGATTAAATAAACCATGGGACATCCATTAGTACAATCATTTGCAACCATAAATTCATGTTTACATGGGGTTTAGTGATACTAACAGTATACTAAGAAATGAAATATATGATATGAAATTGTATTTATGAATAAAGAGAAAATAAGGCATGATTTGAAATATTATCAATGAAAGGTCCCCATACATAGATTGTGGTTTTTTTTTTTTTTAAATTAAATAGGCAATAGGGCCATATACAAGTTTTTTTTCTTTTGAACTTTCATATTTAATATAATTAATAAGTATTACTTTAAAAAGGTAAAGCAGGTTATACCAAGAAAAGAAAGAATTGTTTCTAGTATAAAAACAAGTATGTTAAGAAATGAGGACAGTTATGAACTGTCAGAAGTTTTCTTAAGCATAACGAAGCAGAGCAAGTTACAAAGCCACTGAGCCCCCATGCTGGTGGACCCCAGTGCATGCTCGTTTCTTTCAACAGCAGGATGCTAACTGGATGCTTTGACTAAATCAATTTGATAGAAGAGTAATGGAGCACTATGGTACAAAGTAGGGAATCCAATGTGGCATGACAGAGGACTTATTTAGGCAACTCACAAATCAATGCTGTAGTTTGGATTTCTATAAAAGTACCATAAACTGGATGGTTTATAAACAGAACACAGTTATGGATCACATTTATGGAAGCTGGTAAAGCCACAACCAAGGTGTCTGGCGAATGTCAGTTCATATAAAGCTCTCTTACTTCATCACCTCATGGTAGAAAAGGTGCACCCTTGGCAGGAAAAGTCAGTTATAAAAATGTGCTAATCACATCATCCATTTCTCAACTGCTTTACTAGTTTTCTCCCAGAATTCCCTCTACATGCCACCACCCCACACACATATGTGCTCATACCCTGAAGCACATGAGAGATACTGTTATTAACATGGGACAACACATGGAAGGCATTTTATATGCAAAACACTATAGATGGACTATTTTATAGACCAGTAACTCTCAACCTTCCTAATGCTGTGACCCTTTAATACAACTTCTTATGTTGTGGTTACCCCTAATCATAAAATTATTTTCACTGCTACTTCATAACTGTCATTTTGCTATTATTATGAATTCTAATGTAAATATTTCTATTTTCAATGGTCTTAGATGACCTCTGTGAAAGGGTCCTTTGACCACCAAAGGGCTGAGAACCACTGTTAGAAACATTCAATGCAGGTTCATGATGCCCCTTTAAAAATGAGGGAATGGATGCTCAAGACCATGCCATACCCAAAAAGCAATGAATTAGATTTAAAGCCATGATTTCAAAATCCTTTGTTCATTCTGTTATATCACTCTTTCCTCCAGCAACGGTTTAATGACTTGATTTTACGTGCTGGAATCTATTTTGTTCTCTATTCAGCCCATGGTTCATAAGCAATAACTAATCTCATTCAGAAATGGAAATACCATATGTTGAGTCATCAGATGTTTTTTCAAGAGACTGGTCATAGATAAACAATGATTCACTGAAGCCTCTCACAAGACTGTTCTCTTAGCTAAGTTAGATAGGCCACTGTGCACATTAAGGGGCTCTTCATGCAGCATCATGCCAGGACTGACTTTTAGAGTCAGGAACAGGAACATTTTTATTTTTGAAAATTTAATGTATGCAATGTGTCCATACCCACTTCTATCTTCCAGTTTCCTCCATCCAGTGTCTCCTATATCTCTCCCAGTTTCCCGTCTGTTTAAAGAGAACTCACTATGTTTAATTAGTGCTGCCTAGATGCAAATATGTTTGGGGCCATCCACTGAGGTATGAACAACCTACTAATGGCTGTTGCTGCTGACAAAGAAAATCGACTGCCCCCTCCCTCAGCATCTATCAACTGCCTTTATCTCCTCAGGTATGGGTGGGGCATCAAGAGTCCTTCTCCCAGGCATTCTGAAACTTTTTACCTCTTTTACCTTGAGGAGGTGCTGCTTGGGTAACCATAACTAATACGAATTCATGTGTATAACACCCATGTCATGTGCAGAGGTCTGCATTTTGTAGACCCACTTCTTGTTCTCTGGCTCTTATGTTCATCTGCCCTCTCTTCCTCCATATTCTCTGGGCTTTGGAAGGAGTCGTTAATCAAAATGAGCATTCACAACTTTCTGGTCTCAAAATTTTGAACAGTAGCTAACCACTACTCAGGTTTTGCTATTCCGACTAAGGTTGAGAGCAGCACAAATCAAAGGGCATAAACATACATATTTAAAACTGAGTTTTACAACATGACCTTTTACTTCCCAAACATTTTTTGTTCCTCAAGCATTTACTGTGGCCTTCCTTAGCTTCCAATAGGCATCCAGAAGAGATGGAAGAGGTGGCAGTAGCCTGCATTGTTTTGGATATATCTGAGGCCTCTTCAAATGATGATTCATAGGGGGATAAGCTGAACTTGTCACTAAGATTTTTATTTAATAACTCATGTTTTATGGGAGCAGTATTGTTCAGCCATGCAGGATTCCTCGGTTTAAACACTGCTTAAGTTTTGAATTATACCTTAGTTGCTTAAAAACTAGTGAAATTTCAAATGGCTTCTTTAAATATCTCTAGTTTTGGGTTAATCCACTCCTATACCTAATTTTCATCTCTTTGTTCCCCATCTCTACTTAATCCTTTACCTTACAGTATCTGATCTGTTATTTCAATCACATCTTATACTATTTCCTCTTACTATGTTTTCTACGTGGGCTTTAAGAGCACAAGTCCCCAGGCCACTGCTTCATGCACGCTTCATTTTGGTTCACTCTTTCTGATCCCTCATTTTCCCGTCCCGATTCAACCACTACCTGCCCCCAGCATCCCCTCTCTACTTTCATCTTTTGTATCTTTATTGTATCACTCCCTTAATTGCATCCCTCTGCCCATGTGTCTATTACTAGTTTCCTGAACAAACACACAAAGCACATGATTTAAAATTAGCAGTCACACGTGCTCTTTCTCAGCCTGGGTGACCTAAGTATAATTTTCCCCATTTCCATCCATTTACTTGCAAATGCCATTATTTCACTTATTTACATCTAAGTAATACCCAGCTTGCCTTATCTATCCATCAGTTGAGAGACACTTAGACTGATACCATTTCTTAACTTTTGTGAGTAGAGAGCAACAATGGACATGGGTACTCATGGATATAGAATATAAAGTACTTTGGGGATATGCTTAAGAGTAGTATCCTGGGGTCCTATAGTGATTCCATTTCTAGTTTCTTTGAAAACTTCCAGACTTGTTTCTAAAGAGGATGCACTAGTTTACATTCCTTGCAACAGTGTGGAAAACTTCCCTTTTCTCCACATGCAGGCCGGCATCAGTTGTCATCTGTATTCCTGGGGATGACCATTCTGACAGGAAGGAGATGGGCTCCTAAAGTACTGTAAGCACATTCTCCTGAAAGCTCAGCATGTTGAACACTGTTGCTGTTGTTTTTGAGAGAGTGTCTTGCTATGTAGCTCTGGCAGGCCTTGACCTCAGAAGGGAATGTGCCTGCCTCTGGCCTGTAAGTGCTGGCCTTAAAGCCATTCACTAGCATGCCCCCTCAAACACTTTAGCAGGCAAAGATTTTCTCCCATTCTATTGGCTCACTTCATTGACAGTTTCCTTTGCTATATAGATAATTTTTCATTTTATGAGATTCCCCACTTGTCAATTGATGTTCTTATTTCCTGTGTCATTAGAGTCTTATTCAAAATGTCTTTACCTGTTCCTATAAGTTGAGGTATGCTTCCCCACATTTTTCCCTAGAAATTTTATGATATCATATCTTATGTTGAGGTCTTTAATCCATTGTGGTTGAGTTTTGTGATTGATCAGATGTAACGGTCTGGCCTCACTTTCCTGTATGTTAAAATCCAGGTTTCCTACCCTGTTTGTTGAAGATGCTAGTTTTTCTCCAATCTTTGTCAAAGACCAGGGAGATATAGTTGTATGGAGTTATATCTAGATTCACTGTTGTATTCCATTGATTTATGTGTCTGTTTTGTGTAGAGACCATGCTGATTTTATTACTGTGGCTCTGCAGTATAGTTTGAAATCAAATATGATGATACATCTCACAGTGTTCAATTTCCTCATGATTATTTTGGGTCTTTTTTTATCGTTTTCACCAATAACTGAATATTTAGATCATTTTTCTATGTCTGTGAAGAATGGCTTTAGAATTTTTGCTGGTTTCTCATGGACTCTATAGGTTATTTTTGGTAGGATGAGCATTTTCACAATTTTAGTTTTTCTAATACATGAACAAGGGAGGCTTTCCATCTGCTGGTGTTGTCTTTAATTTCTTTCACCAGTATCTTAAAGTTTTCATGGTAGTAAAAGAAGTCTTTTATTTTATTACGTAGGTTTTTAACAGGTATTTTATAGTTGTTTGTGGCTATTAAAAAAGGAGTTGTTTTCCTGATCTCTCTTTCAGTGGGGTTTCTGTTGGTATATAGGAAGACTACTGATTTTTTTGTGTTAATATTTTATCCTAGCATTTGGGATATCAAAAAATAATTGAAACTATATAATACTTTTATAATCTTTTAAAATACCCTTTATAAGAAATTAGAAACATAATGTGCAGCTATAATTTTCTTTTCCACTTCTTAAGGCTTGTCAAATTGTATTATGTGCGGAAGGGGAATGCATGCCATGGTACACTTGGAGAGCTCAGAGACAGTTCTCAGGGTGAGTTTCCTCCCTCTGCTGAAGGTCCTGACACTAGAATACCTCACTTTACAGAGCACGTCCTTGTGTCCACTGAGCCACCTCCCTGGCCTGGCTCCAATTGTTCCTGAAGGACTTTTTGCCAATGCATGATAAACAACTTTATATTTTTAACCATACATGAGAAACCTGCTGACTGAGACCTGGTCCCACTGTGACAGACACAGACACCTTGAGTATTATCCAATAGATAAATCTCTGATTTAAAGTGTAGGATGAAAAATAAAACTACATCAAGATAGAAGCTAAATTCTATTTTTTAACTCTGTTATGTACTTGTACTTGAAGACTTTACTCTAGGTGATTCATGTATTTAATACATGGCCCATCCAGTGTTTTTGCCTGGATTAAAAAAAAAAAAACCTAATGACTATTTAGTCTATGTATATTATATATAATGTTCATTTATTTAATGCACATTATTTTAAGAATAAAAGAAAAACATTTTTGTTAACCAACGTCTACTCAAGGTTTTATATAAATACTCTTATATAAACTGAAAATATTAACTATGTTTTTCTCTTCAAGAAAAAAAAAGTCATTAATCATCCCAGGAAATGGTACAAAACAAGATAATGGCTCCAGATTAGAATACTTGAATTAAAGTGATGGTGGACTAACTACAAGGCATGTGATCATTTGTGTGGGGGGTGTATGCAGTTGCGCATTCACAAAGCTCGGTGTGTGGAAGCCAGAGCCTGACCTCTCATGGTATTCCTTGGGTTCTGTCTGCCTTGTTTTTTGAGACAAGGTCTCCTACTAAGTTCTGAGCTACATTGGCTGATTAGTGGACTCAAGGGACACTTTTGTCTCAATTTCCCCAGTGCTTTTTTATTATAAACATTTCTCATATAATCTGTCTTTCTCTCTGCTTGGGGTCAAACTCAACTCCTCATATTTGAACAACAGGCATTTTATTGATGGAGCCATCGCTTTAGCACATCCCTGATGTGATGTTGAGATGGGTGTTTGCCCCCTACCAACTCTCAATGCCTTTTGTTCACTGATGACAGTAAGACCCAGATGACATATGGTTCACTGGGAAGATGACAACTCATGACCTGACATTCAAATCTGTGGGTCTTTATCCACAGTTACTTCCTGATTTTGGGACTTGTCTTCTTAAATTAGTTCATTATTATAAACACATACATTTCAGACACCATTGCAGATGATAGGAGGGTTTTCCAAGAAAATAAAATCATCCTAGCCCTGTAAGTTTAGAGATTTAAAATACTATGTTAAAATTTGCTGCTTAAAGTTACTCTGATAGATGGATTCTTTCCCTAAGTAGCCCATATTAAATTCCAAATGTAATCCTACAGTAAAAATAGGGCTCCAACATCAGCAGTCCTCCTTGGGGGCTCTTGTCAATTTGACAGATTTGACAGGCAGACAAATTTAATTTATTAAAATATTCTGTCTAGCATTTTTAAAAGACAAGGGGTTTTTACACCACAAATGGACTGTTTTCACAGGCTTATTAAAATAAATGCATAAAGTCAGCTGTTTTTCATTGGAATTCATTAACATAAGATTCAATATAGAAGGAACTGCAGTTCAGTGCCTGGCATACTTCTACCTGAAATTTATGGAAAAGTTTTCCATCTTTGCATAGATTATGGAATTTTCCTTTTTTAAAAAACAAATGAAGGCTCCATATAAGTAGGTGAATTTTTGGTTGTACAATGTTTTGGACTTCATTGAGATATTTACTGTAATCAACAGAGACATTTAGAAAGTAAAGGCTGTATGCCAAAGGCCACCTTCAAAATATAAGATAACTTAGTTTCTTTGAACAATAAACTTAGGTTTAATTTACTTCAAACATGTTTTTTTTTAAATTTATGCAATGAATAAAAATATCACAATGAATAGAGGCCATTTTGATTTAAGCATAGGAGACTTTATAATTAAGGTAATTGTCACCCAATATCCTATCATGGAGTGGCTAGTTCTGGCTTAGCAGCTACCCTATTTCAAGCATCGACATTTGGTTAATGAATCTTTATCCTAAAAGACTTTCTGTGTTGTGCATCTGCCCAATTCACAGTGTCTGACGTACCAGGTGGCTGTGCCTTCCTGTCTCTCCTTGAATGAGATGATCCTTCAGAACTCATAACTTCTTTGGGCTCAGCAAAATCCATGAGTCCTCAATATTTGCACATCATTCCATTACAGAAATTATCGTAACCCTGTGAACAAAGTCTTAATAGACTAATCTACCTATCAATCAAAGATCTTGTCTATAGTGCACAGTAAACTGATTGGTAAATTGTGTGCTTAATAGCATGCTAATTGTGATAGTTCAATAGCCAAAGGGCTTTGCCTCTGCCCATTTAAATCTTCTGTCTAAGCTATTTTAGAATCAAACTTACACTACGAATAGACTTTTACATAGTAACAACAGAAAGTAAAGAGAATAAAAATATTTATTTTGACTCCCCAAAACTATTTTAAAAATCTATCAGAAAGGTGTAATTATTTTAATAACATCATTCAAATATTCCATGCCAGTCAATGCTTTTGATGTATGTGGTTTTTTTTTTTAGACCCTGTAGAATTAAAAATAATTGTACCTTGATAACTATCCATGTACTAGCCTGTAGTGAATTAGGGCTAATGATGCTTCTGCCTCCTTCA
Organism: Acomys minous; assembly: GCF_964271855.1. NCBI lineage: Eukaryota > Metazoa > Chordata > Mammalia > Rodentia > Muridae > Acomys > Acomys minous. The sequence goes on along the minus strand of NC_140489.1, from coordinate 91,831,000 downwards.
TCAGATCTCATTCTAATTAATCAATTAACCTCCCAGAGTCCAATTAGTGCCATTCATATGCACGTAGGTATTGGGTCACTTACAGGGGCATGAAGAATCTACCTGTGTCCACAGTCCTAAAGAAAAGTGACCCCCATCAGCAGCCATCAACAACTACCAAGGGCACTCTCACTTAGGAGCCCTACCACATCTGAGCTGGAATTTTTTTTTTTTTTACTTTTTTTTTTTAATACATTTTTATTAATTTATACATATTACATCTCAGTTGTTAGCCCATCCCATGTATCCTCCCATCCCTCCCTTCCTCCCACTTCCCCCCCCTACTCCCCTCCCCTATGTCTGTGTCTGAGGGGGATCTCCTCCCGAGCTGGAATTTTTAACCCTCTTGATCCTGCACAGAACTTGTGTGGGTAACCATAGCTGCTTTGAGTTTACCTTTACAACAGACATGTCCAGTGAAACACAACCTTTCCCAGCGTTTCTCCCCTGTTCTGGCTTCCACAGTGTTCTTCAAGCCTAAAGTGCGGAAGGATTGATAGAGCTGTCACATTAATGGCTGAGCACAAATTTGTTCCTTATATTTATCACTTTGAATAGTAAAGTGTTTCCGTATTAGCGACCCCCTATTGCTAAGAAGCAACAAGACAGGATCAGGATAGAAACAGATATTTAGAAGGGTGTTTGAACAACATCATGCTGTCCTTTAGAAAAACAGTAATAATAGCTTCTGCTATAGGGTCTTTGATGTTCCTAGCCATGAGTTTTGACCATGTTTATAGTAGCAAAAGTGAAATTGCACCTATGGATCAAGCCAGGCTATTGCCATTGCTTTCGGTTTCCTACCATAACTAGATGGTAAGTCCCTATTGCTAAAGATACCTAACATTTTGCTTTCAGAATACAGAGAAATCAGTCTTAAACTGACCAGAAAACTCTCCTTACTGACTAGCTTTCATGATGTTAGAAGGTGCTCTGCTGGTTGACAGGGGAAGAAATGGGATAACTGGTCTTATTCATGGCTACTCGCATGCAGCAATAATGACCTGTAAGATGTACACACTGGAGTAATAATGACAAGATTGTTTATAGAGACAACTAGCTGCTTGCTTGCTTGATTGAATTTGAGGCCACCTTTACATTTTTGGGTTCTTGGAGCTGGAAGTATACTTTGTAATCACATGGCTGAAAACAAAGGCTTGGGGTTCAAGGCTTAGCATCCCATAAAGTGGGTGGTGTGGTAGCACAGTCTAATACCACCAACTGAGAGAAGGAAGAAAGAGGATCAGAAGTTCAAGGTCATTTTTGGTTACATAGTAAGTTTGAGGACAGCCTGGGCTGCATGAGACCCTTTCTCAAAATCAATAACTAGATGAAGACATTCATTCCTAAAGTCGGCATTTACTGTTGTTGTAATAGGCTTGTTACTTTCGCATTAAGTTAACTGAATTGAGTCATATCAGCACTGCTTGAGCATCAAACATGGACGAGATAGTAGCCACTACTAAACTACAACTGGTAGTGCCTAATGCATGGCTCTAGAGAAAAGTGATCTCAAAAGGCAAAGTGGGTTGCCTTAAACTACGTTTGATGGAACTTGGGGCCTGAAAACCAGAATAGTTTATGGCTGAAATGCATCTTCAAGGTCTGGGTAAACTGTTCTGGGAGTTCTGTGTAGGAAGACTCACTGGCTGTCTAGACTTCTTGTGGCTGGTGGAGTGGAACGGAGGGAAGACTAGGTTCACAGGAGAGCAGGGTGGGGTGAGGATGTCGCTCTTATCAAGACACAGGACTCGGATGATTCTGAACTATGGCCAGGCAGGGGAAAAGAGGATTCTTCAGAAATGAACCAGATCATACAAAGGAACATAGTGACAAATTTTGGGATACAGGTAAGGTCTACTGCTTAGGGCTCCCAGTAATGATAGGTCAAGGGTGACACTTCAGAGGCCAGTGATGTGGGAAGGGCTGGAAGAAAGTTGAACAGGACCAACTGGGAAATAATTCCATGCTTCCCAGGAGCCTTTTCTCTTTACTAAGCTATGATAAGTCATTAAAGGTTCTAGACAGCAACAGGGCAGAAGAGCTTTGGTTTTGATGGCTAGTTTTGTTGGTCTATAGAGAATGGAGGAACTTGTCTAAAGTCTCTTCTCCTTTGTCAGTCTTGTCTTATAAAATCACATACAGATAAAGCAGAGGTATACAAGCATATAGAGTTCTGAGATTAGAATGGTAAGATGCTTACTGAAAGATGTCTACTAAGGAAACTGGTCTTTGGGTAAAAACTGTGCTTCACCAGCATCCCCAGTTCTTTAGATTTCACATCTCCAATTAGTATTTGTATTTCATTCTAGAATAGGTGATTCTTGAGCTTTGGCACCCCCTCCTATCTTATGCACAACAAGATATATGGCTTAAAATCCCAACTGAAATGGCTTCCCCTAGGTACTGACAACCATAGCATGACCCAAACCATATTAAATTCTATGAAATGCCTAGAGGTGTTAAGAGAATAATAACTTCCTGGAAAACTCCAGGGTAACCTTCCTAAGAATTCTGGGGGAAATATTAAATATAGAAGCATATATATTTCATAAGACATTAATTTAGCTACATTTTTAGTGCTCAACTTCATTTCAAATTATTCTAGCTGCTCAAGCAGCCTGGAGGTCCAGAAGACATGAATCAAAGGAGGCTGATTTCCTTTTCACCCTCCACCATGAGAGAAACGCCAAGCAAGCAGACCTTTCCTCTTCCTCACATGCTGTAGGTTTAATGGCTTAAGGGTAAGATTAGGGAAGATTTACCTTTGTAATAAGCAAGAAAACTTGGGTTTTCAGTACACTTTTCTTTACTGACTGAACATCTTGGGGCAGTTATATGTACCTTTATTAAAGTAACTCACATGGAAAATTCCTTGTTGCATGTTTACATCATGAAAGCCAATCCTTTGCTGCCTATAAAATTTTCAGCTATGTTGTATCACCTAAGCAGAAGTTAAATTACCAAGAAGGAAAAAAAGTCTGCATTTCCATAGTAATGAAACTCATAAAGGTCACTCCTGAAGAATATATACCGCTCTGATAGAAAGAAAGCTTTTATAGTATATGTGGTTAGTCTCCTGCCATTTGTACTATAGTGCAATATGAAGCCTTCATGATTTTACTTAGTTTCCTAAAGAGAAACCAGCTTCTCACTGTGTGATATGTAGAGAGAGTCACATATAAGTTCATGTTCACTTTTTGGATATTTGTAATGTGGAAAGTCATCTCTTCCACTCTCAGGTTTTTCCATCCATTCAATAAGACTAGATAGTGCTGGGCTTAGCAATGATAAAAAAATAATGACCAAGTTACACAATCTCTTTGTTCTCCACAGACTGAACAGATGTGATAGAAAAGACTCAACTGACATTTATCACAGAGAAAAGAGTGTATGGGTGTATTCTAAGCAAAGTACGAAGGAAATTTCTAGAATTAATGACCAAAATCACTCAATAGGTTTGGGTAGATTCTGGTCATGAAATGCAGATAAATATGGGTTTGTCACTCCAGAACTGAGACAGGAAGACTGGTAAAATGGGCAAGATTGGAATCCAAGGAAGGCTGTGTTCTACAAACATAGATGTCTTGGATCTGAAAGTTGTAGGACACGCAGCAGGCAAGGGCCAATTCATACTCTGGAGGATTGTCATCGTCCTACTAAAATATTTGGGGATGAATCTTTTGAGCAATGTAACTGTGTGTGGAAAGGTCACCCTGGCCCTAGGTGTTCAAACAGAGGAACCATGGGGAAGCAAGAGAGCAAGCCATAGTAACAACCTATATCGAGTAAATAGCAGATATAATTAAAGCAACTGGCATAGAGTATTTCTCATTGTATGTAGGAAATGTTCCCCAAAGGCAGAAAAATGCTTAGCATATACCATAAAGCACAATCCATTCAAAGGGTAGAGGCAGATGCTTGGCAACATTTTGCCAATCCTCTCTCACACAGAGACACATCCAGCTCCCTCCGTAGTTATAGGTCCTAATGTGTTTCTGTGGCTTCTCCTGAAATCTCTGCTTGTTCCTGAATATGAACACAGTTTGGGGCCAAAAGTCACCTAAGGAATGTGACGACACTAGTGCTGTGGGTAGGAAGTACGTGCCCTTAGTTTGACAGCTCTAAATCTCAGGGTCTACACTAAAGTGACTACAGTCTAATTTCACTAAGCATAACTTGTAGCGTGAATAGATCCCAAATATAATGCAATGCACATGTCCCCAAACTACTGTTGGACCTTTACTGGAATCCTAGTTTAACTGAAGCACCTGTAGTTTTGTGAGTTGTATCTACCAACTCATCTGTGAACCTGGTGCTTCCTTTTTGCTCAGAACTCTCACCCCCAGAGACATGCTACCACTGAAAAGCAAAAACAGAATATGTATGCTGTTGGGAGTTGCAGCCTGTTATGAAATTACCCTCAGTGACTCCCCCAGATTTGTGTACCATTTAGGAGACTCTGAAATCTGAAGACAGTGGACTTCACAATTGGTGACAAGCTAGCAGGCTGCAGGACTATTAGAGGGAGTAATAATTGAATTTACAATAACTTACTTGATAATGCAAACATAAGTGTACTTACAATACAATCATCTCATGTTTCCAGTTGGGATGTGAAGAGAATATTAATATCTGGATTGATATCTCAGACATGTTTCCACTAGAAGCAAAATCAATCAGTCAATCAATCAATACAGAAGCCAAATATGATCTTTCTGTTGTTGTTTGAACCTGGAATTGTTGCTTAGATAAACTTTCAAGGTATAGCTCAGGATAGCTCTAGCTTATATTCTTCTTGCCACAGCATTCAGAGGTTTGGATGGTAAATGTGAGCCTGGCTTATATTGAGTTTTGAAGCATTTATTTTGGAATAGAAATTAAAGTGCCACCTCTGTTCATATCTAATATTTCATAAGCACCTACTATCTGGATAAAACTAAATTGAGAAGTTATGCTCATATACAAAAATAATTGGATTATAAAAGCCAGCAAGCTCAGCAATTATTTTAGTGTGTACCAATGAGTAATGTTTATTTGGGAAAAAGAACCACGCCTTGACCAAATGGCTTTAAGTCTAATTATCCCAGCAAGGTAAGCTTGTATTCTGGTCTTTGTCTACAAATGAAGAAAACTTTTATTTCTTGTGATTGTAGCCAAGAGCTACAATAATAACCTTCTTCACTAAATGAATAATCTTGTGATTTCATGCTAGACAAGTCTCTCCTTGAGATGAGAGATGGCTGTGGGAGAAGCCAGAGTCAGAGTTACTAGTTTGCGTTCACCCTTCTGACCCAAAGACAAGATCCCTTGATAGATTTTTCCAAAGGTGAAACTGAATATTCCAGACCCCCTTGTATGTGAAGCCCTGAGGCCTAAGTGTCGTGAGAAAGAGGTTTCAGAGCTCTCCCAGGCGTCTCTGCCAATTTCAGCTCTGGCAGCTTATGCCACCTCCAGTGGTGTGTTCTCTGAGTTACTGAAAACCGTGAGCTCATGAGACAGGTTCCTACCATGTGCCACGTGCCCTCAGACATTAGAGAACCTAGTGAAAACCTGCAGCTGGGGGCACTGCTCCCGTGGGCATTTTGCCACCGAAAGCATGCATCCCACCCTCATAACTAGAGCAGAAAAGCCCATTCTTCACTGAAACATATTCAAACATGTGAAAAACTTATATTGAGATGTCCAATGAGGTAACACACAGCCTCGAAGGTAAGCTTTGAGTTATGCTACAAGAGAACCTCATAAATCATTAAAAGGTTGGAAAATCAGGCCTTAGCTTTTCTCTGTTGTCTTCAGTTAGAACGGTGAGCAGTTATCTCCTATTGAAACGCTTATGAGCTCACTAAACTTTATAACCTCCATAGCTCATCTCATCCTTATTTTTTTTCAGTTACCTCCTGATCTTTTTTGTTTTTTGTTTGGCTTTCCTTCAAACCTTGCTTTTGATTTTTTGTTTTGTTTTCTCAATTTCAAAACATGAAACTAAGCTGGATGTTGTGGTACATGCTTAAAATTCCAGCATTCACATGTGGAGGCAAAAGGTCCATTTTGAGGTCGAAGCCAACAGCCTGGTCTACACTAAAATTTTCAGGCCAGCCTGGGTTACACAGTGGGACCTTTTTTCAAATAACAAGCAGAAAACAAACAACTACATCAAAATGAAAGGAAAGAAAGAATGAAAGAAAATAAGAAAAAAGAAAAATGTAGGGCACATGGGTGGTGCTGGGGTGCACTAAATGGATAAGTCACACATATGTTGTTTGTTAATGCTTGGTTTTTAGTCACAGCCTTTTGTTGCTCAACTAACTACCCATGAACTATGTTAATCTTTAACCCGTGGACATTCTGCTTCCTGTTTTTATAAATCTTAAGTCAGTTTCCATTCTGGTCTTAAAGAAAAAAAAATCTATGGGTTTGTGTGTTCCACCCATTGTGTGTGTGTGTGTATGTGTGTGTGTGCGTGTGTGTGTGTGTGTGCACGCGCACGCACGTGCACTTGTGTGCCTCTGTGTGTGTCTGTTACAATATCTAGCTAGTGGCAGAAGTTTACATATGGGGAATGTACATTATTATGGACAGGTGCATATCTGTATTCTTTTAATAGCTAAAACTTCTCAGTGAAAATAAACTGATGGGTTTTAGGTGAAGTATTTTCCAACTGAAACTTTTTATTTCAAAGTGCCTGGATGCCTTTGTTTTACATTCTTAGTTTTTTGTGAATGCAGCAGATGGTCTCTCAAAGGAAACACAAACCAATATCTTCATTTGCTGTAAGGGAAGGCATGATGGGCCCATAGCCCATGCACACATACACACAGCCTACGATCTAGCTCAATGCCAACAGGAAGAAGAAAAGGACATAGCAGGGAGCTTTGAGGACATTCATTTGATAAGAGAAAATAAGGGGCCTTTATAATTGCTGTGTAATTTACTATTAACTTGACTTCAGTTTGCCTTTACTCTACGCACTAGGTGACTTGGCCCTTTAATTTGTAGGTATGCTGAAAGCCGAACCAAAGTAGTCACTAGAGTCTGGTGGAAGACCATGAGGATAACGAAATTGAGAACTCAGAAAATTCATGATTTTGAAAATATCAATTAATATGCTTTTCTGAAAAATGCCATCATTGAAACATAAGTGTTCATCAGAGAAACATGATATTGAAGGGAGAAAAGATGAATAAAAAATCGTGCAACATCAATAAATTTGAAACTTGCTGCTGTGTCTAGCAAACTATCATATTTTCTAAATGCAGGCTAGCTTATGCAATTCTTTTACTAAAATGCTGACATAAAGGACACTTAAATGTTAAATATTGAAATATCTTATACCTACTAATTTAGCTTATGATACAGCTGGGTTTTTGTTTGTTTGTTTTTAATGCAGCATATACAACTTCTACACGATTTCTTTTTCAAATAAAAGAGTACATTTTTAAGAGTAATGGCATTTGAGGGCTTTTTTCCCCAAAAGCATTCCTAGCCCACGTTTCCTATATGTTTTATTTATTTTTGGTTTATTTGTTTGCTTAATGCAGTAAGTTTAACTGCATCATTCGCTTCCAGATGTGCCCCTTAGCAGGGAAGAAAAGGTAGAGCTGTCCTCCACTTTGGTGAGGGCAGAACAAAGTTCAGCTTCACCCTCTGCACAGCATGCGAGTGATTACAGAGCTCCCCCAACATCAAAAACTAAAGCTACTTTATTGTCCTTTTGCAAATGTTCAGAGACTTGTGGCTTAATCCCTGCAATCAGCCTAATTCTGTAATCTAGAGAAATGGAATTCACCCATAATAAAACCCAAGGGACATGTACGAAAGGATCTTCAACTTTTGTGGCTCTAGCAACTTCCTTAATAATACTCTAAAATAAAACTCCCTTTTCAGAATGAAGCAATTAGATAGCATCTTCTCTACTATGTGCTCATATTAGGTTGTTTGTTTGTTTGTTTGTTTGTTTTTTAATTAACAATTACCAAGAGCTAGCAATCATTTCCACAGGAGCTTGAGAAACCTTAGAACCCCCTTTCAAATTCCTTTTTTAAATCAGCATTTTATTATTGTGAATTTGTAAATCATACACCAAGACCCTGGTAGATCAATCTAATAATAAATGCTATTTCTCTGTCCTGATCTTGTTTTCATTGCTGTCACGTTTCAGCAAGTATAGAGTTTATGAACCAGTTCCCTGTTAGCATGGCCCCCTTAGATAGCATATATGTGCCATCAAATAACTCAGTTATGGGCATGATAGAAACTGATGATTTCTTTTGCCCACTCACTCACAGGTGTAAGACACAGTAGCAAGGAGTCCTGTCCAACAAGTGTTTAGGAAGGTGTTTAATTCAGCAGGGAGCCAAGACACAGTAATAGAACACAGGAAAGGATATGGTGTGTGGAGACACTATAAAGAATTCCACTTTATGGTTATCGATATGTCATTTGCCAAAAGACTAAGTTAGAGAAATAAATTACTTTCAGTTTTCCATACATGCAAAGGTTAAGTTCAATTGTTACAAAAGTTTTGCTGTTGTATGTGCTGAAAGAAAAGCATAAACAGTTTTAAAAAATAAATCACTTGATTGGCTTCAGAAAAATACTTTAGTTCATATTTCATTGATTTGACCTTTTGACTCAAGATCAGAGAATGAATCCAGCATGAAAACAAAATAAAACAACAAAAATCCCCACAAAATAGAAACAAACCATTTACCATGGAAAAGGCATTTCCCTGCCAGCTAACTTCCACTAGTTTTTATTGCATTGTTTTTGAAATGCCAAGAAACTGGCTTTGGACATAATATTTGCTGTTCAACTAAATCATAGCTGTCAGTATGCAGTTGCTCACAACCATTAGCTAAACACCATTATTTGACAAAGCCCCTTTAGAGAGACTGTATATGTTCTAAGGTGTGTCTAGCATGTAGAATCAAGTAACGGTCAGTTAGGCTGGGGCTGTACCCCTCGGAGGAAATCCAGACTCTTGCCCAAAGGAAGGAGCTTCAGTAACCTTTATGTTTTGAAAGACACACAGTCTGTCCTGCTTCTAAGAGCACTTTCCTGTTCTCAGAAATAAACAGTAGGACAGACTACAGAAGAGGGCCCAAAGCCCAAGAACCCTAGATTCCTTTCAAAAGGGATCAAGAGGTGAGGAGGGGGAAAAAAAAAGCAAAGATGAAATGGTGATGATATACAACACGAAGAAAAGAACCCTTGTGGAACTTGCTCACAATTTTCACCAAACCAGCAGACCCTTGAACTGACAAAAATTCAGTACAATATACACACATTAATGAACAGCTCCACCACCACAGGGCTGCTCTGTAAAGCCAGAGAGAAAAAATGAGAGAGAGAGAGAGACAGAGAGAGAGAGAGAGAGAGAGAGAGAGAGAGAGAGAGAGAGAGAGAGAGAGAGAGAGAAGAATAATTATATCCTCAAACAGAATTCTCATAGGAGTTGAGATAAATCAGAGTGAAAGGCAATGTCAGCTAAGGTCTTAGCTAAATTCCACTCCTAATGGCCCCCAGTATTTAAGCTATCATGGATTAAAGCCATGAAAATAAAAATTTCAATTTGAAATTTCTTTAGCATGTTGCTAAAAATGATCAAGAGAAGCATCGACACTGTAGGCTTTGTTGACATCCTTGGAAAACTGCTGTTTCATTTAAAAATCAATCTCCAGTTCCCTCCCTTCTGAGATCTTCTAGTTAGGAAAAGCCAAACTAAAGAAGCTGGCCAGGCTGTCCTAATGCTGGTTTCTGGAATGTTGTAGATGCTCCCTGCTGCCCTCTCCTCTGGTCCCTTGGAAAACAGGACTCTCTGAAACTCAAGAGTAAGGGAAGCAAGCAAGAGCTTCTGAGCAAAAAGCCGCCTCCTTCCTACATTCAAGTGCCCACACACAAGGTGAATTATCTCCTTTACTGGAGCAAGCTGACCCTCCTCACCCAAAGAGGAGGTGTGCCAATTTCCTCCCTGGACCCAGATGACTTCGCTTCTGGCAGGCGTCTGTCAGTCTGGGGGGTGGGGGGTGGGGGGTGGCGGGTGGCGTCTGTTTCCAGCTGTGCAAAGAGGGAGCCAAACCTAACTAAGCCCAGAGCAGCCTGGAATTCATTGTCAGTAGACCCTGGGCTGGAGAGCTGCAAAGACAGTTCTAGGCAGCCTCAGGGTTACCTGGAGCACCCTCCCCACTCTACCCCCGCAAGTGCTCCCACGTACACAGGGACAGGCTCGATTTCATGAGAATTCTGATATCCGGGGCCACATCCACTCGGAGTTGAACTGTGCCCGAAAAGACCAATTCTCCCCTCTGACTGGTCTGTGTGTGTGCATCTGGGGATGGGAAGGGAGCGGTTGTGGTGACAGTCCCCTGTGACTAAGAGTGTTTGCCCTGTCCGATGAAGAGTCACTGACCATTGGCTCGCTGGAAAAGTCGTGTCCTTGCTCCCCTTTGCCCACTCCCAGTTTCCCATCAGAACCCAGGAGAAAGGCGCTGGCTGGGTCACCCCTGCACAGTCACCAACAACGGAGCTGTCTTAGGGACATGCCTGCCCATTGCGGGAGTTTGTTCCCAAAGCTTCCAGCCACTGGCCCTGGGCGGGCGCGCTAGGGGGCGTGGGGTGCAGAACTGCGGGAGCTGGAAGGGAGTTCCGGGCATGGGAACTGGCGCACCGGGCTGCCCTTCTGAGGCTACTCCTTGTCGTCCACGAAGTCCTCAAGCTCCTGCAGCACTCGCAGGCGACCACTGGCGTCTATGCGGCGCTTCTCACGGATGAGGTCCTCCAGACTGTGGAACCGGGCTGTGTGAACTTTGTTTTCCTCCAGATGTACCTTGAGATAATACTGCTGCTGCGGAGGCTGAGTGCCTGCGGGAACCTCCCCGCCAGCCTTGAACTCGCGCTTTCCAAAGCGGCACCAGGCAGCGAAGCTCTCGGAGTTCGTCCAGCAGATCTCCTCGCTCTTGAGGCCTAGGTGGCCGCAGGCGTTCTGCACCACCAGCTCGGCCACCAGCGGGCGGTAGCGATACCAGCTATTCACCACCCGGCCCACGTTGGCCGCGCCCGCCTGGTACAGGCTGTCCTGGCGGATCTCGCCTTGGTGCAGGTGGATGATCTGCCCGCCGCCCACGTAGACGGCCCAGTGAGGGGCTGGCGCCGGCTGCTCGCTCGCTGGCTGTAGCCACAGCAGCTCCAGCAGGTCGCCCGGCTCGCAGATCGCTGGCAGCGCGGTGACTGCGTAGACACTCAAGTCGGCGCCCTGAGGGCCGCCGGTCACTTTGGAAAAGATGCATTCCTGGCCCCGGAAGGCGGAGAACTGAGTCTCGTTGAGGACTAGCTGGTGCAGCAGGTGGTGGTGGTGGCGACTGGGGCTCTCTGGACAGGGGCTGCAACCTGGGGGGCCCTTCACACCAAACTTGTCCTGCTGCCCGCGTTCGTCCAGGTCCTCCTCCTCATCGGAGAAAAAGTAGGCAACCCCGACTCGCAGCTCGTCCTTCTCAATCCCAGATGGGTCCCCAGTGGGCAACTCGCTGTAGTTGAGGTGGGTGATGCGGTCCAGTTGGTTGCCCATCAATGACGCGGCGAGGCCAGGGCCAGGAACTGAGATCTGCCGAGGGAGAGAGGACAGACACCATCAGAGTCCGAGCTGACCCTCCTGGTGTCCCCTGCCCAAGGCATTCAGTTCCCCTAGGGCCTGCAGCTTGCCTAAGCACAGGCACTGAAGTCCCCTGCGCCAGCCAACTTTGCAGATCCTCCCTGGGGATAGGAAAGGGGACACAGAAGACAGCACCAGTCTCGGGGGGCCAGAACAGACAGCATGCCAGCTCAGCCAGCCTCTGACTCTGCCCGGGAACCCTGCCCTGTAACTTCCACAGGAGAAAGCGCAGGCGGACTAGAGAGCATGTTTGGTTCAAGTGGGCGAAGAGAGCGCAGGTTGTGGCAAGGTGGGAGCTGGGTACTCAGAAAGAAGGGTTGGTGTCAAGAGAAGCCCTAAGGCCCTAAGCTAGAGCAAGCTGAGCTCACATTGTGGTCGCCATCCTCTGCAGCCCACCTGCTCATTTTGCACCGGGTCACACCCCATCCCTGACAGTGGCTTGCACAATGACAGACTCATTTGCAAGGATTCTCGACATCAGCAACATTTCGCACACTTGGAGTCCAGACACTGACAGCCTGGTACATACACCCACAATGCTAATGTCATACACCCACAATAACACATTTTGGCGACCACATATTGGCACCCTCTTACCCCCAATTCCTACACAATTCCGGACGTACGCCTGCACACTTGCCAATGCACGTACACTCAAGCGCCTGGGCACACCTGCCCACGCAGGCAGGTACACTCTGCCCTCTGCTTGCTTGCCTTCTCGCAGAGCCAATCGGACTGCGCCAGGGCGAGGCTGCTCTGTCTAAAATAACCTAACAAAGAGACAGGGGAGGCAAGGCGAAATCCATGGTGAGTATTATTAGTGCGGAGTATGTGTGTGTGTGTGTGTGTGTGTGTGTGTGTGTGTGTGTGTGTGTGTGTGTAAAGAGATCTACTCTCAACCCAAAGAGCCCCTCTCTCCTACCCAGCACACGATCCACACAATCAGACGAAGAAAACCCATTTTTAAGGCAAAGAAAGCGGCTTATCCGTACCCGTGATTTCCCTGCGCCCGAAACCCCAAACTCCTTTTAAAGTCTCCAGGTCCCCATGGGTGCTGTGGAGGTGGCAGCGGTGAGTAGGTCCTGGAGGCGCGTGTGATTGCGGTTCAGATCCAGCTGGAGGCAAGCAGTTCGGTGCTGTCCCCAGAGCGGTGCGGGTGCGCTCCGTGTCTAGGCTGGCTTGGGCGTCTACTCCACCTGGCAAGTCCTAGCTCCACTCGGCTTTCCGACAGCCGCGCGGACGACTCTTAAATCGCCTGAACAGCCGTTTTCCAGGACCGCCCCAGCTTGCGTCTATTGGCTGAAACAGGCGCTAGAGCCCTGCCAATCTCTGCTGGGGGTGGGATCAGGGGCGGGCCTCATTTGTGCTCCGCCGTGCCCAGCCCCCTTCCTTCCCCCCCCCCCCCGCCCCCCGCGTTCCCCAACCTTGCTGCTTTGGGAGCGTAGGTGTGAGCTCCAGTTGCGGAGCTCAAGAGGGGCGTGGCTATTGCACCCAGCTGCTCCTTTGCAACCGAGTCCCGGGTAACTGAGAACACAGTACGCCCGCCTTCGTGTTCTGTATTCCAAGGGGACAGATTCCAGAAGGAAAGCTGAGTTTGGGGGTGAAAAAAAAAGCACTCTGCGTGGTCCAGGCATTGTGAGTGGATAAAATCCGGGAGCCCTGTCTTTGAGGCTGCTTTGATGGGACTTCGGAGTCTTGTTTGGCTCCTGACTGTCGCGCACTCTCTTCTGTTCCTGTCAGTCACGGACGGCTTAGAAATGGCAGGATGGTGCTCAGCGCCTGTCCTTTGAGCCAAGTGAAAGTGCTGACCCAGCGCCGGCGATGGCGCCTAGTTTTAAAAGGAGAGCCTTGCAGGTGTCAAAGGCTACAAAAAAGTCTGAGCTTTGGCTGGCCCCATCTCTGAATGCGCCTTTGTCTTCAGCCTCCTATTTCCCATGAATAGGCTGAATTTCAAATGCTAGCTGATATTAGTTGCAGGAAACTGCTTCACAATTCTAGAATTATCATAGCTAAGGGAATTTTGTTTGGTTTTGTGTGTGTGTGTGTGCGGTGGTGGGGGGAAGTGTCCATTAGTCCTTGAGGATGGAATGAACGCACTAGTACTGGATGCAACAAGGTGACTTTCTTTCATAAGAGAAAATTCTATACCAACAGTTTCCAAAGACTACCTTAAGCTTTAGAACAATTTTTAGACTTTCTTAACGCTACTTTTCATTGAAACCCATCTCTCTCTGTCTCTGTCTCTGTCTCCGTCTCTGTCTCTCTCTCTCTCTCTGTCTCTCTGTCTGTCTGTCTCTCTCCCCCTCCCCCTCCTCCGTCCCCCCCCCCTGTCCCCCAACTCCTTCTTGCTGTCCTTCAAGCCTCTCTCCTCTCTCTCTCTCTTCTCTCTCCTCCCTCACTCCCTCAAAATACTGCATTTCATTACAAAAGTTTTTGGACTTACCTTCTGAACCACACGTGTGCTTTGCAGACTACCCAGCTAAGTTCTGGACCTCCCTGACAACGTCTGGCACAGGATGGGCTTCATCAGTAGTAACCAATAGAACTACAGTGGCCATCTTCCCTGTGCTTAGAGGTTTAGGTAGACAATTTAATCTTTAGACCTCTCTAAGGCATTCACTAATATCTGATTTGTAGCGAATAAGCAAATATACGAAGGTCAGGCAGCAACAACAGCCTAGTCAAAGTTTATAAGAAGTTTAGTTATTTTTCAAACAAACTGTAGTGTTTGTTGTTGGACTGAATCTTGCTTCGCAGTATGAAAAAAAAAAAGCAACAACAAAAACGAGTGTTTCAAAGAAGTTAGCTGGTTGCCCTACGTTCACAGGAGAGTGGTGTGTGTTGCCAGCTTTTCTCTGCTGGACAGTCTGGCTGAGTCTTCTCAAGGTACACATCATGTTCTGCTTTGCTTTTATGAATGTTGCTGTCTACCTTCATAGCAGCCAAATGTAGTGATTTATCAAGGTAGAAAACTTCATAAGTACCGATGAAAACACTGGTTTTTAAATCAACCATCTGTGTAGTTATATTTACTTAAATTGTTTCAGAGAATTGACCATTGTCCAAGTGGTGGGTTGAATGGGACTAGCCCCCAGAATGGGCTCATATTTTTGCATGCTTGGTCTCTATTGATGGAACTGCTTGAGAGAGATTAAAAGGTGTGGACATATTGGAAAAGGTGTGTCACTGTGGGTGGGCTTTGAGGTTTCAAAAGCCTAGGCCACTCTCAGCACCTCCCCCACCTTATGCTTGTGGATAAGGATGTAAACTTTCAGCTAGTGCTCCAGCAGCATGTCTGCCTTCCTGCTCCCATGCTCCCACCATGATGGACATGGACCTTAACCCCCTGAAAGTGTAAGCATCCAAATAAACACTTTTGTTTTATGAGTTGCCGTGGTCACAGTGTCTCTTTGCAGCAATAGAAGAGTAACTGAGGCAGTCCACTTGTAAGTTGTTAGAAAATAAGTTGGCCTCCTTGAAAGGAGTGGCTACATGTTTCAAAAGTACTTTAGTAATTGATATACACAACAAACAACTCAGTTTTGTCACAGGTGTCGAGAGAGTTGAACACGTAATTTCTGAAATCAAGAAGTGTTATTGTTCTTGTTATCAACTGGACTTTGGGATGTTGGGAAGATGTCTGAGCTGATATCAGAGAAGAACTCTTTAAAGGCAGTTTAGCTCTTGATTTTGAAAAACCTTAATTTTTAGTCCTCCATCCCCAAGGTCAATGTGGCACACCTGTGCAGTCCACAGGCTGTTCAGTCCTACCCATTGGGTTGCCTGTTACCCCAGAGTGCAAAGTGAACAGGCTGCTCTTTGTTACTTAGTATCCTAATGTTCCCAATGATATTTCATATAAAATTTTGTTACTGCATGGATATATATTGCCTAATGTTTAAATGCTAGTATGCAAACTTTGGTTATCTCTTCCATCTCCTCTTCCCTGCCAGGATAAAAAGCTGATTGTTTTATTCACAAATGGGAATAAACATACCGGAGGCCTCTCTGAAATATAATGAAACTGGAGAAAGAAAGAATCTAAGAATAAACTGAGGTCTATGCGTCTACGTTATGCAAACTTTGGCAATTACAAAGAGACTAGAAAGAATCCAGTATTTGGAAATGCCCATGATCAGCACATGACATTGTTTGTAATTTGCCTTATGTGTGCCTCTTGGGGATACTGCACACTTGTGATTGTGAGCGCAGCAGCTGTCAAAGGGAGTCTTCATCAGTGTTATCTTGTTGCTATTGTTGTTGGTACAAGTGAGGAGAGAATCATATGTCTTAGTTATGGTAACAACTACAGCCTGGAGATCCATGGGGATAGAATTGGTTCTAATGGCTTGGAGAGTCCTGGGAGCATCTGGAGCGCATGCCCATACCCGAAACTCCCATTGAGTTTATGTATGTGAACTCTAGGACTAATCACACCTGGGTACCCAAGCGTTTGAATCATTTAAGTGAACATTTTCAAGTGTGAGGAACAGGAATGTGGGGGTCTCAGAGAGATTTAAGAGTCATCTATCTGTATGTCACTTTTTCTTCTGGTGTCATCTTCCTGCTTTGCCTCTGTATTCCTTCTCCTTCGCCAGAGGAGTGCCTGTCCTTCATATGTTAGTGACTGAGCCTTGGGCCCTTGGGTCCTTGGGATTTTGAATCAGGCTGACATCCTTTCAGATGACCTTAGAGGAAGGACTCAGGAGTGGGAGTTTTCCGTGAACACTGACTTCTGCCATTGTTTTCTAAGCAATGCTTTTGTTTTTAATTATCTGCCCTACTTTTAGCATGTATCACTTAGTCCTGTTTCCTGTCCTTGGCTTCCTCTGGCAGTTGGCATACCTACCCTGATCTGTGTTGAAGAATACTGTGTAGCCACTTGGGAACAGAACCTGTACAAGAGCTTCATCGAGCCCATTGCCCTTTTTAAGGCAATCTACTGAACACCAAGACCTGCAATGCAATGTGAGTGGAAGAGGAAATGAGTGGCAGCCATTCAATCTCAGATTGATCTTCTAAAAGGTTAACATGCCCATGAATTTCCTGTTTGGGCTAGAGACTAGAGTTCCTGAATGGCTCCATAAAGCAGATAATGTCCCTTCTCAAACTAATGTATCATGTGGCCCAGGTAAGAAGCCACAAACTGGGGCTGGGCGTGGTGGCGCACTTGGGAGGCAGAGGCTGGTGGATCGCTGTGAGTTCGAGGCCAGCCTGGTCTACAAAGTGAGTCCAGGACAGCCAAGGCTACACAGAGAAACCTGTCTCAAAAAACCAAAAAAAAAAAAAAAAGAAGAAGTCACAAACTGAAATCTCCATTATTTGTGGTTATCTATAGCAGCAGCTACTCTTTAGAGACTACACATCTCAAAAACAAATTATTTTATGCTTCTTTTTCTGTGAATTTCATCCTGTTTTCAGGATCAACTTGCCTGAAGTCCCTGTAGCATTTCAGCAAGTTCACATCACTCAGGTAATTTTGAGTATGATGGAGCTCAAACCTAGGTCTATAACACTGGTCTATGATTGATCCCCCGAATTTAAGGAATCCACAATGGCTGCGTTGCCCTCATTAACTCCTGCCTCATTCTTGGTGTGCTCTGTAAATTCCTGAAGTATCCCTGTAACTAACTTACCTCTGCCTACTGTCTTATTTTTCTAGTCTACATGAATCATAGGGTAACCTCGAGTAACAAGAATCCTGCTTCCTTTGCCTGTCCTCATGTATCAATACTCAAATGTTCTACTTTTGCTTAATTGGCCTCCTAGGATGTTGAGTTTGTCTCCCACCATTTATGGCTATTTTGTTTGTTTCTTTCATTATAGTTTCAGTTCTTATCTACAAATGAATGTTCCTATTAAATTATCTTTAGTGACATCAAATCGTTGAATCCCTAAAGACTCCTGAATACTCTCTGGCAAAGCCTTCAGAAACCACATGTTTAATATTTTGCAGTGTCTGAATTATGCAGAGATGTCTACACCCAGTATGTGTCTTCCTGTGTGGCCTCTTGCATCTAAGACATGTATTTGGTAGAAGGTGTGGTTTTACCGCAATGTGTTAGTAATAGGTTAGCCTTTCAGGTTGATCCTGGGTTGCTATGACACATAGTGTACTGTTGTTGTTGTTGTTGTTTTTGTTGTTTTGCTTTGTTCCCTTCCTCATCTAAATTCCATTCAAAGTATATAACTCTGGAGTGCCTGCTCTTGTTATATATATGTCTCCTCAACCCATTCTAATCAAGATCATCTTTTATGTTTCTGTAACACTAAGTGTGTATTGGGCATGAGATATTAAAGATGTCAAAACACTTGTTCACCACCAACTCACATTATAGGTTGAGTCTCTGCTTTCCTTTTTTTGTCCCCTGGAAAGACTAAGAAGTGCTTGAGGAAAAGCCCCAAGAACAGTCAAATTTGCATGACGTATGTGAAACTTGAATGAGGCGTGGAACCTATTATAACTTCACAGAATTGGCCTGACTCAATGCATGTTTGCATGGCAGTTTCTGTTTTAAGCACCAAACTTTCAGTGTTTATTTTTTGATACCTTGAACACATTGATACTCAACATGTTTTAAATTAGGTCCTGTGCAAGAATGCTGACTATGTGACATTCAGTACTAGGCTTTCAGATGGTCCTCTAAAATCATCAGTATAGCTGAGAAAAATGCAAATTCTCCATACTGGAGCAGTTTCAATGGGTAAGTTGAGCAAGCATGAGGACCTGAGTTCAGATCCCCAGATCTCCCACAAACATCGAGGCAAAGCCTGGTACAATTGTAGCACTATTATGGGCGTGGAGATATGTGGGTAGGAAGGGTGAAGAGAGACAAGGGTATCACGGGGGCTTGTCCTAGCCAACCACGGGGGCTTGTCCTAGCCAACCAATCTAAGTGAAGAAACACCAAGCTCCAGCTTCAAAGAGAGACACTGTCACAAGGGATAAGCTGGAGAGCAATAGTGACCAACTGATCTTTTCTTCTGACTTCCTCTGGGGCATATTTATGTATACATTTGTGTACATATATACTTGTGCACATAATACACACACACACACACACTACTCATCAGAATTTTTTAATGCAATGGTCCTCATCCTGTGGGTTGTGATCCCTTTTGGGGGTTGAACGACCTTTCACAGGGGTCACATATCAGATATTTACATTATAATTCATAATAGTAGTAAAATTACAGTAATGAAGTAGTAACAAAAATAATCTTATGCTTGGGGGTCACCACAACATGAGGAACTATCTTAAAGGGTCAGAGCATTAGAAAGGATAAGAACTACTTTTCTACTGGAACAGAACTGGTAGTCCAACAATGGCTGTCTAAGTTTTTGTTTGTAATTGTTTAGTCCATGGGATGCATGTCTTACTTGGTCTCCGGTATATACTTCAGGGTCCTCAAGACATTAGGCTTTCATGCCAGTGAAGGAAAGGACATGCCAATGAAAAGGCGAATAAGCAAGTAAAGAGTGAAAGCTTTCTTCTCCCATGTCCTTTATGTAGGGTGCCACCCGAAGGTGTGGTCCAGTTTAGAGGTGAATTTTCCTACTTCAAAAGATCTGGATTAAAGGGAGGTCTTCCTACTTTAAATGATTTAATAAATAAAAATCCTCACAGGAGTATGTAACCACTTAGATTTTAGTTAGCTCCAGTTGTAGTCTAGTCAGCAACCAAGAATGGTACACACACACACACACACACACACACACACACACACACCACCACCACCACCAACAACAACAACAACAACAACAATAACAACAACAACAACAACAAATGCAGATGCTCAGATTCATCCCCAATCCATTGAAACTTAAGATTTGCTCTAGGAAGATGGGTTTTATTTTTTTTATCTTAAAAAAAAAAAAAGATTTATTTACTTAGTGTATCTTAGTGTATCTACCTGCATGTACATCTGCTGCCAGAAGGGGCTGTTAGATCCCATTATAGATGGTTGTGAGCCACCCTGTGGTTGCTGAGAATGGAACTCTGGACGTCTAGAAGAGCAAACAGTGCTCTTAACCACTGAGCCATCTCTCCAGCCGGAAGCTGCATTTTAAAGAACATCCCAGGCATGCTAGATAGTGTTTTATAATCACTAGCAAAGCAAGTCAGACGTATATTTCCTAACTCTCCAGTACAGTGGCAGCCCTTCTAGGAGGCAGCCCCATTAAAAACAGTTGGGATTTTGCTCACCACCCTTTCTGGTCC
Source organism: Acomys minous (assembly GCF_964271855.1). Taxonomy (NCBI): domain Eukaryota; kingdom Metazoa; phylum Chordata; class Mammalia; order Rodentia; family Muridae; genus Acomys; species Acomys minous. Next base: position 91,811,089 of record NC_140489.1, on the reverse strand, counting down.
ATTTCAGCCGAAGTGAGAGGCATTTTAGACTTGTTTGTACGAAGTTGATTTGAAAAGAGAACAATTTGCAATCCAAATCTACATGGCAAGTCTGGGCTTTGTTTCTTTCCCTGTACACTACCACTCTGCATTGTTCTTTCCTGTTGATTGGCTGTGTCTGAGTGTGCTGTGAGGGTACGAGCTCGTTAGAGGGCCTATATTTGTAATGATCGCACTTTTGTTGCCGTCACTGTGTGCCATCCAGGAGTGAGGCAGAAGGTTAACACATATTGGTGCAAAAGAAGTAAACTGGCGATTCTTAGCAGCGAGATTCTTCCCACTCTCCTTCCTTCCTCTTTTCCCTCCTTTCCTTTCCCTCTGTTTCCTTCTTGTCCTTTCCCCTCCCTGATCCCTTCCCTCCTGTCCGTCCCCTCTTCCCTCCTTTACTCTCCTTCTTGTCCCCCGACCCTTATGTCGCCCTCTCTTTCTTTCCTTCTCTCCCCTTTCTTTCCCCTCTCTCCTCCCCTTTCATTTCCTGCCATTCCTTTTCCTCTCTTTCTCTTCCCTTGCCTTACTTTCCTCTCTTTTCCTGTCCTTTCCTCTCCTCTCCTCCCCACTTCCCTTCCCTTTCCTCCACTTTTCCTCTTTTCTTCCCTTTCCATCCTCTCTCCCCTCCTTCAAATTCCCTTTTCCTTTCCTACTCCCTGCCTTCAAGTTAATTCCTTTACAACCTAAACCACAGAGTAGGGAATCTGTGGCTGACTATAATAACTGCCTTACTTATTGACAGAGACACTTTAATGCTAAATAAAACTAGACAACTGGTTATTCTAAAAGAGCAAAACCAACAGGGCTGCATGAATGTGTGCTTTTCCTGCTCACCAGTGCTTTCTCCTTGTGTCACAGGGTATTTTACCGATGATTTGTTTGTTTCTTGCTTAATATTTATCTTTCTCCTAATGATATATTTATATGCTTTCAAGATGTCAAAAGTTTGACTGTAACCACAGTCAGCACGTAGTTAATACAGTTTCTGTTTAAAAACATATACTTAACAACTACTCCAACAAACACACACTAAAACAAGCAACCAAAGACAAGCCACTGAATTTATGTTTTCCTCTTATTCTCTTTCCGTCATTTCTCTAGCACCAATGCTGTCTGAATTGCCCAGTGACTTTGTCTCTGATCTGAACATCAGAACTTGTTTTCTTATCACAGAATGGCTTTAGCACAAAGGTTGCACTTTTCCATACATAGTTTCAAGTTGTTATCCAGCAACTTGACAACTGTATAGCCTTATAAAAGATACTTGATTCCTAATTCACCATACCTATAATATACAGAGAAAAATATCATTCCATGAGAATGTTTTGTCAGTATTAAATGTGACAATATATTCTGTATGCATCAGAAGAAGGTCTCAGTAAGTATTAAGTCTAATTAAAGAATTCTGTCTTATTCATCTTTAATAATAATCTATATTATCATTAATTATTGTTATTATTAATAATTCCACAGTGAAGAAGACACATCTCTGTTCTCTGTGGAGCTTGTATTATGTGGGCAGGGAAGGATAGGACACGAAGGAAACTAATGGAAACCAAGTATTTAAAAGCACAGAGAAGGGCATTGTCAACTGTGTGAGAGTTCAGGATAAGGCTGTTTTGCAAGGAGACTTTGCACAAAATGGCATTTCTGAGCTAGAAAGAGTGGGAAGGTGCTATGGTATGAATGTTCACTCCAAAACTCACTGTTGAAACACTTTTGTGTTAAATTCCAAGTTGCAACCACAAAGAAGACACTACATATATATAGTAAACGTGTCTCTGTGGAGTGAGCTGTCATTGTGAGCACTTCCTGTTTTTATCTTGTGCTCTTTTGCTTTTACCCTGTCCCTACCTGACTTTCTGCAGGGTTATGGGACACACAGGCCCTCACAAACCTTCACTCTTGGACTTCTTAGCCTCCGGGATTGTGAATTGGAAGGTTTATATTGTGTGCTAGCTATGGTGGTCTATCATAGCTACAAGAGGGCTTTAAGTAAAAAAAAAAAAAGTCACATATGTAAATGTATGAGTGATACTGTATGGTGAATTGGTTCCTGGTGGTGTGAAGTAGGCACAGTTAGAAAAAGCCTCCCGGGATACCTCTTGTCCCACCTTATACTGAAACACTGGTATCAGAGGCCTGATATTAAACTCAAGATAGTGTTCTATTTGGGTCATGGTATGTGCCTATTTCCTAGCTTATCCATCATCATTGTCTTACTGTGTCTTTACCTGTTGAGGAGCTGGGAGAGTTCTCTATTCTTTTAGAGAATGACAGTAACATTAAAACAGGAGCCCAGATTTCATAATCTAACTACGCCCTTCTCCCCCACTCTCCACCCCCCACCCCCTGCAAAGCATGTCATTCTAATTCAAAATTCTACCACACCGCAAATTATTGTTTCAATATATGAATTCTGCATAAATGTCCATTTTTCAGTAGCCAAATATGAATTCTGTATAGGTTTTCATTTGTCAATAGCCAATAAGCCCGCCTTATTGGCCCATAGAGGAGTAGAAAATACAACCACTGTGGATTAGTGACCATGTGGGTAGTTGGGTTGTGGGATGAGTACAGGAGAGTGAATGACTTTGAACTAACTTTTTCTAGACTCCAGCATTGCTTCTTCTAAACGTGGTTTTGCTCTTTTCTTTTTCTTTTTTTTTAATCCAAAATATGATCCAGCATCAACTCCTTATGCATGCTTTTCTTTCATGTCTCATCCACTGTTTACCAGTGTTGCTTTTTTCTACCATCTAAAAGACATTCCTACTTCCTATCTCTCACTTCTTTGGGATATACTTCCTAGATCCTGGTTACTGTGCCCCCTTCACATGATACAGCCTTTGACATTTCCACCAAATCTATTTCTGAAAGCAGCTTTAATCTGAAAAAAAAAATTTGTCACCCACAGTGATGCTACTCTCTTCTGTGTCTGAATTTTACAATACATTTAGCCCACTCAGTGTGACAGACTTGTTCCTTCCTGAATAGATGAGTCTGTGTATCTCCAGCCCCCTGTCGTTAGTGTTTTAGCCCTTTGAACCTCATTCCTGGGAGCCTGAGCAGAACCGACATGTGTATCACTTCGGGTTTGTGCATTTGAGGCATT